>NW_006408711.1:3478100-3496801 GCF_000296735.1 Chrysochloris asiatica
AATTCATGTGCAATATATTTATATGAAGAAAAATGTTGCATCAGGATTGGAGGAAGACTCATTAACAACCTGCGATATGCAGATGATACAATCTTGCTTGCTGAAAGTGAAGAGAACTTAAAACATTTACTGATGAAGATCAAAGAGCAGTCTTTGGTATGGACTACATCTCAATGTAAAGAAAACAAAAATCCTCCCCACTGGACCAGTAAACAACATTCTTATCAACAGGGAAAAGATTGAATTTGTCAAGGACTTCATTCTTCTTGGATCAACTATCAACACTCATGGAAGCAGCAGTCAGGAAATCCAGCGAAGTATTCAATAGGCAAACCTGCTGCACAAGACCTTTTTAAAGTGTTGACAAGCAAACATGTCAGCTTGAGGACTGAGGTGTGCATGACCCAAGCCATGGTCTTTTCAATAACCTTATATACATGTGAAAACTGCACAGTGAATAAGGAATACAGTAGAAAAATTTATACTTATGAGTTATGGTGTTGTAGGAGAATATTGAAAGTGCCATGGGCTGCCGAAAGAACCAATAAATCCATTTTGGAAGAAGTGCAGCCAGAGTGCTCCTTGGAGGCCAAGATGGCTAAACTAGGTCGCTCATACTTTGGACATATTGTCAGGAGGAACCAGTCACTGGAGAAGGATATCATGTTTGATAAGGTGGAGGGTCAGAGAAAATGAGGAAGACCCCTAGTGAGATGGATTGGCCAAGTTGCTGCATCTATGGACTAAAGCATGGCAACAGTAGTGAGGTTGGCCCAGGATTGGGCAGTGTTTCGTTCTGCTGTGCATAAGGTCACTATGGGTCAGTACCGACTCAATTGCACCTAAAAACAACAAAAAATATTCAAGGCCATATTTTGACTCTTATGAACTTATTTCAATTTTCTTTAGCTTCAGTCTGAATTTGCATATGAAACATTGTTGGTATGTTTCACAGTTAGTCCCTTATTTTGGCTGATGATATTGAGCTTTTCCACTGTCTGTTCCCTCAGACATATTCAGTTTGATTTCTGTGTATTTCATCTGGTGAGGTCCATGTGTATAATAACATTTTTTGTTGTTTTTAAAAAGGTATTTGCAATGAATAAGTCATAGATTAGTCTTGCAAAATTCTGTCATATAATTTCCATTATCATTTCTATCATCAAAGCCATATTGTCAACTTCTAATCCTTCCTCTTTGTTTTCAACCTTTGCATTTTATTCCACCAGTGATTATCAATACATCTTGATTGCATGTTGATCAATTTCAGACTGAAGAAGTTGGTAGAATTCTTCAATTTCATCATCACTGGCTTTAGTGTTTGGTGCATAAATTCTTGTCCACCATTGGTGACCCTACTGGTATTTGAAATACCAGCCACAAAACTTCCAACATCACAGCCACACACAAGTCACCACACCATGACAAACTGACAGACAAGTGATGGAATATTATTGGCTAGCTAAATGAAAAATATCAAATACCATAGTACAAGCACTAGAGTATAATCTGTGCTTTCAGTTATCTTGGTCTATTCAAAGAGTTTAGTTGCTTGGTCCATAAAACTAAATGTAGATTTATTTCCTAAGACAGTAACATATAGACAAGTCTTGCAAATCTCAGTGTGAAAAAATATAATCAACATTATGTATTCTCTCAGATTACATTTTCGTTTTACTGATTTCACCCAAAAATGTAAATTTTTGGCATATGAGTCACTGTGGAAACCAGATGAGGATTGTTTTTCAGAACAAGTAGGCTCAGTGTAGTAGAGATACTCCATCTACACGCAAGACCTCATTCCCTAATGGACATCACTGCCCCATGAAACATCAACAGTGCCTTTTATAAAAACCTGAATAAAACAATTATAATTTTGCCATCTCTTTAACACAGAACTAGAGAACCCTTGGATTATTCAAGCATCCAAACTTTAAGTGAGCAAACATCACAGGTCTTTTAAACATAAAGTGTAATAAGGAAGAAATCATAGCATGTGCAAAACTCTTGTATTGCATTTACAGTTCTCAACTACTTTTTCAAACACCTTTTTTTCTGCAAAGAGAAAAATCATTCCAAGTCTAGAAATTAGTGGTGAATGAAATTGGTAACACTTAAAATTTTCACATGTCTAAATTTAACATTGGAGTTCTGGTGTGGCACTGTGGGTTAATGCATCAGACTGCAAAATCATTTGAACTTTAATGTCAGTGGTTCAACCTCATCAGCTGCTCCTTGAAAAACCTCTGCAGGGTCACGATGGGTTGGAATCGACTCAGCAACACTCAACAACAACAACAAACTTAACACTCTATTTTAAGTAAATGCAACTAAAACAGAAGCCCTAAAATAGATATTGGATGTGATCAGTCTATCCATCAATCCAATCGATTTCCCCAGTAAACATTCAATTTAAGTAATAATAATAGGCTTGTTATGGAAATACAGCTTTAGCATGAGCCACATATTTTAATTGGTTTCAAAGTTATCTCTGATAAGCATAAAATCTTGATAAAAATATGGGCTTATTATACAAACATGACATCAAAACTAACTCTCGTTTTCCTTCTAATCAGAGTGCTATCCTAAGACTGCTTACATTGTAAGTCCACCACAGTTCTTCATCTTATAATAAAATTTTCTAAGTAAACTTGAAAGTATGACTAGTCATACTTAGAAGTAACTAAGTTTACTTCAATATCCTTATTTGCAAATAAGGAAGCTAAGATTCAAAGTTGCTTAATAACTTGCTCAATATAATAATATAATACAGTGACAAAATACAAAAAAGAATAGCTGAAGATTATGTACTAATATTTGCCAATGAAAATACAAAAGAGGTTTTTGTTTTTACATCACCTATCTCTCTAGCAACTCATTGGAATTTGGAATTCAAGAAGGTAGATGCTAGGATGCTATAACTAGTGTGTAGTACACATTGTTGACGATCTTATAAGAATCAACTAGACAACTTCTTTTGAAATCAATAGCTAGAGGTTATTAAAAAATAATAAGAAATAAAATAGTTGCCTACATTGTAAATAGCAAAATATATGATGGAACAGCTACATATTCAACTAAGGGCTGGAATAGAGGGTCTAAATGTGGACAACAATGAAGTGGGAATTAAGAAGTCATGTGTTTCCAGATAGTTGTTTAATTCATACATATCAGTGAGTTTCAAATAATTGATCATGGAAAAAGAGAAATCAAACCAAAGTTTCTCCTAAATTCTTCAGTAATATATACCTCAAGTCTGGATGTGAAAAATTAAAATAAACTTAGCTACGTTAATAATTGTTTTTAAGAAACAACTGCTCCAGAAATCAAACTTCCATTAACAATCAAAAGTAACAATTGCTGCTAGTAGTTGCCTTTCTTTAAGATCAAAAAGAAAATGAAGGGTACTGTGTAAAAGAGTCAGGAAGTCCTGCAGGTCATTTACCTTCACATCAAAAGTCAGTGTGAACAAACAAGGAGCCAAGGAAAATAGCAATGTTTATGTCTTGCCTGTTTTCTGAGTCTCCCCACTTGAGAGTTGTTATTAAGTGCCGTTGAATCAGTTCTGACTCATAGGGATCCTGTATAGGGTTTCCAAGAAGCAACCAGTAAATTTGAACTGCCAAACTTAGATAGAGTGCATATCCTACAATGCCACACCACTTGAGAGTAATTATGCTAAAAAACCAAAGTCCTTACGTGATTTGAGGCCAAGGTTAAATGAAATAAAGAGTTCTTTGAAGGAAGAGGGAACTGAAAAATTCTTATTCCTCAAGCTGTAACATTAAAAAGACAAGAGTAATACACACACACATCGAAACTAAGAGCCCTGCCATCGTAGAGGTGCTGTAAACAAGCTGCATCTCTGAGGTTAATATTCCTCAGGCTCTTCAGTCTGCCAGTCTCTTTTCACCCAGGAGTTTAATTTTAGCTCTGTATTAATTATACATTACAATTGCACATAGATATGGGCACACACACACTGTAATGATTACGCTGCTACGGTGGACTCACTTTGGAACTTATTCAGGTCACTTCAGACCCTTTGGGAAAGCATGGTGCTTACTGTCTGGTAGCTCAGATTCCATTTTCTCTAAAGATGATTGCCCAGAAACAAGTATCTTCCAAAGTGGAAATTCTTTGCCTAGGCTTTCCAGAGACAAGGAATTGTAAATCTCAACATCAGATGTCATGCAGTAGCAAAAATGTGTATATGCTGACAAAATCAAAATGTTCTGATCACACATTTTTGGCACCTGTTGTCTGATGTCCTTGGAGTACCATATATGTGGCAGTATCTCATTAAAGCAACCTGATTCTGAAATGTGGTTAATAGGTTGCACAGGAAATGGATGTTGAAGGCTTTTCCTGTGTCTCTGCAGTTTTGGTGATTGCAAGATGGGATGGGGAACAAAGGCTCAGCAGAAATATCTCTTGCACTTCCCCCAATCCCAGCTGCTTGCCCTTGACATCTTGAAACCGGCACTTCAGTGAGCTCTCAGCTTCAGAGAGCAATGCATGAAATGTAAGACTAGAAGCATCTATTTATTAAGTGTGGTCACTAAAGTAATCTTCCCCTCTGGCCAGCTATGAAGTGGAGTTAATGAGGATGAAGAGGCACAGAACTGGGACATATTTAGCCATGGGCTGCGCCTCAAGTCCTCACTCCCTGTAAAATAATCAGGACATCTCCCTCCTGACATCAAATGGCATAAAGTAGACCTACAGACAGAATTCAGTTAGCATTTCCTCACTACCACCTCTTTTTCTATTACTAAAAGTCTAGCAATTTGATGGCTTCAACACAGCACTTGCCTCGTCAGTCTGCAGACTTCCCACAAGAGTTGAACCCCTTCATTTGTTCATTGATCACATGTTTATTTAGCTGCTCCCATGTCCAAACAGTGCAGCATGTGCTAATGGCACAGCAATGAACAAAGCAAAATCCCTTCTCTCAGGGAATTCACCTTGTAGTAAGTTAAGTGGGCAAGAACACAGACAAATTCATATATAATATCAGGTCATAATAAATGCTGTGATAATTGTTGTGATATGGTTCAATAACAACCTTATATATGAAGGTGGGGAAAGTTTCTTTGAAGTATCCTATGAGCAAAACCCTGCCAAGCCCCAGAGTGGCTTACCAAGCACACCCTTCAAAGAACATACGAAGAAAAATAGATATTCAGAAAGTTAAATACAAAATCTGCTTATATAAAAGTGCTCACAGCTTAATTACACTTTATTTCCCCAATATTTGGGGGTAGAGGGAACAACTGTAATATTAATTTGAGTGTTGAAACCCCAGGAAAGCCACTCCCAGCATCCCAATGGCTGTGTAATATTAAACATATCATGAGCCTCAGTTTCGTCTTTGGAGAAAATGGGTTAACATAAGGATTAATGTACAGAGCAAATTAACATTATCTGTCATGGTTCTGAACTGACAGTAGGTCTCAGAGAATGCTAATCTGTCATAATAATTGTGATTTTAACTAAGCACTCAGTATGCACCAAGTACTAAGCTAAGTATATTGCAAACTTTTTTTTTATTTAGTTCACTCAGTGAAACAGATACTATCGTTAACACCATTTTATAGATGGGTCAGCAGAAGCTGAAGTGAACCTAAGTGAATTGTTCACATTCATAAAGCTGATAAGAGAGTGAGTCTGCCCAGACCTAACTCTAAATCTACGTAATTCACTGGTTCCCCTAGCGCAACTCAAACACACACAAAATATCTAACTCCAAGCAAAATTCCACCTCCTCAGGTGAAATCCAAAACCATCCCCATGTGAAATATACATAATATATCACAAAGGAAAAGTGCTTTCTTCCAGTACTAACCCTTTCTTTCTAGCTTCTCAACCAATATGGCATAAAGCTGAAATATCTTTCACTTTACTTTATTCATTAACAAAAGAGATTGGCATGACTAACTGCAACTGTCACAATTATAAAGGTAGAAGTTTTGTAACAAAAATGGGGGAGTAGTTAATCTTACAGTCCAGAAACAGAGGACCCGAGGGCCATCAAGGAAGAAGAGCACAAGCAGAATATGGGACCCTATCCAGAGAAGCAGCAACACCAAAGATGGAGGCAGAGATGATGACATGGAGAGAGAGAGCAGCAGAGAACTCTAGATTCATAGAAAGAGAAAGACTGAGAGTAGGTATCCATGAGGCAGGCTTGCAGAATGTGCCTTTTGGTGGTATAAATTATTATATACATCTGCATATACATCTGCAGAATGTGCCTTTTGGTGGTATAAATTATTATATACATCTTAAAAAAAAAAAAGCTAAATTAAATAGTTATACTGTTAACTAATGGTACATGGAGGGTATTATAAGCATTGTAATGAAACAAAGTATTTGGTTTGTTGAACATAAAACTGATAATCTGCCCTGTAAACTTTCACTCAATTCACAATAAAAACTTTCAAAAAAAAGATTGGAGTGAATATAGCTGGAGTGAGCTTCCTACTATTCTGTGCAGTAAGTGGTTTATCGCACACAAACACACAGTGACAGATTAGGTCCAGGGATAGATATTGCCTGTGCACAGCATAGCACTTTGTCACTTAAATCCAAAGAAAAGCTATCTTCAGAAGGTTGATGAAAACTTTGTCTGGCAAATAGGAAAACTGTAAAATAGCTTAAGTTCAATGAGAATGTCCATGAAGAATCCTTCTGTTACTTTATATTCCACTGAGAATTTACAAAGAATTAGAGACAGTCAGCATATAAACAAAAAAAGGAGAAACCCAATAATCTGTTATTTTTAATAATAACTGTCATGTCTATATCCCAGGAGAATTGTGGGAATATGAAAGTCTTTTAAAAGGTGTTTTGAAAATTATAATAGTTCTCATTCATTTTCCCACAAAAATTTATTGAGTACATACCACAAGGGCACTACAAAAAGATAAATGGAATTAAAAGATGAAGAATTTCACAAATTTTTTGGAACCCCCTCGTGTATGTGTGGTGCTGTTCTAGACACTAGGGGCACAACAGTAAGTAAAACAAATGTCAAAACATAATATCACAAAAGCAATAATAATAACAAATACCTATGAACTGGAATAATAACAAATTCACTATGAACTGGAATCAACTTGACAGCAGTGTGTATTTTGGGGTCATGGAAATTATTACCCTAATTGTGGTGCTGCGGATTGATGCACTGGACAGCAAGGTCGATTTGAATAAAAAAGCCGGTGGTTCAAGCTCACTAGCCACTCCTAGGATGCCCTATACAGAGTCCTTATGAATTGTTACTGTCTTGACAGCACTTAACAACAACAACAAAAAATTTACATAAATATTGCATGCTGCTTTTTAATTGCCATAGAATCATTCTGACTCAAGTGACCCTGTTATAGGGTTTCTGAAGTTGTAAATCTTTATGAGATCAAAAGCCTCATCTTTCTCCCATGGAACAGTTGGTGGATTCAAAGCGCTGACCCTATAATTAGCAGCTCAGTGCTTACCCCACTGAGTCACTGCACTCCCAAATTCACATACTGTGCAAATATTATTTCGTTTCCTTACTTTTAAGTCTTTGACTCTTATAAAAATGGCAGCTGTCGATAGGTGCATTTGAGATGACACAACAGAACAAAACACTTCCAGGTCCTGCATTATCCTCACAAAAGCTGTTATATTTCAACTCATTGCTGCTGTCACTGTGCCAATCCATCTCATTGGGGGGTCTTCTTCTTTTTTGCTGATCCTCCACTTTGCCAAGCATGATGTTCTTCTCCAGAGCTGGTTCCCACTGATTACATATCCAAAGAATGAGAGAAGAAATCTGGCCATCCTGGCTTCTAAGGAGAACTCTGGCTACACTTCTTCCAACACAGATTTGTTTGTTCTTCTGGCAGTTCATGGTACTTTTGGTATTCCTCTCCAACACCATCATTCAAATGCATTGATTCTTCTACCATCTTCCTTATTCATTGTCCAACATCCACATGCACCTGACTGAGGCAATTGAAAATATCATGGCTTTGGGCCAGTGTATCTTAGTCCTCAAACTGATATCTTTGCTTTTGGAAACTTTAAAGAGGTTTTATGCAGCACATCTGGCTAATGCAATACATCATTTGATTTCTTCACTGCTGCTTCCATGACTGTTGATTGTCAATAGTCTCCCTTAATGGGTTACCTGTCAAGTAAACCACACCCATTCATCAGTTTACTAAGAGTTCATTATGATAAAAGAGGGAAGAAATAAAAGGAAATCTAGAAAAAGGGGACTTCTAGGACATCGAGAGAAAAGCATGAGTGGAACCTGGGACCATAACCAGAGAAGCAGTGACACCAGAGATGTAGACAGAGGTGATGGCCTGGAGAGATAGAGTAGCTGAGGGCTCATAGAAAGAGAAAGGCTGTGTGCCAACAGCCAAGAGGCAGGCTTGCAGAATGTGCCCTTGGGTTGTTTAAAAGATTATATATTCCTGCTGTTGTGTAAAGAAAAAACAAAAAACAGAGGGAATAGAAGAAATACTGTTAAATGATGATGCATGGAGGGGATTGTAATAATTGCAATGAAACAAAATATGATAGGATGAATATAAAACCGATGTCCCATTTAAGCTGTCACTCAGTTCACAATAAAAGCTTTAAAAAAATTATGTTCTACCATAATAATGAATTCTGCTCAATGTTGATTAATTTTCTTAAAAAAATTACCCAGTCTAGTTAAATCATTACAGTCACCCTTCAGTAAATTTTTATCACAGGTTTTGAATACATCTTGTTTTATATATCTGACCATAGTTTACACTGTGCTATCTCTCATGATATCTTCTCTTTGTATGGTTTTGGTGTAGAAACTAACAAATGACTAATTACATCAGTATCCAAAGCATAAGATTTCTAATGCCTGAAAAATATGCTTATTCTATATTTTTGGAATTTTAAGTATAAATTTTTTTTAATTTTCAAGCAAAAAAAAAAAAGAAAAGAAAAGAAATCTGTAATGTAAAGACAATAGGAGTGGATGCCAGGTGGCATTGTGGGGAGTAAGAAAGATGGAAGAGAATGGTATGTGTCACAATTTTGTCTACCAATAGCAACAGCAATGTAAAGTAATTGCACAATTTATTATTTTTCTAACTAAACCAACTGCTTGTGTCTGGTGTCACATTATTAAATAAGCACTGACTGCAAAGTGGTGGTTCAAACACACCTGTCGCTCCTCAGAAACCCTATACAGAGTTGCTATGAGTCAGAACAGACTGGATGACACTTAACAACAAATAGCTTACAAAACAGCAAAGTGTTTTTGAAAGCAGGGGTGCAAGTAAGTGTTGGGGGAATCATATAATATATTTCAAAGTCAGATAGAAAATGTGCATAGTCTGAATTCCTATTACTTCCATTAGCATGGATAATCAAGTTCACTATGTATGCTCATTCAAAGATACCCCCAAGTGAGCCCTAAAATATAATGATCACATGGTCTCTTCCCATTCCTGCCTGAATAATGGATCCTGAAGGAGAAAGGGTATTCATGCAGTCTGAAGAACAATTCTTAGTGTCTTGGTAAATCTGAAAAGTATAACATTTAAAAATAGGTTGAAGAAAGGAGCATGGGCGTATCCTTCCCCAAAACACCAGGAATAGTTCTGTTTTGTAAGAAAGAAGAGGAGGTCCCGAGCTACAAAATGAGATCTGATTGGTTAGTCTTTAATTCTAAAGGAAGATCCAGGGGACTGAGACCATAGACAAATCCAAAATAATACTTAGTCAAATCTGGCTTCTGAAAGCTGGCTAGTAATAAAAGAAGAGTAGGAGAGGGAGAGACTGAGAAAGAATGAATCCTCAGATTGCTGTGATAAGAAATGGCACCATTATGCTTGCATTTTTAGAAGTGGCCCTCCTCTTATGCTAGTTTCAAAAGAAACCCCCTCTATTCACTTTCTCATTAGAACAGCCTCTCCAGAAAAAATGCTGAGACAACACAAAGCAGGACATTCATCACTAGGGCAACCCGTGTACTCAATGAAAGCTGGCAAGCACAAAGGACTCACTTAAGAGCTTGCAGGGAAGCTGGTTCTCTTTGCCTCAGACCATATTTCAAATTTAACATTGGTCTTAGATGGGAAACAAGCTCTGTTTTGTTTGTGGTAGGAGTATTTATAAATAATAAAATTAAGGTTTCAATTTAATTTTTTAAAACGGGCAATTTCTTGTGTGGAATTAAACACCAAATTCTCACTTACCAAGACATTACCAGCAGCTATATTCCTTCTCACTTTATACCATCTCACTTATGCCATCTAAATCTAAATTCAGTGTAGCTAACTGCCTCCCAGGATGGATATATTAAATCTGCAAGGACTATTCAGAGACACTTCCTCCCTAGCTTTGCCCCTACCTGTCCCCCAATTGGCTCTCACCCATCTTCCCTGTCAAAGACCACATGCACACACATATATACACACACACATACATATATCTCCTCGTGGCCTGCAGCAGCTAATCCAGCAACAGATCAAATATAAAGTGTGAAATGATGCCAGATTCTGGCTACAGCAATATTCACACATATAATGGAATTTACTGCAAGTCATTTTTGTCTTCTGTATTCCCAGGATCGGGCAGTGTTTCATTCTGCTGTGCATAAGGTCGCTATGAGTGGGTACCGACTCCATGGCACCTAACAACAGCAACAACATATCTTTTTTAAGGGCATTGAGATATTACGTTTGGGGGGGAAATAATGGTTCCTTTCAGTGGTGGCAATATGCAGACCGTCTTATGGCAAAACCATCCCAAACTAACTTTCGGTTAGTGTCCTTACCTGATCAGCCCTGCTTTATTCCTATGTCTGGAAAGAATAATAATATTACATATCAGCTTTATTTTAATTTGCTGTTGACAAAGCTTGCTCTCAGCCACTTTTCAGGGAAATAACATCTGAGAAATTATCTTTAGCATATTAGAATTTCAAGTAGGAGTTCTATTGTGGACACCTGGGGCAATTTTCTTAGATATAGGACAAATTTCAGCTGGAGTGTGAAATTGGATCTTTCTTTTTTTTTTCTTTTCTTTTTCATGTATTTGGAGAAGTGGGGTGAATTGGTTTTGTACTCCAATTTCTTAAATTATTCTTTCATGTGGTTTTAAATCTACACAGAACACCTACAAAAGAAATTTAAAGAAACTAACTCTTTCTCATTAAACAACCATATTGAGTTAATAATAGCCAAAAAGGATAGCAAGTTTTGAGGCAGATATTAGGAAGCTAAAATAACTAAGAATCCTTCTGAACTGCTCTTAGGATCTTCAGTCTTATTGTTGTTAGTTACCATTGAGTCCATTCTAACTCATAGCAACCTTACACACAATAGAACGAAACACTGCCAAGTCCTGTAACATCTTCAAAATCGTTGCTACGCGTGAGCCCACTGCTGCTGCCACTGTGCCAATCCATCTCATTGGGGGTCTTCCACATTGTCGCTAACCTTCCTCCACTTTACCAAGCATGATGGCCTTCTCCAGGAAATGATCCCTCCTGATAACATGTCTGAAGAATGAGAGTTGAAGTCTCACCACGATGGCTTCTAAGAAGCATTCTGATTGCACTTCTTCCAAAAACACTTTTGCTTGCTCTTTTGGCAGTCCATGGTACTTTTAATATTCTTCTCAAATGCAACAATTCTTATATAGTCTTCTTGATTCATTGTCCACCTTTCATATGCATATGAGGCTATTGAAAATACCATGGCTTGGGTCAGGCACACCTTAGTCCTCAAACTGACATCTTTGCTCTTGAACAATTTAAAGAGGTATAATGCAATATGTCATGTGATTGCTTGACTGCTGCTTCCATGAAGGTTGGTAGTGCATCCAAGAAAAATGAAGGATTTGACAATTTCAATCTTTTTTCCATTTATCATGATCGTGTTTATTGGTCTAGTGATAGAGATTTTTGTTTTCTTTAAAGTACAATCCATACCAAAGGCTGTTGTTTTTCATTTCACTGGTAAATTTTCTTTCTTCTTTGCCAATTTGGTTGACATTAATGTCCCTTTCTTGCCTTGTAGCTATGGCTAAGACTTCCAACCCAATATAGCATAAGAGTGGTGACAAAGAGAATCCTTGTTTGATTCCTGGTCTCAAATGTAATACTTTCAGTTTCTTTCCATTTAGGCCAATGTTGGCTGTTGGATTTGTATGTTGTTGTTGGTTGTTAAGAGCTATCAAGTAGATCCTGACTCATAGTGATGATGTATACAGTTTTTGAGGAGCAGCTGGTAGGTTTGAACTGCCAATCTTATGATTTGTCATTCAGTGCTTATCCTACAGTGCCACACCAAGACTCTATTGGATATATATATATATATGTTGTTGTTTGGTGCCATTGAGTCAGCACCAACCCATAGTGACCTTACACACAGCAGAATGAAACATTGCCTGATCCTGGGCCAACCTCACTACTGTTGCCACACTTGAGTTCATCGATGCTGTCACTTGGCCAATCCATCTCGCTGGGGGTTTTCCTCTTTTTCTCTGACCCTCCACCTTACCAAACATGATATCCTTCTCCAGGGACTGGTTCCTCCTGACAATATGTCCAAAGTATGAAAGATGAAGTTTGGCCATCTAGGCCTCCAAGGGGTACTCTGGCTGCACTTCTTCCAAAACGGATCTATTGGTTATTTTGGCAGCCCATATACCCATGTACAAATATACATATCAACTTCTTTACTGGCATAGATGATAATTCCAATACAATCTTTATCCACATACCCATGATTAACAGTCCTCACAAAAACTGAACCTCAGTTTATCACTGTGAAGTGTGGTGGCTGAGTTGCAGGAACATACACATGAGGTTTTATGAACTGAGGGATGAAATCAAGAAGTTCAAGGAGATGAAGGGAAAACCTGTCAGGAGCTCAATGATAGCAAGAGGCTGCATGATCTAGCATTCATAGTGGACATTACCAAGCACTTCTCAGAGCTGAATGTCAAGCTGTAAGGCTCAAACCAGCTTCTCAGCTCCCTGCTTTCAAATATGAAATCATTTGAAGCTATATTAAGGTTTGGGAAAGTGCAACTCGAAAGAAATAACACAGTGCATTTCCCTACTCTGTAAAGGCAAAAGCCTTTGGTGACACTTCAATATGCTGGTGAATGTGAGAAACTAATTGAGACATTTAATGATAGATTCATAGATGTGAAAAATAAACAAATCGAATTGACTAACTTTACTACACCAGCTGATGTGCCCAATAACCTACAACATGAAATCATTCTGCTGCAAAGCAATGATGAGCTAAAAGATAGGTACATTAGCTTCCCACTGCTTGAGTTCTATAAACATTGCATAAGCAATGAAGAATTTTCCACTTTAAGGAGATATGCATCTGGGTTTTAAACAATTTACTGCTGCGAACAGTTCTTTTCAAATTTTACTATCGCAGAGTCAACTGCTCTCCAAACTGACCAACACAAACCTGGAAAAGCAATTTCGAGTAGCAACTTAATCAACACCAGCTAAAATCACATGCCTCACAAAAGAGAAGCAGTTCTAGCCAACACGTTGTTGTTGTTGTTAGTGCTGTCAAGTCAGTTCTGACCCATAGTGACCCTGTATAGGGTTTTCAAGGAGCATTTAATGAGTTTGAACACTTGCAGTTCACAAGGACCTTGTAACTGTAGTTACAATGGATCCTGTAGTTCACACGGACTTTGTGGTCCAGTGCTTTATCCCACAGAACCAACTTGACAGCACTTAAAAACAACAACTATTATTGTGGAGTCCTGGTATGGTGCTGTGGGACCACATGTTGGTTTCAATCTCAGGGCCAGTGGTTCAGTTTCACCAGTTGCTCCAATAATAATGTTGTTGTTATTGTTAAGTGCTGTTGAGTTGCTTCCTACTCATAGCAACCCTGCATAGGGTTTCTGAGGAGCAGCTAGTGAGCTTGAACCACTGACCCTGCAGTTCAAACCAACCCTGCAGTCCAGTGCACTACCCCACAGCACCAATTGTCTATTTCTTTTTTCAATTCTATTTAGAGTTTGATTTATGTGTTTTGAGGCTCTTTCATTGGGCACATAGATATTTATTATGGTTATGTCCTCTTATTTAAATTACGATTTTATCATGAGTTAATATCCTTCTTTGTCTTGTATGTTGGTTTTGACCTTAAAGTATATTTCATCAGAATGTAAGACTGCCACTATTGCTCATTTTAGATTTCCATTAGCTTGATATATTTTTCCATCCTATGATTTTTAGTATATTTTTGTCTTTGTGTATAACTTATATAGTCTCTTGTAGACTGCATATTTTATGATCTTGTTCTCTTATTCAATCGACTACTCTATGTCTCTTGACTGGTGCATTTAACCCATTGATTTTTTGTGTAATTATAGAATGCTATTAATTGATTGCAGTTATTTTTCTATGTATTTTGTGTTTGCATGTGTATAGTGCTACTGTTTTCTTTGTTTTTCTTTATTTTTTCTGTACTGAGTTAATTTTGTTTGGACTTTTTCTTGACAAGTTTTTCACTATTGTTGCTTCAATATTTACAAAGTCTTCATAGTTTTCCCTTTTCTTGTTTTGATGTGCAGGCATATTAATGTTCTTTGCAGTTACTTTGTTTAGGATTCATTCAGCTTCTTGAATGGTTATCTTATCTTTCATGTTGTTGTTGTTGCTGTTGTTAAGTGCTGTTGAGTCAGTTATGACTCATAGTAATGCTGTATAGCATTTCTGAGGAATGGCTGGTGAGTTTGAATTGCCAGGTTGGCAGTTCAAGTCACCTTGAGGTTGAGTGTTTATCCTCCAGTGCCATACTTCCAGCATCTCTTCAACTATCTTTTCTGTATTTTCCTTTGTCTCTTCCTGTTCTGAAATTACAATCATCTATAAATAATTCCTTTTCCTACTGTCCCACATGAGTCTCAGGCTTTCTTCAGATTTTTTACTCTTTTTTTCCAGTTGTTCTTCTAATTTACTAGCGATTATTGAGAGATTTATCTTCAACTCACTAATTCTAGCTTCTATTGATTTAAATCTACTTCTTTGCCCTTTCAATGTATTGTCCATTTCTAAAATATTAATATTAACCTTTTAGATTTCTATTCGCAGGTTTTGTATTGTCTACAATCCTGTATCTATTTTGTCTGATATTTCCTGCAGGACTTTCCTGAATTCTTCCTTATTTTCCTTTACTTTTCTGTCAGTCTTTTCAAGGTACTTAAATACCACTATCTTAAATTCTTTTTCAGGTAGTTCCAATGCATTTTTTTCAACAAGAATGTTTCTATCTCTGTCTCTTGATCACTTGTTTGAGCCACTCTGTTTTGTTTCCTCATATAAACAGAAATTGTCTGCTACTTTCGAGACATTGCAAGGTTGTTGTATTTTTATTAAGTTGACGATAGTATGTTGGTATATTCTTAGGCACTCACCACTTCCTTCTTGTATGTGTGATCAGGAGATGAGCTTGTGTGTGTCCTCTATTCGCTGTTCATGCAGTTCAATTTAGGATAGATTTGACTGATGCTCATTGTTATCATTGATCCAGGTATAAGAGTTGATATCAGCTCTTGCCTAATTGGTGGGGATATTGAACATGCTGTTGTGCCTGGACTGTAGGACTGCAGTTGCTATTTCTTGTCAGTTGAGACAAGAAAACAAAACAAAACACACACACAAGAGAGAAGGAAAACAAACACAAACCAGCAAACAACTATGAAAATAAGAAAACAGGAAAAGAAAAAAGCAGGCAGCCACTAGCAAAAGAATACAATAACCATAGATAGAAAAGAGGGAGAGGAAAATAAAGTAATGAAAAGAGAACAATAAAAAACAGAAAATAAAAAGAAAGAAAAAAACAAACACAATTAGGAAAAGTTATGAGTAAAAGGGAAAGAGGACAGAGAGTAGCAACAGAATTAAATTATAGTAAGAAAGAAAGCAGTAGCCATGGTTGGGAAAGAGAAGCAGAAAAAAAGGTAGAAAAAAGTGAAAGGGAATATAGAAAGGAGGGAGACCATGAGAAACAAAGGCGAGGGTAAAAGAATAAAGAAACAAAAACAATAAAAGGAAAACAAATAACAACAGCAACAACAACAACAACAACAAAATAAAACAGGACAGGTACCAGACATGGAAAGAATAGATTCTGGGGTCTCCTGCCAGCCACAGACCTCACATCAGGGGTGTGTAATAGATGAGAAGGTAACATCAACCCTAGATCAAGTTTCTGTAGACTAGGTGGTTTCTGTTTTGAGCACCCAATCCAGAAGTAATTTGTGCAGACCCCAAAGCATCTGCAATATCAGCATATTTCTGACTCAAAGGGGAGTCAAGAGTGAAAGGTTGCTCTAGTCCAGATCTGACTAGAATTAGCTCTGAAAGTCTGGAATAGGTCACACCTGATTCCAGGTGCAGAGGTTGGTGGGGTTAGCTCCCCACAACTTTGGTGACAGCAGAAGCTTCCCTGGAAGTGTATGTGGATGGGGATCTGTCACATAGGTAGTCACCAAGATAATGTGAGATTCAGAAGAAGAAAAAAAAAAAAAAAGACCTTTGCCCTTTTCTTTACACCAATAAGCAGTATGCCTCTGTGGCACCTACAGCCCTCTTGCCTTCAAAGTCACCCATGAAAGTTCAAGATAACCACACCATGGTTGGCCTGGCTGCCAGCACAGGTAAGCAGTTTCTTTTCTTTTTTTGGGGAGGTAGGGGGGTGGGAGGAGTTGTTTCTTCCCCATGTGTCTGTTCAGCTGCTTCTCCTAGTGAGGATTAACTCAGGGCTGGTCAGGGCCAACTCAGCAGATCTGGAGCAGGACCTGCCCAAACAGGATCAGTGCAGAAAGCTTCTCCCTCCTTTAATGGGGTCCACAACTTCCACTCGCAGCACTCACTTCTGCACAGGTCTGACCACCAGGAGAGTGGGAGCTACCCTGGGGGTGGTACACGGTTAGAGGGATGTCTTGCCTCTGTTCACCAACAGAGTGTTTTGAACAACAACAACAAAAAAAAAATCACACCTTTGTCTCTGCTAGTCACAGGTATGTTTCTGGAACACCAAAAAGTTTTCTTGTCTCTAAAGCACTCGAGATGGCTGCACCTGTCAGTTCACTGGTTCATATCACCAATTTCTCCTTATTTTGCCATGTCTGTTTAGCTCTGTCTCCTATTAAGTATTCAATCCACTTCTCTATCCCTTCTTTGGCAGACCAGTGTTCCAAGACTATCATCTGCATGTGTTTCATTGGGTTATCCACATCTGTCTTGTAGAAGGTCCATACAGCCTTTCTTCCTTATCTGCCATCTTGCTGCCTCCTCCTCATCTGATCTTTACTATAATTTTACTTTATTTTGAGTATTAAAAAATAATGTGGGAATTCTTTGAGTTGCATAAGATTACCTACATGCATGAGGCTCTGACTTTATTTCTGCTTAGAACCCAATGTCACTAACAGTCTGTTGTTGTTGTTGTTAAGTGCCATCGAGTTGATTCTGACCCATAGTAACCCTATATAGGGTTTCCAAGGAGCAGCTGATGAGCTTGAACCACCAACTTTGCAGTTCAAATGACTTTGCAGTTTGATGCATTAGCCCACAGAGCCACACCAGAACTCCTAGGACACCTTAAACTCTGCACAGAGTTTAATCTAAGGTCACTATTTGAGGGTTTTTTTTTCCATTCTTTTTTCCCCCTTCTCTGTACAGCTCCAAGTCAACTTCTCAAGCAGTTTCTTTCTCATTCATCTTTGCCTTAAGAATATAGAACCTTGGGTTTCTAGCTTAATGTAGGATAGTCTATTATTAGACTCCCCACTTGAGTTGTCCAGAGAACTTAAATTATGTTGCTTTAGCCTATGAAGTCACAAAAATCAAAATGCAATTTTTCTTATATTAGAAAATGCCTGCTGGGCCAAGTGACTTCAGGATTCTTATTATCTATTTGATTTCTTTTTTTTTTTCCTTGCTCTGGGACTTCCTTAACATCTTGTTATTTCTTCTGTGCTTTAAAAGAAATATTTTATCCAGAAGTTTTAGTTATTTTCACAGGAAGATTTGTCAAAATAATCTAGTCAAACATTACTAAAAAGGGAAGTCATAATATTTCTTCAGGAACACTAAACAACCTGTGTATTAAGCAGAGAAAATTTGGCTTTTTTAAAAAACTCCAGGACTAGTTTTTGCTAAATAAAAATAATAAAAAGAGAATGCTGAAAGTCCAATAGAGATGTTTGAAGTTTTGAATTATAAAATATGATTTGGATAAGAAGTGAAAAAAGAATACAAGAAATGGTATAAATATTTAAAGTAAGAAAAATGTAATGAAGGTCTCAATGAGGTCAAAGACTGGATATAGAAATGACTAAGTATGTGATCTGAGTAGACAGGAACTTGTAATAAAAAAGAGAATGTATAAGCATAAAATTTTCATTGTGTAAAAGTTTCCTGTAACTACGGTAGTGGACATATGAAGTGCAATGGTTGAAAAGGTTACTTTGAATATGAAGAAGTTAAAAACCTGAGAAGATTTTGAAGTCTTACAAGATGCAATAAGAACAAAAACTGGAACAAAAGACTGTGATGTAGACCCAGATTGTTGAGTGAGTAAAAGGAACAATTGTTACAAAGGTAGAGTTCATGAACAAGGTAGAATAAAAAGTAGTGTACCACGATCACTAGCCATCAGAGA
>NW_006408711.1:3497431-3498696 GCF_000296735.1 Chrysochloris asiatica
CCATTATTGTAAAAGACTAAGAAAAAGAACCCACCCAAAAGGGAGGGGAAAAAAAACTCTAAAAATATAAGTGCTGATCACTGGTATGTATGGGATGAGAGGTGGGGAGAGAGGGGAAGAAAGAGCACAGGGTAGGGATTAAACACAAGAGAGACTGGGAGCAGGGGGGAAACTAGAAATACACAAGAAGGGGGAGGGAAAAAAGAAGAACAAGGCGGACAGGAGAATGGTTGAGCAGGTTCACATGGGCTAGGTGAGAAAGAGCTAAATGACGAGGTATGCACACCTTGGAATAACAGGGCTTCAGGATACAGGGATTGAGGCATGGCTTGAAAAGAGGGAAAGAGGTAAATAATGCTAAGATGCTTGGCCGTCTTTTGAATCTTGGTCTCCCTTGCCTACCATTGTGAAATAGACACTTGTAGGGTCAGGAACAACCAGAAGCACCACAACAGAAAACACGTGGGTCTGGATCCAACAAATAACTAACTGAAATACCTTGGGGGAGCCAGGAAACTGCCCAGATCCCAAATAGTGGGGGGACTATGATGGCATGGACAGATGGAGTGGTTGGAGACGCAGGACTCAGGGAGGGAGAGGAGCTGTTTGCTGACAGCCAGAGGGGCAGGCGGGCCTACACGGTGTATCCTTTGGTTATATAATGAGGTATGGAGGGGATTTTAATCACTGCAATGAAATGCAATACGATAGGATGAATGTGAAACTTAAGTGGGACAGAGGCAAATAATGATGTATGCAAAACCTTGGAACAACAGGGCTCTGGGATACAGAGAGTGAGACATGGTTTGAAGGGGGGAAATAAAGTTAAGATGCTTGGCTGTCTGTTGAGTCTTTATTTCCCTGGCATACCACTATAAAATAGATGCTGGAGGAGGAGAGAAAGGAATAGCCAGAAATACCACCATAGAAAGCTTGTAAGTCCTTCTTCTTCCTATAACTGATTGGAATACCTAAAAGGGGGATACAATGTGCCCAGCAAAGGAGGCTTCCTTCGGAGCCCCTGTATTATACAAGACCATAGATGGAATCTTGAATAGCATCCAGAATCTTCTGAGGGGAAAGGTCCACTTGAAAGGACAAGCAGACCAGCCTGGAGTGGCCAGAAGAACAGAAGATACATCCTGAAAGAAAGACTGACAAGAAAAACAAAACAATACAGGTAGGCCAACTGATTACTACAAGAACAAACAAGTGGCTCACCCAGGAGACATCAAGGCAAGTGGTTGGGTCCCCCTCAAGGCAAA
>NW_006408711.1:3499341-3500607 GCF_000296735.1 Chrysochloris asiatica
TGGAGCAAGGTAGAATCTCCACTGAGTAGTATCCATTCTGCCTAGTCAGGGCTGATGAAAGGAGATGCGGATAGGTCTCTTGTGATACAATAGAGAATAATTGTTATCAGGACTGATTGTAAGGGCTGGAAATGTAAAGGTGGACATTTGGGGACAAAGGGAGGGGAGTGATTAACCTTACAGTCTAGGAGCAGAGGTCCCTGGGACTAACAAAAGAGAGGAGCAGAGAACAGAACCCAACCCAGAGAAGCAGTGATGCCAAGGATGGGGCCAGAGATGATAACATGGGGAGATGAAGCGGCTGGAGACTTTGGACCTGGAGGGAGAGAGGGGCGGTATGTGGATGCAGGGGGGAAGGCTTGCGGGCTATACCCTTTGATTGATGATGCATGGAAGGGATTGTAACCATGGCAAGGAAATGATATACAATGGGATCAATGTGAAGTTGATGCCCTCCCATGTAAACTATAACACAATTCACAATAAAGCATTAAAATAAATAAATAAATAAATAACAATTGTGGGGGTGGGGGGGGGGGTGGGAAGTAGTGTACCAGATGTCAATTGCTTCAGGAGAACAGGATAATTTACAGGAAGGGGCAGAGCCCATTGACTGAAATCGTTTTTAGGAACATATGATGCAAACTTTACATCCAACTCTCAAGATTGTTGGAAGGGGGTCATTTGTAAAACAGTAAAACAATATTTCTAGATATGAAATGGTTCTCAGCTTTTATCATACCTCTATTGAATCCCAGGGCATACATAAAATTCACCTTCTGCTCTTCAACGTGCAAACTAAAGAAACATATAGATTCCAGAACACAATGTGCAATTTTACATCAAGTCTAGGCAAGTGCTCAATAATCTACATATGGTAATCTCTACTTTAGAGAACATGTTTTGAAACAATACTCACTGACTTTATGATAAGTTATGTGTTTTGAAATAGCATCATTATAAATGGAGAAGAGAGTGAAGTTTTCAAAGATTTCATTTTCCTTGGTTCAACAATCAACACACTTGGCAATATTGTTATTAGGTGCCACCGAGTCGGTACCAACTCACAGCGACCGTATGCAACGCAGAATAAAACACTGCCCAATCCCGGGCCAACATCACTACTGTTGCCACGCTGGAGTCCAACGATGTTGCCACTTGGCCAATCCATTTAGTTGGGGGTCCTCCTCTTTTTCTCTGACATGATATCCACTTTACCAAACATGATATTCTTCTCTAGTGACTAGTCAGTCCCTCCTAACAATA
>NW_006408711.1:3501807-3507893 GCF_000296735.1 Chrysochloris asiatica
GAAAGTCAAGGCTTGAATTTTTTCTTCAGTTACCCCAGCTTGAGAAATACTGAACGTGTTCTTCCTTTTTGGTTTTCTGATTCCAGATCTTTGCACATTTTGTTGTAATATTTGACTTTAGCTTCTTGATCTGATTTTTGAAATTTTCTGTTCAGCTCTTGGACCTCCTCATTTCTTCCATTTGCTTTAGCATCTCTACATTGGAGAACAAGTTTCAGTGTGTCTTCTGACATCAATTTTGACATTTTTATTCTTCTTGTCTTCTTAATGACTTTTTGCTTTGTTCATGTATGATGTTCTTGCTGTCATCACACAACTTTTTTGGTCTTCGATCTTTAGTGCTTAATGTATCAAATCTGTTCTTCAGATGATCCCTAAATTCAGGTGGGATATATTCGAGGTCATATTTTGGCTCTCCTGGACTTGTTTTCATGTTCTTCTGCTTCAGTTTGAATATGCATATGAGTAATTGATGGTCTGTTCTGCAATCTGCCCCTGGCCTTGTTTTGACTAATGATATGGAGCTTTTCCATCGTCTCTTTCCACATATGTAGTCAATTTGATTTCTATGTATTTCATCTGGTAAGGTTGATGTGCATAGCCATCTCTTATGCTGTCTAAAGAAGGTATTTGAAATGAACAAATCATTGATTTTGCAGAATTCTATCATGCATCCTCCAGCATCATTTCTATCACCAAGGTCATATTTCCCCACTAGTGATCCTTCCTCTTTGCTCCCAACCTTTGCATTCCAATCACCAATAATGATCAATACATTTTGATTGCATGTTTGATCAATATCAGATTGAATAAGCTGGTAGAATTCAATTTCAATTATATTTCATCCTCACTAGCTTTAGCGTTTGGTGCATAAATTTGAATAATTTTATTAACATTAACTGGGCTTCCCTATAGGCACATGGATATTATCCTATCACAGACAGTGTTGTACCTCATGACTAATCTGGATATGGTCTTTTTGACAATGAATGCAACACCATTCCTCTTCAATTTGTCATTTCCAGCATCATAAACCATGTGGTCATCAGATTTAAAATGGCCAATACCAGTCCATTTCAGCTCACGAATGCCTAAGATATTGATATTTATGCATTGCATTTCATTTTTGACAACTTTCTATTTTCCCAGATTCATACTTCATACATTCCGATTTTCAATGGATGTTTACAGCTCTTTCTCTTCATTTTGAGTTGTATCCCATCAGCAAATGATAGTCCCGCAGGATTGTCTCCCATGGGCTTTACTCCATTCGCATTGCCATGATCAACTCTACTTTGAAGAGTCATGATGACAGATGATCACCTGATCAATTGGCTCATTGGACTAGTTTCTGGATAAAGACATCATGCTTGAAAGAGTGGAAGGGCAACAAAAAAAGAGGAAGACCTCCAAAGAAATGGATTGACACAGGGGCATCAGAAATGGACAAAAACACAACAATTGTGAGGCTGGCATAAGGCTTGGTAAGTGTTTTATTCTGTTCTGCATAGGGTCACTATGAGTCAGAACTGAATCGACCCACCTAACAAAAACAACAAATGTATCTTGAACAACAAATAAAAATGGTCAAATGTTTTCTATAGAATTAGATCTAAAGGATTAAAGTTTACCATCAAACACACTCAGAAAACTCACAAAGAAAATAATTATCCAGAAAGCCAACTATGGAGATAATAAAGCAAAATCAGATCTCCAATAGCTTTATATATTAACATGTTGTTGTTGTTGTTGTTAGGTGTCATCAAGTCAGTACCGATTCATAGCAACTTTATGCTCAGTAGAACACTGCCTGATCCTGGGCCAACCTCACTATCATTGCCATACTCGAGCCCATTGATGCTGCCACTTTGTCAATCCATCTCATTGGGGGTCTTCCTCTTTTTCTCTGACCCTCCACTTACCAAACATCATATCCTTCTCCAGTGACTGGTCCCTCCTGACAATATGTCTGAAGTATGAGACAAAGTTTAGCCATCTTGGCCTCCCAGGAGCACTTTGGCTGCCCTTCCTCCAGCAAAGATCTGTTGGTTCTCTTGGCACACCATGGCACTTTCAATATTATCCTCCAACACCATAACTCAAAAGCATCAATTCTTCTATGGTCTTCCTTATTCACTGTCCAGCTTTCGCATGCATATGAGGTTATTGAAAATACCATGGCTTGAGTCAGGTGCACCTTAGTCTTCAAGCTGACATCTTTGCTCTTCAACATTTTAAAAAGGTCTTGTGCAGCAGATTTGCCTAATGCAATATGTCCTTTGATTTATTGACTGCTGCTTCTGTGAGTGTTGATAATTGATCCAAGAAGAATGAAGTCCTTGACAACTTCAATCTTTTATCCATTGTTAAGGATGTTTTTTATTGGTCCAGTGGTAAGGATTTTCATTTTCTTTGCATTGAGATGCAATCCATACCAAAGGCTGTCCTCTTTGATCTTCATCAGTAAATATTTTAAGTCTTCTTCACTTTCAGCAAGCAAGGTTGTGTCATTTTGTATTTTATACTATATTAACATAAGTAACATAAAATACAAAATAAATATGCTTGATATGCTTAAATAAAGGAAAGAGAAAATGTCAACATATGAGTAAAATGATCAGGCAGATTTGAAAAAAAAAATCAGACTTTTAGATCAGAATAAAAGGTAATATGTAAATGGTAAGTTAACAACTGATTAGATGCAGCTAAAGAATTAGTGAATCATAAAATGGACCTAGTAAAATATCTGGAATTCAGCATAATGATCCTAAAAGATGGTGCATTTGAGAGAGAGTTAAGTGTAACAGAAAATGAAAGGCTATAATATAAATCTAATTAGAGTTCTAATGGCACAGAAGAGATGAAGATACATAACATTCAAAGAGCTTGTGGGTAAGAATTGATAAGAGCACAGCAAATCTCCATCAGAAAAATTAAAAATAAAATTACATATGGACCAATTTTAGCAAATGTACAGAACACCAAAGACAAAGAGAAGGTTTTAAGAGCAGATTATTTACAAAGAACTTCAACAGGGGTCAGCAAATGTTCTGTATTGGGCCAAATAACAAATATTCGGGGCTTTGCAAGTCTTATGGTCTCTTTCACAACTATCCAACTTTGTCATTTTAATGCAAAAGCAGTCATAGACTATAGGTAAATTAATGATCATGGTTATGTTCCAATAAAACTTATTTACAAAAACAAGCAGGAGGATAAATTGTATTCTGGAAGTTTCATTGAAATCTATCTACCATGGGTGATATTGCTGGCATTTAAAATACCATTGGCATAGTTTCTAGCATCATCTCAACATGCAAGCCACCACAATATGATAAACTGACAAGTGAATGTTGGATAAACTGCAGAGCAACTACAGGAACAAATGCAGCCAAAGAAAGAGGCTTAGATATGAGGTCAAGAAGGGATCTTTTGCTTCTTCTATAAGACCTTAGTGCCCATCCAACCTAACACAGGAATCAAATCCAGGTCTCCCACATGAAAGCAAAAATTCTGTCATTGAACCACCAATGCTGGATATCAAATCTATCCAATCAGATTAACTTCTCTAATCAACAGTAAGGAGGTCTGCTAGCGTAGTGGTTACAAATCGGGCTGCAAACTGCAAGGTCAGCAGTTCGAAACTACCAACTTCTCTGCGGGAGAAAGATGAGGCTTTCTGCTCCCATAAAGATTTACTGCCTTGGAAACTGTGTTCAGGGTTGCTATGGGTCGGAACCGATTCAATGGCATTTAACAACAACAATCAACAGTATTCCACACTAAAAGTACCCTATATGTCCAGTATAAATCAAAACTCTTAGCAGAGGTCAAGAGTCTGACTTGAATTCCTCCCAACTTTCATAGTCCCCTCCCTGAGAACAAAGAGAGAAAGGCCCATGGACACATAAGCAGTGGTCCATCATTTTCAGTGATTTCCAACATTATGCTCAAAACTTAAATAGCAGACCAATTAATGGAAGAAGAACTATGGCCACAGACCATCCCCAAACCATAATGCCAGAATGGCAAATATAACTCTAGCAATATAACTATAGATGTTGTATGAAACAACTGCGTTGGAAAAGAAGTGTTTCTGAGGGCGTCCTTTCATGTCACTGCTCAACAACAGGACTAACAGGACCAATAGAAACAAACAAAGATCTCTAGCAAAACTGCCATCAAAGCACCTGAAGCAAAACAAGAAGCAATGTTGCAAACACCAACAAACCACTCCTAGCTTGTTCAGGCATTGTTCCCAGAAGTTTAGGTTAGCATTAATCATTTTTTCTAATTGCTGTCATTTAACTCTCCTAAGCTTTCTCTAGGCCAAGTCATCATCCCATGAAATATGTTGTCTTCCCTTATAATGCATTTTCTGCCTTTCCAGTAACCGAATCTGTGGCTTTGGTATTCTTTTACAGAAACAGTGATCGAATTACCCTAAGACCTTTTTGCGTATTCTGAGATACTGGGCAGAATTCCAGAAACAAATGCTTACATTACCCTCAAATAGAATGCTGCACAGAAATAGATGTTTCTCTGTCATTTCAGACATGGCCATTGAAAAAGGCGCAGACTTCTTGACAAAGGTTTTCAGAACATTCATGAGATTTTAGAGGATACATGTAATCTCATAAACTCTAATACAGTATCCGCAAAGGTCCTTTATTGCCATAGTATGTTATGATCACCATTGGACATGTAAACAGGCCAAGTGTCTTTGCACTAAATTAAATTTCAAGCTCTTTTTTCCCATTTTAATTAAACTATTCTCTAAGAAACTTTTGCTTTTTCTATTATTTGATGGTGGCACGTGTTAAACACTGGACTGCTAACTGCAAAGTTGGGGGTTCAAACCCACCAGATGTTCCATGAGAAAAATATGAGACTTTCTGCTTCTGTAATGAGTTATAACATCCAAAACTCTATGGGGAGGACTTCCAGCACTTCCCTGACCAGGCAGCTCAGGTAGGGCAGTCTCGGGGAAAAGGGGCGGAATCGCACATAAGAAACTTCTGTCAAGCAGACACACAGCCTTTGAACAAACATAAGATCTTATATTTCAAAATTCTGAACTCGTTTTTTTAAAAGATCAAATTGCTGAGGAATTACAGACATTTTGAGCTTTTGCCTGCCTGCACGTGGCTCCAGCTTCTGCACCCATGCCAGCGAGTGCCTCTGCCCCCTGAAGACCTTGGAATGCAGGGCTAGAGCAACCCCACTTAGAAGGCTGCATTTCCAGAGAAAAGGAAGCATAAACTAACAAAGCCAAACAAATAGAGAGGGATATCGGCACGGATATCAGGAAATTCGGGATACCCACAGTACAAAGAGACTGAGAAAGGCATTTTTTACATCATCAAATATGGACACTACCTCTCTGCAGCCACTACCCCCAGCCTTCTACAGCCCTGGCCTAGACCAGTCCTCTGCCAAGCCGCCGAGGCTCAGGAATTCCCAAGGCACAGGCCCGTCCACTGAGGCCAAGGTCTGCCCTGAAGCCCAACCTGTCCACAGACTGGTCACAAAGGCCCAGGCCCAACCAAGGCCCAAAATGCCTACCCGCCTCGTGGCCCAGGCAGTCCACAGCCCGGTCGTCACCGAGGTCCAGAGCTCCCAAGGCCCAACCCGCCGTGTAGCCAGGTCATTGAGGCCCAGGGCCCCAAAGGCCCAACCCGCCCTCAGCCTGGTCCCCAAGGCACTGGCCCCCGAGGCCCAATCCACCCAACCCACCCGCTGAGGCCCAAGCCACCCAATGCCCAGCTGCTGATACCCAGGCCCCCTGAGGCCCAAACTGCCCGCCCGAGGCCCAAACCACCAGCCCGAGGCCCAAACCACCCGCCCAAGGCCCAACCCTCTTGCAGCCTGGTTGCTGACGCCCAGGTCCCCAGAGGCCCAAACCGCCGACCCTAGGATCAACCCACCTGCCCGAGGCCCAAACGGCCCGCCGCCGAGGACCAGGCACAATTGAGGCCCAAAAAAGTTACTCTGAGTTAAGCAATAAGGAGAGTGAAAAGGGAAGACCACATCCTGATCACATCTTCCTGGAGGTAATCAGAAAACATAAGAAAATACCAAAACAC
>NW_006408711.1:3526565-3528599 GCF_000296735.1 Chrysochloris asiatica
TCCAGTGAAGGAGGCTTCCTGCAGAGCCTTTGCATTGCATAGGTGGAATCCTGATACCCATTCAGAATCTTCTGAGGTGGGAAGTTTCCACTTAAAAGGATAAACACATCATCCTGGAGCAGCTGCTAGACTTCAAAATAGCCACATAGCGTAGTGGTTACAAACCAGGCTGTGAACCACAAGGTCAGCAGTTCGAAACTACCAGCTGCTCCACGAGAGAAAGATGAGGCTTTCTGCTCCTGTAAAGATTTACAGCCTCAGAAACCCTGTTCAGGGTTGCTATGGGTCGGAACCGACTCGACAGCACTTAGCAACAACAACATATTGAATGACACTGGAAACATCAAAAGAAGATGGAAGGAATACACAGAGTCATGGTACCAAAAAGAATTGGTTTATGCTCAACCATTTCAAGAGGTATGATATGAACAAGAATTGGTGTTTGAACTAAGAAGCCCAAGCTTCACTGAAAGCATTGGAGAAAAGCAAAGCTCCAGAAATTAATGGGGTAAAAATTGAAATGTTTCAACAAATTGATTTGGTGACGGAGGTACTTACTTATCTATGCCAAGAAATTTGGAAGACAGCAACCTGGCCAAACAACTGGAAAAGATGCATATTTGTGCCCATTCTAAAGAAAGGTGAGCAACAGAAATCATTAACAATGTCATTAATATCACATATAAATAAATTTTCCTGAAGATAATTTATAAATGGCTGCAGCAGTGCATTGACAACGTTGTTGTTGTTATTAAGTGCCATCAAGTCAGTTCCGAGTTGCCAGAAATTCAAACCAGATTCAGAAGAGGACATGAAAAAAGGGATATCATTGCAGACATCAGATGAATCTTTGTCAAAACCAGGGAATAGCAGAATGATGTTTACCTGTGCTTCATTGACTGTACAATGGAATTTGACTGTGTGCATCACAACAAATCCTGTGTAAAATTACAAAGAATAGTACTCCAGAGCACTTAATTTTGCTCATGAGAAATCTACCTGTACATAGGCCAAGTTGTTCAAAAACAACTTGAACCATCTAGTTGTTCAAAAAGATGGTTTAAAATCAGAATAGGTGTACGCCAATTTTTATCCTGCCACCATATTTAATCAGTCTATATGCTAAGCAAATATGAATTATATGAAGAAGAATGTGGCATTAGGGTTGAAGGAAAACTTGTGAGTAACCTGAAATATGCAGATGACACAATTTTGCTTGCTAAAAGTAAAGAGAACTTGAAGCATTCGCTTCAAAATCAGACTACAATTCAATTCAATATAAAGAAAACAAAAATCTTCACAACTAGATCACAAAAATCAGACTACAATTCAATTCAATATAAAGAAAACAAAAATCTTCACAACTAGATCAATAAACAATAGCATGATAAATAGGAAAAAGATTGAAGTTGTCAAAGATTTCATTTTAATTTAATTGACAATCAATGTTCATGGAAGCAACAATGAAGAAATCCAAAAATGTATTGCCTTAGGCAAATCTGCTGTAAAAGGCCCTTTTTAAGTGTTAAAGAGCATAGATGTCACATTGAGGACTAAGATGCACCTAACCCAATTATCAATTGCCTCGTACACTTGTGAACGTTGAATAATGAAAAATGAAAACCAGAGAAGGACCAGTGTATCTGACTTGTGATGCTGGTGAAGAATACTGAAAGTAGCATGGACTGCCAAAAGAAAAACAAATCTTGTCTTGGAATAAGTAAATACTCCTTAGAAGTGAGGATGGCAAGACTTTGTTTCATGTACTTTGGACCAGTCCCTTGGAAAGGGCATCATGCTTGGTAAACCATCAAGTCAGTTTCAAGGCATAGTGACCCTGCATAGGGTTTCCCAGGAGTGGCTGGTGAACTTGAACTGCTGACCTTGTGGTTCAAATGGACATTGCAGTACAGTGCATTAACCTATAGTGCCACACCAGTACTCCTTGTAAACTATAATGTCAAAAAAAAAAAAAAAGAGATAAATTCCAACAAGATGGATTGACACAGGGGCTGTAAGAATGGGCCCAAACAT
>NW_006408711.1:3528699-3539470 GCF_000296735.1 Chrysochloris asiatica
CCTTTGGGTGGTTGATGATGCATGGAGGGGATTGGAACCATGGAAATGAGATGATATACGATGGAATGAATGTAAAACTAAAGTTCTCCCATGTAAACTATCATATAATTCACAATAAAACATTTTTAAAAAATGTATTGGAATACCCTAGAAGGAAAGGTACCAATGATATTTGGTTAATATTAATGATATTTGGTTAATATAAATTAATCTTCATTGGAAATGGAGACTGGGGGGGCAAGTGAAGGTAAAAAGGAAGCTTGATTTTTTTATTCTTTGAATTTCTATATTGTTTGAATTGCTTCAACAACAGATTTCATCATTTTAAATACAACTGAAAATGTCAAAAGTTAACCACCAAATATAATAAAGCCAAGATTCAAAAAAAAAAACTCTATGGAACAGTTATTTCCTATACCCTATATCTGTCCTATAGGGTCACTGTGAGATGGCATCTACTCAATGGAAGTGGGTTTATGCTATTGTTTTGATGCTAAGGAACAACAGAAACAATAACAACAAAAAAATCTTATACCTTTTTTTTTCCTAGTAAGTTTAGGCATTTTGCAGCATTTCAAAATTTTTTCTAAAACATCCAAGGAGCTATCATTTAAGGAAGGAATTAGAAATAACAGTGAAGATTGTGACAATTATAAAGTTCATATATCTGATTTTACAGTGGATGAAACTGAGGTCTACACTTTAAATGACTTGTCCAAGATCAGCAATGACAGAATCAAGTGAAGAATTAATTCTAGTATGTTTTTCCACCATACCATTCATATCTTAAAACTTGAACCTTTTATTTGACCTAGGACTCCCAGTGTGGTACTATAGATAAGCACTGGACTGCAAGCCACAAGGTCGGCAGTTCAAACCAACAACTGCTCTTCAGAAACCCTATACAGGGTTGTTATAAGTAGAAACCAACTCACTGGCACTTAACAACAGCAAAAACAATTACTGGAGAAAGGAGCCCTGGTGGTGCATTGGTTAAGTGCTCAGTTTAATCAAAATGGAGGCAATTTGAATCCACTAGCCGTGAATCACCACAGAAGAAAGATGTGGCAGTTGGTTCTGTAAAGATTACAGTCTTTGATGTCCTGGGACTGCTCTGCTCTTCCAGATAGGATCACTATGAGTCGAAATCATCTCGATGGCAACAGGTTTGGTGTTTTTGGTTACGATTCCTAGATTCCTATAACTTTTCTTTTCATAAAACAAAAGTTAATCACATGTTTTGCTTACTTTATATATGTCACTGTGTGTGGTGGTGTGCCATGGAGTCAATTCTGATTGATAGCAACCCTGAATAGGGTTTCTAAGGAAGGCCGTAAATCTTTATGGGAACAAAAAACCTCATCTTTCTCCCATGAAATGGCTGGTAGTTTCAAACTGCTGACATTGAGGTTAGCAGCCCAACTCGTCGCTCATAACCACTAAGCTACTACAGCTTATATGTGTGTGTGTGTGTGTGTGTGTATATATAATATATTGTTATTGTTGTCAGGTGCCATCGAGTTGGTACCGACTCATAGCTACCCTATGCACAACAAAATGAAGCTTTGCCCAGTCCTGTGCCAACCTCACAATCATTGCTATGCCTGAGCCCATTGATGCTGCCACTGTGCCAATCCATCTCACTGGGGGCCTTCCTCTTTTTCTCTGACCAAATATGATGATATCCTTCTACAGTGACTGGTCCCTCCTGATAATATGTCCAAAATATTAGAGATGAAGTCTGGCCATCCTGAATTCCAGGGAGCTATATATATGTGTGTGAAATGTATATCTGTGTATATATATATACACACATATATATGTTGTTGTTAAATGTCGTCAAGACAGTTCCAACTCATAGCAACCATGTATAGGGTTTCCAAGAAGCAGCTGGTGAGTTTGAACTGCAGACCCCGCAGTTCAAACGACCTCATGTCCAGTGTTGTTAAGTGCCATCAAGTTGGTTCCAACTCATAGCAACCCTATATAGGGTTTCCAAGGAGTGGCTGAGCTTGAACAGCTGACCTCATGGTTCAAACCGACCTTGCAGTCCAATACAGTAATCCACAGCATCATGCCAGGATAGAATATTCATCATATCAATTTGACTTTCCCTTGACCTTGTGGTGTCAATGTTACTTATGAGAATATCAAAATGATAACGCAACAGTTACAGCCAAATGAAATTTTTGCTGTAATGAGCTTTATCTGAAATCTTGAGGCTAGGCACGGAACAAGTTTCTCTGACAAAAATACTCTCAGTCACTCTCCTGACTAAATCACAGTGTACAGGCTGCAGCCATTCTGAACTTTGCATTGCCAGCAATAACACCTGGAATGTTCTTAACTGGACAACATCTAAGATCAAGAAATGACCTTTTTATTGCAGATTGTGAGATATCTTTATTCCCAAAGGTTTACATTCAGAACAAAAGCTTTGTTTTTGCTTTTTAATCACAATGTATTAAACCTCATTTGTATGAAGACAAAAAATAGCTCACACTGTACAAGAAAAGGAATGGTGTACTTCCCATCAGCCTTAGTGTCAGCCACATCTTAGATGTGTGCTGCATTCTCTTTTCTCTACCTCAGTCCTACTTGATCCTCATCTTGCCCTCATTTGTAAAACCTAACATCACACAATTGTATGGGAATGTAGTTAATTATTTGGCTGAAACCTTTGCTCTACTATTGAGTGGGATCAGTCTAGCTTACATTTAGAGAAAGAAAAGAAAGCATACCTAGAGATACTGGCAATGGAACAATTAGGTTGCGCTATATATGAGGAGGTTGATGGTGAAGATCCCCTAGGGTGCTTTCAGCTCTCTTTGTGTCACCTGGCTCAGGCACTCTGTATCAGATGACATTTTAAGAGCAGTCAGGAGAGGATGAGATCATCACATTCACTGTTGTGCTGAAAGCCTCTAAGGACATGCAGCTATCTGTGGGGACAGCAGTGAGTTAGGAGGTATTACTGCATTCCTTAGTGGATACAGGAAGCCAAAGGCAAGGAGTCGTGGTGAGGGTGGAATGAGGCATATGATCTAGCAACAGTTCAAGAACACTCCCTGGCAACACCATGGTAACCTTTGCAATGGCCCTACTATATTCTATTGCTAGCACAGTGCTCAGTGCTGGCCAGGATTCATTTCTCCCTATTCAGCTCAAGTTGTAGTCACATAATAAAATGCACAGTGACAAGATTTCCTGAGGCTTTCAGGTGCATTCAGCCTGGCAGGCTTCAGGTTGCTATATTTCTAGGTCCAATGATTAAACGAAGACAACTATTGCTTCCAAACTCCAGTTGGAAAGTAAACAGATGCTATCTAGTATTAGTCATCCAGGACACAGTTAAGGTTCATTTGATTTGTTTATACAGCAAAATACTTTCAGAGTACTAACTATGTTCCTGGCATTATAATCATTTCTGGGAAGTACAAATACCTGACGAACTCACAGGTAAGTGAGGGCAAAAGATAAATATACATTTAATGCTATAAATTGTTGGTAAGTGCCGTTGAGTTGGTTCCAACTCATAGCGAACATATGTAAGGTTTCAGAAGAATGGCTGGTGGATTTGAACTGCCACACTTGCAGTTCAAATACACCAATATAGTGGGTACAAAATTATAAATTAAATATATGATCTTATCAGAGGCCAAGCATCAAACCAGCTACAGTGAAAGAGATAACTTCCTCAAGTCAGCAATTTCAGCAAATAAAGGATAAAGGATAGGCCATTTAAACCATTAGGAAAAATAAAAGCAAAGCAAAGGAACATGAAATAGAATTCTGTGTTCATGTAGCTTGTTGTTGCTAGATCATAAAGTATCTATACAGGGCAGGGATGACAACTGTCCAAGTCAAGGAGGACTTTGACAATAGGACACTATGCTAAGCGGTTTTATTCTTGAGGCACTGGAGAGCCACTTAAAACAGGAGGTCTCGTGTAGGGGAGAGACACTCTGGCAATAGTGTAGAAAAGAGTGTTGAGGTAACAAGACAAAAGGAAGGAAAAAGAGTTAGGAGTGTATTTCAAAAACTTATGTGAAAAATGAGAACCTGTCTCTTGACCTGACCATAGTGTCTGGAAAGCCTGGTATCCTCATTTGGGCACCATCAGCAAGAACACTGAACTCACTGTAATTGATCTGCAGTGCAATATGGCAAAATGTATCAGACCCAATCATAGAATGTCATCTTAAAGCAAATAGGAGTCAGGGAGAAAGAGGCCAGACATTCCTGCCACACTTCCACTCCCTACCCATCATGTTCCAAGTTGTCTATGTGACCCAGACTGACTCATGCTTGCCTATGCTCCGGGGCTGAGTTGCTTCTCTGACCTTTAATGGCTCTAACACACCCTTTTCCATTGCTCATTTTCACTGCTTTTGCTAACTTCTGAGGACTTACTTCTCATTAAGGTTCATTGTCATTTCCACTCCTTTCCTAGATAAACCTGTAGAGACGACTCTGCTCACCAGCTCAATACTATAGTTGCTCACATTTCAATGCAATATTATGCCTGACCCACTACCATTGAATCGATTCCAGTTCATAGCAACCCTATGGGAAAGAGGAGAACTGCTCCTAGGATTTCTGAGACTAAATCTTTATGGAAGCAAACAACCTACTCTTTTGAACACCAACCTTGAGATTAGCAGCCCAATGCCTAACCCACAGAGCCACCAGTTACTGTTGTTGTTGTTGAGTGCTGTCAAGTTGGTTCCAACCCATAATAACCCTGTATAAGGTTTCCAAGGAGCAACTGGTGAGCTTGAACCACCAACTTTACAGTTCAAACTGACTTTGCAGTCCAGTGCATTAACCCACAGAGCCACACCAGGACTCCACAGAGCCACCAGGGCTCTTACTCTATTTGTTGTTTGCTGTTTAGTTCCATCAAGTAGGTTCCAACTCATAGCAAAATTGTTTAGGGTTTCTGAGGCATGGCTGGTGGATTTGAACCCAATCTTGCAGTTCAAACAAACCTTTCAGTGCTTATCCTACAGTGCCACATAGCAAAATGCTAAAGAAAGTACAAAAGAAGGTGCAGTCTTTTTTTTTTTTTTTTTTTTTTTTTGGTGGTCATAGGGGAGTTCTTTTCTGTAAGATATCATCCAGGCTCTTCATCTGTACAAGGATCGTGTCCCCCATTGGTAAGCCTTACAGGCCAGTCTGAAAAGGGTTGTTTAAATCTTTTCAAAGCAGGAAATTGCCTTTTATTTAGATTTAGGTTTAGATTCAGATTCAGATTCAGATTCAGATTCAGATTCAGATTCAGATTCAGATTCAGATTCAGATTCAGATTCAGATTCAGATTCAGATTCAGATTTAGATTCAGATTTAGATTCAGATTTAGATTCAGATTTAGATTCAGATTTAGATTCAGATTTAGATTTAGATTTAGATTTAGATTTAGATTTAGATTTATACTCTGGAACCCAAACTTTTCGAACAAACCTTACTCAGTCCTCAGTCAACCCTCAACCTGGACTACAAGTCTTAGCTTTTCCACTGAACATTGTCAAAGGGAAGGTATGCTTCTGCTCGAGACTGTCTTCTGAGTGCACAGATTCAGTCATGACTGCTGACAACCCTGCAACACCCTCCTTTTCTATCTTTGTTAGAAAAACCAAGAGAGGGAAAAAAGTTGTTTGGACATGTCCTTGTACACTTCAATTCTCTTCTCATTTCTCTATTTAAAGAGCCATGAAACCAGGAATTTTCTACTATGTGACCTCAACATTACTTTTTGGATACCAGTAGAAGAGGGGTGATGCTGAATTAGGTAGTCTGAGCTTTCCTCTTCTGTCACAGTGCCACACATTATAATGGCTGCTTTATTTTCTGCTTCCCACACATATTCATTTTCTAGGGCTACTGTAACAAAGTACCACACAGTGGGTGGCTTATAAGAACAGAATTCTTTTCTCTCATAGTTCTAAAAAGTGTTGTTGTTAAATGCTATCAGGTGACCCTGTATAGGGTTTCCAAGGAACAGCTGGTGAGCTTGAACCACTGACCTTGCAGTTCAAAGCAACTTTGCAGTGTAGCACATTAACTCACAGCACCACCCAAGGACTGGAGTCCAGAATCAGGGGTCAGTCATGTTGATTCTGTAGCTCTGAGGGGCAACATATCCCATGCCTCTCTCCTAGATTCTGGTGATGCCAGAAGCTTGACTTTAAAGTGCATCATTTCAAGCTCTGCCTCAGTTTTGACATGGGTGGTTTCCTCTGTTTGTCTCTGTGTCTCTTCTCCTCTTTTACAAGGGCATCATTCATCATGGATTAGGACCTATCCTATTACATTATGACCTCATGCTAACTGATAGAGATCTCACAGAATATTTACAAACAATGTCACAATCACAGGTACCAAGGGATAGAGCTTCAACATATCTTTTTAGGAAACACATTAAATCCATCATCATACTAGACTATAAACTCCTTGAAAAGATTGTGAATAGTTCTCCAATTTCACCTTCCTAGAATAATATCTGGGATCTGTTTTTGCTCAATATATTTACTGAATAAATGCCAGCCTCCTATTACATGTGCAATTGACTGGATATCATTCACTTACCCACAACATGTCCCAAGGCATTCAAAGACCCACACTTATGGGATAGTCGTATTCTACAGGTTACATGTTGTACAAAGAACATTCAAATTTTGAAGCCAATATTTTTCTTTCCAGGAGAGGTGTGATCTTAGGCAAGTGTCAATGAATAACAGGAGTTTTTTAAAACACTTTAATCAAAAGAACAGATAATTCTATAGAGCTAGCTACCAGAAAGTAACAACAGAAGGTGTGTGTTCTCAACGAGAAGTCAGCACATGTTTCAGAGGTAACCCCTATTGTGATTTTCAGTAAATAGATTTCAGTATGTGGTGGACAAAATTGCAAGAGGAAGTTTTTTCTCATGTTCTCTTTTCTTCCTACTGACATCATTTCCCATTACATCTCCTGCCATGGGATCATGACATTTTGAAACATTCATAGCAATATGAAACTTTTCAGCAGGTCAGGTAGGTCAGAACCTAGAATGAGGCCCAATCATCTGGGTCTATGACAAACAGAACTGTCCCAGCTTTGCTCAACAGATCCCATAATGTCCCATGAGGTCCAAAGTGCACAATTAACCTTAGGCATGATTTACAGAACAATTGGCATCGATTCAAATGTAATTCAGGGTCACAAGCTAGAGTGTTACAGAATCAGTTGGGCTGTTTGACATCACCTTTAAGGAATTTTGCCGCTGGTGTTACAGAATATTTCAGTGTTATGGGGGTAATGAACAGAAATACAGCTATCAGTTTGAGGAGTGATTACAGAGTTTACAAGAAGGAAACAAAACACATATATGCATACACTTGCTAGAGCTGCTGACCTAGAGGACAACTGAAGCATTGGTGAAGACTTACCCTTGTCATTTGGCCAGAAAACTTGTAGGACAGAATGTAAGAGAGAGGATAATAGAAATACAGATCCAGATTGAAGTTCTCAAACCTCGACATGAATGACAATATCCTAAAAGTTTATTCAAACACAGATTGCTGGGCTCTACCCCCAAGTTTTTAATTCAGTAGAATTTGCATTTCTAACAAATGTCCAGATAATATTGATGGCACCTTTCTGTTACAGTTGTTAGGTGCCATTCAATTGGCTGCAATTAACAAAAAACTTAACACTGCCCAGACCAGTATCATCCTAATTATCTTGTTCTTTATGAACCCACTCTTGCAGCTGCTATGTCAATCCCTTGTGGGGCTTCCTTGTAGAGGCTAGTTCACTAGCCCTCTATTTTAACAAGCAGGATGTCCTTCTTCAGAGACTGGTGCCTCCTGATAACATGTCCAAAGTACATGAGACAAAATATTGCCATCTTCACTTCTAAGGAGCATTCCAGGTGTGCTTCTTGAAAGACAGAGTTGTTCATTATCCCTGTAGTGCATGGGATATTCAATATTCTTCTCCAACACTATAATTTAAAGACATCAATTTTTTGTTTTCACTGGAGTCCTGGTGTGGCGCTGTAGGATAAGTACTAGACTGCTAATCACAAGGTTGGCAGTTCAAACCCACCAGCATATGAGGAACCAAAAATACTATGGTTTGAGTCAGGTACACCTTAGTACTTAAAGTGATATCTTTGATTGTGAGCACCTTAAAGGGGTCTTTTGCAGCAGGTTTTCCCAATGCAACATATCCTCTGATTTCTTGACTGCTGCTTACATGGGTGTTGATTATACATCCAAGTAAAATTAAGTCCTTGACAACTTCAATCTTTTTTCCATTTATTGTAATGTGCTTTAGTGGTTCACTTGAGAGGATATTTATGTTCTTTATGTTGAGATGCAATGGATACTGAATGTTGTAGTCTTTGCCCATCATCAGTGAGTGCTTCAAATCCTCTTCACTTTCAGCAAGCAAGGTTGTGTCATGTGCATATCACAGACTGGTAATGAACTTTCCTCCAATCTTGATGCTGCATTCTTCTTTATACAGTCGAACTTCTCAGATTATTTGTTCATAACATAGAATGGATAAATATAGCAAAGGATAAACCCCTGATGCTAACATTTCCTGATTTTAAAGCACATAATCTTTCCTTGGTATATTCGAACAACTGTTTATTGGCCTATACACAGATTCCACATGATGACAATTTAGTATTCTGAAGTGGTGCTTGACTAGGGACTAAAATTTGAAAACCACTAATTACCCTAATGTGCAAAGAACACAATGGGTAAATTGAACAAAAATAGGTGAAGAATCTAAGACATAATATAGAAAACCAGAACCTATTTTTAGATGAATGGATGAAATCAACCATTCAGGACATCTTGATGGCATGTTTGATCAATTTCAGATTGAATAAATTGGTAGAATTCTTCTATTTCATCCTCACTGGATTTAGTGGTTGGTGCGTAAATTTGAATAATAGTGGTATTAACTGGCTTCCCTATAGGCACATGGATATTATCCTATCACCGTGTTGTACCTCATGACTGATCTGGATATGTTCTTTTTGACAATGAATGCAACACCATTCCTTTTCAATTTGTCATTCCCAGCAGAGTAAATCATGTGGTTGTCAGATTCAGAATGGCCAATGCCAGTTCATTTCAGCTCACTAATGCCTAAGATATCTATGTTGATGTGTTACATTTCATTTTTGACAACTTACAATTTTCCCAGTTTCATACTTCGTACATTCCATGCTCCAATTTTCAAAGGATGTTTACAGCTGTTTCTCTTTATTTTGAGTTGTACCCCATCAGCAAATGAAGGTTCTGTGGGCTTTTCTCACACAGGCTTTACTCCATTCGCATTATCACGGTCAACTCTACTCTGAGGAGACAGTTCTTCCCCAGTCGTATTTTGAGAAACTTCCAACCTTAGCGGCTTATTTTCTGGCACTATATCTGCAGTATTTCTCTGCTATTCATAAGGTTTTCAGTGACTAAAGATTCGGAAGTAGTTCGTCACTCTTTCTTCCTTGTCTGTCTTTGTCTGGAAGCTCATCTGAAACCTGTCTATCATGGGTGACCCTACTGGTATTTAAAATACCAGTGGCATAGCTTTCAGAATCACAGCAACTCACAAGCCACCACAGTATGACAAACTGACAGACGAGTGGTGGTCATTTGGTTTTAAGTGGAAACTTAAAACCAAATCAAAACAACACTGAGATATCATCTCAAACCAGCAATAACAGCAAAGATTAAAAAAAGAAAAAAAAAATAGAGGACAATAAATGTTCCTGAGGATGTGGAGAGATTGAGATCCTCCTACATTGCTGGTGGGATTACAAAATGGTCCAACCACTCTGGAAAACAATATGGCTATACCTCAGAAGGTTGGAAATAGAGATACCTTATGATCCAGCAATTCTTCTACTTGGTATTTATCCACAAGAAATATGAGCCACAATACTAGTAGATATATGCACACCAATTTCATAGCAGAAATATTTACAATAGCAAAAAGATGGAAGAATGGATAAACAAACTTTGGTGCATACACACAATTGAATATTATGCTACATTGAAGAATAACAAGGAAGCTGCCAGCCACCACAATACCTTGATGAACATTGAGGACATTATGCTGAGTGAAACTAGTCAGTCACAAAAGGAGAAATATTGCATAGGACCATTGCTGTAAAAGATTAACAAAAATTACCCACACTTTATGGGGAGGACAAATTCTTTGCTGGTTACTGGGTTGTATGGAGTGGGATTAGGGGAGGGAGGGGAAGGTGGAGCACAGGGTAGGGAATAGACACAGGATAGCTGAGAGCATGGGGGGGCCAGGCAATACACAAGAAGGGGGAGGGGAATAGAAAAACAAAGTGGATGGGAAAACTTGTCTAAGTTTTCAAGGGCTAAGTGAGAGAGAGATGAATAATGATGTATGCTCAACCTTGGAACAACCAGGCTCTGGGATACAGGGATTGAATTATGGTTTGAATGGGTAAAAGAGGGGAAATAATGTTAAAATGCTTGACTGTCTTTTGAATCTTGGTTTCCCTTGCCTACTATTGTAAAACAGACACTTTAGGGGGAGAGAAAGGAATAGCCAGAAACATTACCATAGAAAGCTTGTAAGTCCATCTTCAGCCTACAACTGATTATTGTTGTTGTTGTTGTCAGGTGCGATCGAGTCGGAACGGACTCATAGCGACCCCATGCACAGCAGAACGAAACAATGTCCGATCCTGGGCCAACCTCACTACTGCTGCCACACTTGAGTCCATCAA
>NW_006408711.1:3543120-3566441 GCF_000296735.1 Chrysochloris asiatica
AAAAAAAAAAAAAAGAGATAAATTCCAACAAGATGGATTGACACAGGGGCTGTAAGAATGGGCCCAAACATAAGAACAACTGTAAGGATGGCATGGCATTGGATTGTGAAAAAGGTTGCTATGAGTTGGAACTGACTTGACAGCAGCTAACAACAACAGCAGAAAACATACTCCATATTATCCAATTGTTGTCGTTGTTAGGTACCTTTGAGCCAGTGCTAACTCACAGTGACCTTATGCACAACAGAATGAGACACGGCCCCATCCCATGCCAACCTCAAAATCAGTGTCAAGCTTGAGCCCATTACTGCTGCCAGTGTGCCAATCCATGTCCTTGGGGGTCTTTCTCTTTTTCACTGACCCTCCATTTTACCAAGCATGATGATATCCTTCTCTAGGGACTGGTCCCTCCTGATAACTTATCCAAACTATGAGAAATGATGCCTGACCATCTTAGCTTCCAAGGAGCACTCTGTACTTCTTCCAACACAGATCTGTTTGTTCTTTTGGCAGTCCAGGGAACTTTTAATATACTCCTCCAACACAATAACTCAAATGCATCAATTCTTCTAAGGTTTTCCTTATTCATTGTCCTATTTTCATATGCATATGAGGTTATTGAAAATACAATAGCTTGGGTCAGGTGCACCTTGGTCCTCAAACTGATATGTTTGCTTTTGATTTAAAGAGGTCTTGCCCAATAGATTTCTCTCATGCAATATGTCATTTGGTTTCTTGACTGCTGCTTCCATGAGTGTTGATGGTTGATCTGAGCAAAATGAATTCTTCGACAACTCCAATCTTTTCTCCATTTATCTTTGTGTTATTTATCGGTTCAGTGGTGAGGAATTTTGTTTTCTTTATATTGAGGTGCATCCCATACTGAAGTCTATGGTCTTTGATCTTCATCATTAAGTCCTCTTTGCTTTCAGCAAGCAAGGTTGTATCATGTGCTTATCACAGGTTCTAATTGAGTCTGCCTCCAACCCTGATGCCACATTTTTCTTCATGTAATTCAATTTCTCAGATTATTTGCTCAGCATACAGATTGAATAAACCAATTGGAGGCCTAGTATACGTCATTTATACCATAGAAACCAGCAAAAAATAAAAATAAAAATTCATAGAAACCAGCAAAAAATAAAAATAAAAATTCAGGACTTGATTTGTTGTTTTGTTGATTGTTAATACTTTAAAAAATGATGAAGGTAGGACCATTAAAGGAGAAGAGCATGAGTGGAATGTGGGACCCTATCCAGAGAAGCAGCAATACCAGAGATGGAGGCAGATATGAGGACATGGAGAAATAGAGGACATGGAGGACTCTAAACTCATGGAAAGAGAAAGGCTATGTGCTGGCAGCCAGGAGGCAGGTTTGTAGGCTTGCCATTTGGTTGTTTAAATGATTATATATTACATATATATATTGTGTTGTTGTTGTTGATGTTGTTGTTGTTAAGTGCCATCGAGTCGGTTCCAACCCATAGCAACCCTGTACAGGGTTTCCAAGGCTGTAAATCTTTATAGGAGCAGAAAGCCTCATCTTTCTCCCGCAGAACTGCTGGTAGTTTCGAACTACTGACTATGAGGTTAGAAGCCCAACTCGTAACCAAAACTCCTTATATTTTGTGTACACCACCACTCCCCCCCCCCGACACACACACACAAACCACTGAGAATAGAAGCAAATACTGTTGAATGATGATGCAGGGAGATTGTAAACATTGCAATGAAATAATGAATGTAAAACTGATGTTCTTCTATGTAAACTCAATTCACAATAAAAACTTAATATGCTGTTGTTGTTAAGTGTCATCGAGTCGATTCCGACCGCTAGCAACCCTGTATAGGGTTTCTGAGGAATAGCTGGTGAGCTTGAACCGCTGACCTTGCAATTCAAATGGCTTTGCAGTCTGGCACATTAACCCACAGCGCCACACTAGGACTCATATACATATATTAACAGTGCTCATTACAGGAAGATGATTACTGAAGAGCTGAAGCCTAAACTTCAGATTAAACACAGAGGACTGCTATCCAAGGGCATTGTGATCTTGCACGACAATGCACATATACACACCTCTGCCCACACTGTTGTTTTGAGGTGTTGAAGCATCCTCCCTATAGTCCTGATCTTGCTCCATTGTACTGTTTGGTCCCCTGAAAGCAGTCCTTGAGGATGTCCGCTGTCTTCACTTCTTCATCAAAGGTGCATTTATTACTCTCAGCTCAACCTAAAGCAATTTTTAATAAGAGAATATGAAAGCTCATTGACATATGGAAAAAGTGTATTGAAAAACAAGGAGATTATGTCAAAAAATGATGTATTTGTCTTTAATAAAAGTTGATTAAAATAAAATTAAAAAGTGATGGAGGAAATGTTAGTTATGTAGATTACAATTAAAATGGTATTATATCTGAAGTAGTGATATTGTGAAAACTAAAATATTATCCAAGTATTTGAAAACTATTATGTTTCACCAAAAAAGTCACACATTGATGAATGATGTTCTAGATTCACAAAATGAAAAAAATCAAACAAGCTTCATGTCACACCTACATCTGCTCATACCTTGCACATAACCATAGGTTGACTGGAGTCCTGGTATGGCGCTGTGGGTTAATGGACTTGAGCACAAGTTTAGCTGAAACAGCAAGGTCAGTCGTTCAAGCTCACTAGCCACTCCTCAGAAACCCTATACAGGGCCACTATGAGTCAGAACTGACTCGATGGCACTTAACAACGACAACAACATAGGTTGACTAGGGGTACAAATATTTTGCAAAAATCAATGAATACATTCCAAGCATCTGGAATTGATAATAAGGAGTGTTATATGTTATTTTAAATAGTGAGCTACACATATTTCTATCTGCAAAATTTAAAATAAACTTATATGTATATATGTTTGAATATATTTTTCATTGTTTGTTAAATATTTGAAGCAAAGTACAAAACATACCTGTTACCTTCACCTTTCATTGCCCTATTTTTGCTGTTGTTGTTAGATGCCATCGAGTCAGTACCAACTCATAGTGAAACTATGCACAACAGACTGGAACACTGCCCAATCCTGGGACAAATTCACAATTGTTGCCACGCTTAAGCCCATTGATGCTGCCACTTTGCCAATCCATTTCACTGGAGGTCTTCCTCTTTTTCCTCGCCTTACCAAACATGATATCCCTCTCTAGCGACTGGTCCCCTTCTGACAATATGTCAGAAGTATGAGAGATGAAATCTGGCCATCCTAGCCTCCAAGGAGCACTCTGGCTGTACTTTTTCAACACAGATCTGTTTGTTCTTTTGGCAGCCCATGACACTTTCAATATTCTCCTCCAACACCATAACTCAAATACATCAATGTTTATATGATCTTTCTTATTCACTGTCCAACTTTCACATGCATTTGAAGTTATTGAAAATACCATGGCTTGGGTCAGGCATACCTTAGCCCTCAAGCTGACATTTTTTGCTCTTCAACACTTTAAATAGGTCTTGTGAAGCAGATTTGCCTAATGCAATATACATCGTTTGATTTCTTGGACGCTGCTTCCATGAGTGTTGATGACTGATCCAAGATAAATGAAGTCTTTGACAACTTCAATCTTTCCTCATTTGATAAGAATGTTGTTTATTGGTCTAGTGGTGAAGATTTTTGTTTTCTTTACACTGAGATGCAATCATATCGAAGGCTACGCTCTTTGATCTTCATCAGTAAGTATTTTAAGTCCTCTTCACTTTCAGCAAGCAAGCTTGTATCATCTGCATATCTCCAGTTGTTAATGAGTCTTCCTCCAATCTTGATGCTATGTTTTTCTTCATACAACTCAGCTTCTCAGATCATTTGCTCAGCATACAGGTTGAATAAGTATGGTGAAAGAATACAACCGTGTCACACACCTTTCCTAGTTTTAAATCATTTAGTGTTCCCATGTTCTGCTTGAACACAACTGCCTCTTAGTCTATGTACAGGTTTCTCATGAGCACAATTAATTGTTCCGGAATACTGATACTTCACAATGTTGTCCATAGTTTGTCATAATCCACACAATCGAAGGCCTTTGCATAGTCAATAAAGCACAGGTAATCTTTCTGGTATTCTCTGCTTTCAGCCAATATTTATCTGACATCAGCAATGATATCCCTTTTTCCATGTCCTCTTCTGCAAATTAGGTCATTTGTGAAAGTTGTACACAATATTTTCCATGTGAGAGCTTTTATAATCTACAACTATGAGTCCACCCAGAACTTTAAGAAACTTTACCATAGGATAATCCACATAATACGGAGTCCTGGTGTTGTGCTGTGGGTAAATGCGCCAGACTGCAAAGCCGTTTGAACTGCAAGTTGATGGTTCAAGCTCACCAGCTGCTCCTTGGAAACCCTATACAGGGTCTCTATGGGTCAGAACTGACTCGACGGCACTTCACAACAACAATCCACCTAATAAAGAGTGGATGTTTGGAGCAGCATATTTTCTTTCCTGCTGAATATGACTATGTTATTGTTGTTAAGTGCCTTTGAGTTGGTTCCGACCCATAGTGACCCTGTACAGGGTTTCCGAGGCTTTAAATCTTTACGGGAGCAGAAGACCTCATCTTTCTCCTGCAGAGTGGCTGGTAATATCAAACTGCTGACCTTAAGGATCACAGCCCGATTCGTAACCACTACGCTACCAGAGCTCCTTGAATATGATTATATTTAAGTATTATACTAATATGAAATCCTGGTGTGATGCTGAGAGTTAATGCTCTGGACTGCATAGTCGGTTTGAACCGAAAGGTTGGCTGATCAAGCTCACCAGTTGCTCCTCAGAAACCCTATACGGGGTTGCCAAGAGTCCAAACCGACTCAACAGCACTTAACAACAACATTATACTAATATATTTTAATATGCTAATGCTTCTTTTAAATTCCATTTACACAGAGTGCTTTCTGTGATAAATACATCATGTTGTTGTTGTTGTTATATGCCATCCATTGTACTTCAGGATGGCTCTTGAAATGATCTTTTTGATGATGAATGTATCACCATACCTCTTGAATTTGTTGTTCTTGGTATAGTAATCCATATAATTGTCAGATTCAAAATGGCCAATACCAGTCCAGTTCAGTTCATTAATGCCTAGGATTTCGATCTTTATATATCCTGTTTCATTTCAAACAACTACCAGTTTTGCTAGTTTCAACTTCATACATTACACATTCTGACTGTTGATAGATATTTGCAGCTGTTTCTTCCCATTTCAAGTTATGCCTCATCAGTAAAAGAAGGTCCCCAAAATGTAATCCCCTCCATATCATTAAAGTCAACTCTTCTTTGAGGAGGCAACTTTTCTCTAGTCATATTTTGAGCACCTTCCTTCTTGAGGGGTTTATCTTTCAGCACTATATTTTGGATCCTTGTTGTTCTGTACATTTTTATAAGGTTTTCAGTAGCTAACCATTCAGAAGTAATTGCCCTCTCTTTATTTCTAATCTGTCTTGGCCTGTCATCACTGCTGAAACCTGTTCACCATGGATGACCCTGCTGTTATTTAAAATACCAATGGCATAACTTCCAACATCACAGCAACACACACGTCATCACACTATGACAAACTGACAGGTAGTGAAAATAAATCATTGCAACAACAAAATAAGTAGATGGTTTATTTTTTCCCTACAACTCACATTTTTTACATGGTAGGTAGATCTATGCTACCTAGCATAGTGGCATAATAAACACAATGCAGGTCAATGTATATATCAACAAGTGGATGCCTTGGCATCCCTGGCTCTGCTTTATGTCTCTTCAATAATAATTACCATGAAACAGAGTTTTATTAACCAATAAAAGCAAAAGAATAGGGTAATCGAGCTTTGAAAAACTTTTCAAATATCTGTTTTGCTTAAACTCATAAAGCAACATGCCATTAAATGTGTTTCAGGCTATCTAAGAAGATCATTATGTCAGTATTTTATTTTTGTATGATAGAAAAGCATTTTTAATTCATTTTATGCTAAAATAATACATAACATCTTAATTATACCTTCCAATATTTCAAGATAAGTCTATGAATCTTCTGGCTTACGTTATCATACATGCTTTTTTCAAACATCCTATATACACACTTTTCTACTATCTAATATGAAAATAAGTAGCTTAGTGGGTTATGCATTGGGCTGCTAATCGTAAGGTCAGCAGTTTCTCTGCGGGAGAAAGATAAGGGTTCTGCTCCCATACAAATCTACAGCATTAGAAATACTATGCAGGGTCATCCTGGTGTGGTGCTGTGGCATAATGCACTGAACCATAAGGTTGTTTGAACTTCAAGGTCGGTGGTTCAAATTCACCAGCTGTTCCTCAGAAACCCTATACAGGGTTGCTATAAGTCAGAACTGTTTCAACAGCACAAAACCACCACACAGATGTACACTTTTGAGATTCTCCTTCCTCATTAACCTATATCAGCTACAGAAACACAAAATAATATTGTGGATATTTTGGGAGGCACCCTAAGCAGTAAGGCCTATACTACTTATTCACCTTCAGTGATTCACTGGCCACTCATTCTGTCATTTCAAACAGCTGGTTAGTAACATTTGTCAGTTGACTTCTCAGTTAAGCAGAATAGGTTGATTGGCTTGAGTATGCACAGCTGAACTCTCTCAAGGGATGTTTCCTTGTTCAATTTGCTGAAAAATTCAAGATATTTTCCTGGAAAGCATTGTACATCTGGAGTTTAATTCCCCCAACATTTTGACAAAGTCTGCATCTGCTAGACTTCTGGGCACCAAGAATACAGTATCCTCCCAGGCTTTTGATTCTGTCCAGTGTGTTGCAGAGATGAACTTGGCTCTGGAATCTCTCTTCATCTGTCTCCATGATAACAACCAGCTGAAAAGTGAGACATTAAGTCAATCAGCTGATTGTTTTCTTTACACAAGCCCACCAGTTTTGGCAGATTTTCTCCCTCTTTGACTTTGCTGTTTGTTTGAAGACTGTATCAATAAAATCGTTACTAAATGTGAGGTTGAGGATGATAGGCATGGTAAGTCTAAATTTAGCTGTGAAAATCTACCTAAAATTGGACTAAACCTTAAAAACATTATATAAATAAAAATAACACCAAAATTATTACTATACTGTGATGATGAGGAAAGCCAGAATGAGACAGTTTTGCTTCTAATCTTCCATTTCATTTTTTAAAGGATCTGACTATGCTCATATTTCACATGGTGACATTCTAATATACATATATGGAGTTCTGGTGCAGCACTATAGGATAAGCCCTGGACTGCTAACCCACCAGTCAACACTTGGGTGGCAATGAGTTGAAACTAAATCGACTACACTTAACAAAAACAAGAAGATCAAATTTTGGTCACTTAAGTGGACTTCCTGAAATTAGTGAAGTGATATGTAGAGAACATCCAGGATTTATGGTAAGAAGATTTCTTTGAGTCTCGTTCTACACTAACTATGTGAACTTAAACCAATTGATTCAGTCTGAACCTCAATTTTCTTCCATTTAAAATTGGATTAATAAAACTCCTAGCATTTCAGTGTTTGATGATGGTGGAAATCAAAAGATATATCAAAGAACTTCATAAATGGCATACCTGGATATGTTATTATTTAGTGCCATCAAACGGATTCTGTCTCATAGGGGCCCCATGTAACAGAGTAGAACCAACCCATAGAATTTTCTTGACTTGACCTGTGGAGTCAGTGGGTATTTAGAACTTCCAATATTTGGGTTAGAAGAAAAGTAATTAATCATTGTGACAGCTGGAATTGTTATCAAGTTTGTGTATTGTTACTAAGACATCACTATGTTCAGTTATAAAGCACCCTGAAACAGAAAAACCTCTACTCAAAATAAATGGCCTAGTAAGAAGGATATCTACTTGATTTGCTCATTCCAAGTATCAGAATGGCTACATTCAGACCTTAACCTGGGTTGCATATTTACTTTTAAATGAGATTTTTAATATGAGTCTCCAAAAAGGAAAAAGAAAAAAAATTTGTAGAGGAAAAAATTAATGTCAGAAAAGAACAAGACCCTTGCTATAAATAATAATAATAATAACAATAATGACTATCAGAGGGCATTGGTAGTTTGGTTGTGGAATTCTCACTTTCCATGTGGAAGACCTGAGTTCCATTCCCAGCCAATAAACCTCAGCACAGTCACTTTCCATTTGTTAGTCAAAGCTTGCATGTTGCTCTGATGCTGAACAGGTTTCAGCAAAAATTTCAGAAGAAAGACTTGGTTTTCTGCTTCTGAAAAATAGTCAATGAAAATCCTACAGATTTCCACAGTTCTGCAACCAGTCTAGGGAGTAGCACAAAACTGGGCAGCATTTTGTTCTGTGCCATTCCCTGGACTCGTTGTAGATGTGCATGGACTCATCAAGAGTTGGAAGCCCACTTCACCACAGCCAATCACAATACAATATATGAGCACTAACTGTGTGCCCACCACTGTACTATGTTGTTTATCATCTCAATCTTCATAACATCCCTATGAAGTAGGTTTCACTCATGCATAATCACCATTATGCACTGAAAAAACAAGTCACTGAAAGAATATTTTCCAATGATCATAGAATAAGAAAATAGCAGATCTAATTGAAATCAGGTGGTTTGATTCAGAGCACATTCTTTTTATCTTTTTTTTTTCACTTTTTGTTGTGAATTAAGTAAAGGTTTACAGAAAATATCATCAGTTTTATTGTCAACACATTATACACTTTGTTTCATCTCAATGATTACAATTCCCCTCATACTACAAAAGTCATCCCGCTTCTTCCCTGTGCTTCCTATTTTCATTCCAAACTCCTTCCTATCCCTTTTCAACTTTGCCCTCAGGAAAATGTTGCCCTATTGATCTTGAATGATTGAACATTCCATAGTGAGCCTACCTTATTACTGTAATTGTCCCCATTATATATCTATCTGTTGTTGTTGTTATGTACTGTCAAGTTGGTTCCACCTCATAGCTAGCATTTCCGAGGAGCTGCTAATGGGTTTGAACCACCATCCTTGTGGTTCAAACCTACTTTGCAATAAAGTGAACTGTCCGTAAGCACTACCGCAGGATTGTTTGACTGAAAAGAGTGAGTTCTAGTCCAGACCTGAAGGGTGGGTGGTCAAAATTCCTCCAGTCTCTTTCTCACCAGTAACTCCAGTCTCTTTTTATAATTTTGAGTTTTGTTCCACATTTTCTCACAATCTATCTGGAAACTTCTCATATGATCCATTTCAAAGCAGTTGGTATTGGTAGCCAGGCACCATCTAATTCTTCTGATCTCAGAGTTGTGGTGACTGATGTGCAGCTGTTCCACCAGTCCATTAGACTAGTTGATTCCAAGCATCTTCCATTTTTATTACTCTTCTCTCTTCCACACTTGGAGAGACCAATATCTGTACCTTAGATGACTTTTCATGAGCTTTTAAGACCCCAGTCATTATTCACCAAAGTAGGATGCAGAACATTTTCTTTGTGGACTATGTTATGACAATTGACCATGGTGCCTCCTAAGACTATGGTCCTGAGCCCCCAGGTCATTCTTTATGATGCTTGATAATATCGAAGTTTTCATCATTTTGCCTACTATTTCACCACATTCAGAGTTGTGTTTGCAGGAAAGGTAAATACACATGTACAAATATCCTCTTATAAACCCTTATTTATTTGTGCATATACTCCCACTCTTTCTCCCATACCAGTTCAGCATGTATATCTGTCCATGTATCTATCCAAAGAACAATGTTGTTTCAAGGTTGTCTATATAGTTCTATTTGCCTCTATTCCCTTGCATAGTTTCCTGAGTCTTCATCTGTCTTCAACAGTCTTCTGCCAACCTCCCTGTTCTTGTGTATTACCCTCCCCTTCACCCAAGTTAACATGTATCTACCCTCTAGCTAGTGAATTACTCCCTTCCCTCCCTACCCTGGAAACCATGAAAGAAATGTTTCCCTTGGCATTGAAACATTTACTTGAGTTTTTCTGGTAGTGGTCTCATACAATATTTGTCCTTTTGCGATGAACTAATTTCACACAGCATAATGTCTTCCTGGTTCATCCATGTTATGAGTTGTTTCATAAATTCAGTGCTATTCTCCATCATTGCACAGTATTCCATTGTGTGTATGTACCAAAGTTTGTTTATCCATTCTTCCATTGATGAGCATTTAGGCTGCCTTCATCTTTTTGCTATTGTGAATAGTACTGAAGTGAACATTGGTGTACATATATCTACTCATGTCCTGGCTCTTATTTCATGAGTATACATATATACAAAATAGAGGGAGTGCTGGGTTGTACAGTATTTCCATTTCCAACTTCCTGAGGAAGCACTACACTATTTCCACTTTACAATCCCACCAACAACGTAAGAGGGCTTGTCTCTCCACACCCTTGCCAGCATTTGTTGTTTTCTGGGTTTTTTAACTTTGCTATTAATGCTGGGGTGAGATGATATCTTGTTGGGGTTTTTTTGCATCTTTCTAATGGCTAATGTGTGGTACTGTAGGATAAGCACTGGACTGCAAGGTCTGTGGTTCAAACTCACCAACCACTCCTTGGAAACCTTACAGAGTCACTTGAGTCAAAACCAAATCAATGGCACATACAACAATGGTTAATAGGGAGTTCTGATGTGGGACTGTAGGATAAGCATTTAACTGCTAATCACAGGGTCAGCAGCTCAAACCCACCAACTGTTCCTCTGAAACTCAATACAGTGAGTGTTGCTATGAGTCAGATATGATGACACGACACTTAACAACAACAACAATGGCTAATGGAGTACTGCTATGGCACTTTAGGATAAGCACTGTACTGTTAACTGCAAAGTTGCAAGTTCCAATCCACCAGCCAATCCTCAGAAACCCTATACAGGGTCCCTATGAGTTGGAACTGATTCAGCAGTGCTATGAGTCGGAACTGACTCCACAACACATAACAACAACAACAACAGCAGCACTTAACAACAGTTAATGATTGTGAACATTTATTCTTATGTTTGTTGGTCACCTGATTTTCTTCTTTGGTAAAGTGCCAGTTTGTATCATCTGCCCATTTTTTAATTGGGTTGTTTGTCTTTTTCTTGTAGAGGTGTTGTAGTTTTCTATAAATTTTAGAAATCTTTTGATGTACACATGTGTCATATTTTTAGGAGGTTCCAGCCAAGTATTTTGTCTTCTACTGTTTGTGTGTGTTTTTAAGTATGTTTGACAGTGTATTTATGCCATGTATTAGAGCCTCTAAATTTATCCCTGTTTCCCATTGATCATCTTTATACTTCTAGGTTTTACATTTAAATCTTTAATCCATGTTGAGTTTGGTTTTGTACATGTTTTGAGATATGACTGTTGTTTCATTTTTCTGAAAATGGATTTCTAGTTTTGCCAGGACTGTTTGATGAAGAGACTACCAGAGAGCTTATTCTTAAATACAAATAGAATATTGAGCAAAACAGATAGCCGTAAAGAGTGTATACTATGTGATTACATGTATGTTGTTGCTGTTAAGTGCCGTCGAGTTGGTTCTGACTCACAGCTACCATGTATAGGGTTTCCAAGGAGTGGCTGGTGGGTTTGAACTGCCAACCTGGTGGCTTAAAATGATCCTCCTGTCTAGTGCATTATTCTGCAGTGCCACACAGGACTGTGATTACATGTATGTTGTTGTTGTGAAGTGCCATCGAGTAGTTCTGACCCATAGTAACCCTGTATAGGGTTTCCGAGCTTGAACTGGCAACCTTGCAGTTCAAATGGCTTTGCAGTCTGGCGCATTAACCCACAGCGCCACACCAGGACTCCGATTACATGTATATGAGGACCCAAAAGAAAACTAGTGTGTGATGTTAGAAGTGAGAATGGTGGTTACCTTTGGGAAGGAATCAAGGAGTAATTGTTGGGACACAGGGGATTCTGAAGTCCATCACCTTCTGTTTCTTGATCTGGATTACACACTGATAATGTAAGAGCTATCATTACTGTAAGTCCCCAAGTTAGGAATGTCTGGTTTATGGACAATTCCTACTCACCCTTTAAAGTTATATTAATTTGTGCTCACTTTGAAAACATTGAACCAACTCAAGACAAATTCTTCATCACAATCACCTTCACTTGCAGCTTGAACAGCTTTTAAATCATTGAAAAGGCTTTGAGCCTTTCCTTGCACTATTGTTGTTGTTGTTGTTGTTGTTAAGTGCCGTGGAGTCGGTTCCGACTCATAGCGACCCTGCCCAGGGTTTCCGAGGCTGTAAATCTTTACGGGAGCAGAACGCCTCGTCTTTCTCCCGCGGAACCGCTGGTAGTTTCGAACTGTTGACCTTGCAGTTCACAGCCTGATTCGTAACCACTACGCTACCAGAGCTCCTTTCCTTGCACTATAGGAAGGTTAAATAAGAACCATATGCAGCTGTTCAGACTTACCTAGAAATTCAACTTACAGAAACTCTTAGGAACCAATCTCATTTGTAATCCTGGGACAGCCTATATCCTTTTCTCCTCTCATAAAGAATTTTCTTAACTATGATTTGGAAAGTGTTTCCTTTCATCTGGCTCAGTATATTCCCAAGTGTAGGATGTTCACACAGTACCCAAGGTCAGCCTGGGTGAGTTAGACATCATGAAAAGAAACTGTGCTATAATTGCAATGGTGACAAATGTCTTAATAAGCAGTATCTATACAAACTGGGAATTTTCCATAGTCCACCAACATAGAACCATTATAAATTTAAGGGTCGAGACTTTCAGAGAAAAATATATACTTCTGAGATTGTTTTTAATTCCATTTTTCTTGTGCAGCATTATTTTAAAATACAGATCCTAGAATTGAACATATAGAGGGAAATTTCAGATAATTTGTTCCAACTCCTCTGTATTTTAAAATACAGATCCTAGAATTGAACATATAGAGGGAAATTTCAGATAATGTGTTCCGATTGCTCAAAGCAATTAAGTTACCATTATCAGGACCAATGAATAATTAGTGATACAACAGGGACCTGAAAACTAATTCATAATTCTCAGTGTTTTGTTATTATAACAATTTAGTCAAAAATTTCCACACTCTAGTGGCAGTTTATTTTAATCAACTTTTAGACAAATGCAATATTTTTCAGCATAATCTCCATGCTTTTCAATACACTTTTTCCATTTGTCTACAAACTTTTGTATTAACTTATTAAAAAATGTTTTAGGTTGAGCTTCAAGCAATGAATGCACTGCTTTCTTCACTTCTAAGAGGTGACTCTTCATCCTCCAAGGACTACTTTTAGGGGAACAAACAGATAAAAGTTCCTTGGAGCAAGATCAATCAGGACTATAGGGAAAATGCTTTAACACTTTTTAACACCTCAAAATGAAGTTTTGTAGAATGTCAACAATGTAAGCAGAGGTGTGTGGACTTGTATTGTCATGCAAATTCACAATTCTATGGATAGTAGTCCTGTGCATATAATCTGAAATTTAGGTTTCAACTCTTTTGTGAGCTATAAGGAGCAGTGCTGACAGTGAAAACTTTCTCCTGACAGTCTTCCAATACTGACCCTTGAGAATCCCAGAAAACTGTAAGCAAGCATCTGATGGTTGACTTTTGAACTTTATCTTGGTCAGCAATTCAGGATGTTTTCATTCAACACACTGCCATTTACTCTCAGGCTCATAGTGATGAATCCATGTCTCATCACCAGTAATGGGTTTTTTAGGAAACTTTTACCTTCCTTGATTAGCAGCAATCCAACTTTTGTTTGCAGATGTCCAAATGTTTATGCTCTTCCATGATTTGTCTCGTACCCAACTCAGAAAACCTTTTCGAAACCGAATTATTTCATAGGCAGAGCCATGGCTGATTTGAAAATTATTTGCCACATGGTCCACTGTCACTTGTCCACAGCATCATTTCACGTGCACACTCAATATTGTTAACAGCTGTGGATGGGCATTTTAATAAAACCAGAGTGTGAGTAATATTTGACATACCCTCATATTTACTTGTTTTTTATTGTGGCAGAAATTATTTTTGTTGTTGTAATTGTGTGTCATTCAGATGATTACAGTTCTTATTGTTGTTGTTATTAGGTGCCATCAAGTCAGTACCAATTCATAGCTACCCCATGCACAACAGAACAAAATACTATCTGGTCCTGGGCCAACCTCACAATCCTTGCTATGTATGCCTGAGCACATTGCTGCTGTCACTGTGCCAACTCATCTCATTGGGGGTCCTTCCTCTTTTTCTATGACACTCCACTTTAACAAACAGGATATCCTTCTCCAGTAATTGGTCCCTTCTGACCATATGTCTGAAGTATGAGAGACAAAGTCAGACCATCCTGGCTTACAAGGAGCACTCTGGCTGTACTTCTTCCAACACAGATCTGTTTGTTTTTTTGGCAGTCCATGGTGCTTTTAATATTCTCCTACAACACCATAACTCAAATGTATCAATTCTTCTATGGTCTTCTTTATTCACTATTAAACTTTTGTCTGCATATGAGGTTATTGAACAGACCATGGCTTAGGTCAGGCACATCTTAGTCTTCAAACTGACATCTTTGCTCTTCAACACTTAAAAGAGTTCTTGTGATGCAAATTTGCCTAATGCAATACATTATTTGAAGTCTTAGCAAGAGCTATAAGGCAAGATACAGAAATTAAAGGCATTCAAATTTGTAAAAAGGAAATAAAACTGTATTTACAGAGGATATGATCCTATACATAGAAAGCCTCAAAGACTCAGTAAAAAGCTACTAGACCTCATTGGAAGATTCATAAAAGTGGCAGGGTATAAGATTAACAAACAAAAATCAGTTGGATTCTTCTATACCAATAATGACAGTGCTGAAAAGGACATTAGGAAAGAAATACCATTTACAATAGCTGCCCAAAGGATGAAATAATTAAGAACAAATGTCACCAGAGAAACAAAGGACCTATACAAAGAAAACTACAAAACACTACTACAAGAAACCTAGAGACTTACAAAAGTGGAAGAATATATACCATGGTCCTTGATAGGAAGAGTTAACATTGTGAAAATGTCAATACTGCCCAAAGCAATTTACACATATAATGCAATCCCAATCCAGACTCCAATGACATTCTTCAAAGAGATGGAAAAAACAATTACAAACTTGATATGGAAAGGAAAGAGATCCAGGATAAGCAAAGCACTGCTTATGAAGAAGAATAAGGTTGGAAAACTCTCACTCCCTGATTTCAAATTTTACTACACAGTGGTTATGAATCGAGCTGCGAACCTTAAGGTCAGCAGTTCAAAACTATCAGCCGCTCCGCAGGAGATGAGGCTTTCTGCTCCCATAAAGATTTACAGCCTCGGAAACCTTGTACAGAGTTCCTATGGGTCGGTACCAACTTGACGACACTTAACATCAACAACAACAGTGGTCTAAACAGCCTGGTACTGGTACAATGAAAGATACATTGATCAACGGAACAGAATTGAGACTCCAGAAATTAACCCATCCACATACAGCCAACTGATTTTTTACAAAGTGCTTAGGTATATTGCATGGGGAGGGGATAGTCTCTTCAACAGATGGTGCTGGTAGAACTGGAAAGCTATATGCAAAAGCTTGAAACAAGACCTTTACCTCATGCCTTATACAAAAACCAGCTCAGCAAGGATTAAAGACCTAAATGTCTTTAATCCCAGAATTACAAAGGAACCAATGAAAAAATAAGGACAAATGTGAGGGCTCTAATACAGGGCATACACATACTATAATTTCACAAACAAAAGTAGACAAAATAGATAACTGGGACATACTAAAAATTTTAAACTTATGTGCATCAAAAGACCACCAGAAGAGTAAAAAGGGAACCCACAGAATGGGAAAAAATTATTTGCAACGACACATCAGACAAGGGACTCATTTCTAAAATATATAGGAAACTACAACACCTCTACAGGAAAAAGACAAATAACCCAATTAAAAAATGGGCACTGGACATGAACAGGCTCTTCACCAAGAAGGAGATCCAAACATATGAAAAAATGTTCACGATCACTAGCCATTTGTTGTTGTTGTTATATGCTGTGGAGTCGGTTCCGACTCATAGCGACCCTGAACAGGGTTTCCTAGGCTATAAATCTTTACAGGAGCAGAAAGCCTCATCTTTCTACTGTGGAACAGCTGGTAGTTTCGAACTGGTGACCCTGAGGTTAGTAGCCTGATTCATAACCACTACACTACCAGAGCTCTTTCATTAGCCATTAGAGAGAAAGATGCAAATCAAAACAACAATGAGATATCATCTCACACCAGCAATAACAGCAAAGATTTAAAAAGTAGAGGACAATAAATGCTGGTGAGGATGTGGAGAGACTAGGACACTCCTACACTGCTGGTGGGAATGCAAAATGGTCCAACCACTCTATAAGACAATATGGCACTTCCTCAGAAGGTTGGAAAAAGAAATACCTTATGATCCAGCAATTCCTCTACTTGGTATTTATCCACAAGAAATATGAGCCATGACACGAGTAGATACACATACACCAATGTTCATAGCAGGACTACTTTACAAAGGCAAAAAGATGGAGGCAGCCTAAGTGCCCATCAACTGAAGAATGGATAAACAAACTGTGGTACATACACACAATGGAATATTATGCTACATTGAAGAATAACAAGGACGCTGCAAGCCACCACATAACATGGATGAACCTTGAGAACATTATGTTGAGTGAAATTAGTCAGTCACAAAAGGAGAAATACTGCATAGGACCATTATTGTAAAAGATTAAGAAAAATAACCCACACAAAAAGGGGGGGAATTTCTTTTTATAGTTACTGGGATGTATGTGGTGGGTTGAGAGGACAGAGGGGAAGGTGGAGCACAGGGTAGGAAATAGACACAGGATAGCTTGAGTACAGTAGGGGGCAGCAATAGACAAGAAGAGAGAGGGGGATTGAAGAACAAGGCAGATGGGAGAACAGTTAGGCAGGTTTGCATGGACTAAGTGGGACAAAGGTAAATAATGATGTATGCACAACATTGGAACAACAGGGCTCTAGGATACAGGGATTGAAACATGGTTTGAATGGGTAAAAGAGGGGAAATAATGTTAAGATACTTGGCTGTCCTTTGAATCTTGGTTTCCCTTGCCTACTATTATAAAATAGACACTTGAAAGGAAGAGAAAGAATAGCCAGAAACATCACCATAGAAAGTTTGTAAGTCTGTCTTCAGCTTATAATTGATTGGAATACATAAAATAGAGCTAGAACTTGCCCAGTGGAGGAGGCTTCCTGTAGAGCCTTTACATTGCATAAGTCCATAGCTGGAATCCTGAACCCCATCCAGAATCTTCTGAGGTGGGAAATTTCCACTTGAAAGGACAAGCCGAACAGTCTGGAGTGGCTGATGAAGATCAAAGACCACAGCCTTCATTGTGGATTGCATCTCAATGTTGTTGTTGTCATGTGCAATCTAGTTGGAACCGACTCATAGCGACCCCATGCACAGCAGAATGAAACAATGTCTAATCCTGGGCCAACCCCACCACCGCTGCCACACTTGATGCCATCAATGATGCCACCTGGCTGATCCATCTCGTTGGGGGTCTTCCTCTTTTTCTCTGACCCTCCATCTTACCCAGCATGACATCCTTCTCCAGTGACTGTTCTCTCCTGACAATATGTCCAAAGTATGAAAGACAAAGTAATGACATTCTTGTCTTCCAGGTGCATCTGGTTATAACTCTTCCAACACAAACTGTTTGTGCTTCTGACAGTTCATCATAATATTCTTCTCCAACAGCATAATTCCAATGCATCAATGGTCTTTATTAATCATTGTCCAACTTTCACATGCAGATGAGATAATTAAAAATACTGTATATTGGGTCAAGGGCACCTTAGGCCTCAAACAGATATGTTTGCTCTTGAACACTTTAAAGAGGTCTTGTGCAACAGATTTGCTTAATGTAATATATTGTTTGATTTCTTGACTGCTGCTTCCGCGAGTGTTGATAGTTGATCCAAGAAGAATGAAGTCCTTGACAACTTCAATCTCTTCTCCATTGATAAGAATGGTGTTTATTGGTCCAGTGGTGAGGATTTTTGTTTTCTTTACATTGAGTTGTAATCCATATGGAAGACTGTGCTCTTTGATCTTCATCAGTAAATATTTTAAGTCCTCTTCACTTTCAGCAAGTAAGGTTGTATCATCTGCATATCTCAGGTTGTTAATAAGTCTTCCTCCAATCCTGATGCCACGTTTTCCTTCATAGAACCCAGCTTCTCGTATTATTTGCTCAGCATACATATTGAACAAGTATGGTGAAAGAACACAACCCTGTCGCACACCATTCCCAATTTTAAAACATTCAGTGTTCCCATGCTCCGTACATGGGAGATGTACCAGGTACTTCTCAATGTTGTCCATAGCTTGTCATGATCCACACAATTGAAAGCCTTCGTGTAGTCAATAAAGCATAGGTAAACATCCTTCTGATATTCTCTGCTTTCAGCCAAGATCCATCTGACATCTGCAATGGTATCTCTCGTTCCACAGCCTCTTCTAAATCCAGCTTGAACCTCTGGAAGTTCTCTGTCGATGTATGATTGTAGCCATTTCTGTATTACCTTGAGTAAAACTTTACTTGCTTGAGATATCAAAGAGATTGTCCGATGATTTCCGCATTCCGTTGGGTCACCTCTCTTTGGAATGGGCACAAATATGGATCTCTTCCAATCAGTCAATGTAGAGAAAACAAAAATCCTCACCACTGGACCAATAAACAACATTCTTATCAATTGAGAAAATATTGAAGTTGTCAAGGACTGCATTATTCTTGGATCAACCACCAACACTCATTGAAGCAGCAGCCAAGAACTCAAACAATGTATTGCATTAGGCAAATCTGCTGCACAAGACATTTTTAAAGTGTTGAAGAGCAAAAGTTTGAGGACTTAGTTTGAGGACTAAGGTATGCCTGACCCAAGCCATGGTGTTTTCAATAAGCTCATATGCATGCTAAAGCTGGACAGTGAATAAGAAAGACCGTAGAAGAATTGATGTTTTCGAGTTATGGTGTTGGAGGAGAATATTGAAAGTGCCATGGGCTGCCAAAAGAACAATCAGATCTGTGCTGGAAGAAACGCAGCCAGAGTGCTCCTTGGAGCCAGGATGGCCAAACTTCGTCTTTCATACTTTGGACATATTGTCAGAAGGGACCCGTCACTGGAGAAGGATATCATGTTTGGTAATGTGGAGCATCAGAGAAAAAGAGGAAGACCCCAGTGAGATGTATTGGCAATATGGCAGCATCAATGGGCTCAAGGGTGGCAACCATTGTGAGGTTGGTCCAGGACCGGGCAGTGTTTCGTTCTGTTGTGCATAGGTTCGCTATGAGTCAGTACTGACTCAATGGCTCTTAGTAATAACACCAAGCAACACTTGAAACCCTATATACCCCACAATGAGTTGAAACTGACTTGATGACACACAACAAAAACATTTATTGAGAGACTCACTAAGTTTCACAGATTTACATGTTATTCTTTTTAATTGCTGTCAAGTTATAGTGTAGTGAATTACTCCATATGACTCTTCTATAAATAATCTTTATAACTCCCACCAAACAATTTTTTTCCTTGTAGCTCTGAATAAGAAAAAGTGGGAGATGTTGATAGGACAACGTTTCAGTGGTGATGGTTAACAAAATTGTGACTGTAACAGAATAGAACTCTAACATGGATTTAAAACAAACCATATCAAAAGCAGGAGTGTATATCTTATACTACTATCAAAAAAGAAGACCTAGAAGAGGAGCTCATCCTTTGGACCAAGAGATTCATTGAACCTCCTTCACCCATGAAAAGAAAGCTATGAATCTGAGGAATGACAGAGTAGCAGTATCACCAGAAACGAGAGCCAGAGCATGAGTAAGACAAGTGGGCTTCCCACAAAGCAAGTAAAATGGAGGGACTTTGGTCAGGAGGCTTGCTTGCACACTGGGGTGCCACCAAGCACTTAATGAAGGGAGATAGGGTTTTTGACCCACAAATCTAGAGCTAAGAACCTTTGGACTGGGGCTTATGGTGGAATGCTGTACTCTCTTATAATTCATCAGCAACTCTAAAAGAGTGTTGTAACATTGCTGGAGCAGGGTAGAAGCCAGGCAAAGGAACTCGGGCAGAGAAGGCCTGCCTGTGGGCATGCCAGAGGAGAGGCTGTCCTGACAGGAAGAATTGCACCCTGAATTGAAACCTCCTGACTTCCCTAACAAACTCCTTAATTGTGAGTATGATGTCTGAGTTCTGTGTGGCCAATGTAATGAATTATTGATCCCAGCTGAATAGAGAGTGCTGTGGGCAGTATGTTTTGGTGCTATTTTCTGCATTAGTCAAATCTGAATCATAGCACCCCCATGTGAGTCAAAGTAGAACTGTGCTAAATGGGGTTTTTAATGAATGGTTTTTCAAAAGTAGAGATGACCAGGTCTTTCTTTTGAGGCATTAGTGATTACACTAGAACCTCCAACCTTTCTGTAATCAATTCTGCATAATAACTGTTTTCACTACCCAGGGACTATACTATATCTCATTTTTTTTGTTATTGTTGTTAGGCGCCATCAAGTTGGTTCCAAGTCATAGTGACCCTATAGACAACACAGTGACACACTGCCGGATTCAGTGCCATCCTCACAATTGTTGTTATCTTATTCCGACTGCTGCTATGGTGTCAGTACTCCTTATCAGGGTCTTTCTCTTTTTCGTGGATACTCCATTTTACTAAGCATGATGTCCTTCTCTGAGGACTGGCCCCTCCATGTAATATGTCCAAAGTATGAAAGACAAAGTAATGACATTCTTGTCTTCCAGGTGCATCTGGTTATAACTCTTCCAACACAAACTGTTTGTGCTTCTGACAGTTCATCATAATATTCTTCTCCAACAGCATAATTCCAATGCATCAATGGTCTTTATTAATCATTGTCCAACTTTCACATGCAGATGAGATAATTAAAAATACTGTATATTGGGTCAAGGGCACCTTAGGCCTCAAACAGATATGTTTGCTCTTGAACACTTTAAAGAGGTCTTGTGCAACAGATTTGCTTAATGTAATATATTGTTTGATTTCTTGGCTGCTGCATCCATGAATGTTGATAACAAATCCAAGAAAAATGGAGCCTTTGACAATTTCAATAATTTCTCCATTTATCACGATGGTATTTAGTGGTCTAGTTCTGAGGATTTCTGTTTTCTTTACAGGAATTGTAATCCATACTGACCTTAATCAGTAAGTATGTTATGTTCTGTTCACCTTAAGAAGCAAGGTTGTATCATCTGCATATCACAAGCTATTAATGAGTCTCCCTCCAATTCGGATGCCATATTTTTCTTCATATAATCCAGTTTCTCAGATTAGTTGATCAGCATACAGATTGAATAAGTATGGCTAAAGGATACAGCCCTGGCATACACTTTCCTGACTGTAAACCATTCAGTATCTCTTTGTTCTCTTTGAACAACTGCCTTTTGGTCTATGGGCACAATTAAGTGTTCTGGAACACCCATTCCTTGCAATGTTATCCATAGTTTGACATTATCCAAACAGTTAAAAGCTTTGCATAGTCAATAAAGCACAGGTAAACATCTTTCTAGTATTCTCTGCTTTCAACGCAAATCCATCTGATGTCAGCAATGATATCACTAATGGCACTTCCACTTCTGAATCTAGTTTGAATTTCTGGTAGTTCCCTGTCTCTGTACTGTTGCAGCCATTTTTTAAATTATCTTCATCAAAATATTATTTGCATGTGATATGAATTATATTGTTCGGTGATTTCTGTTTTCCATTGGGTCACTTCTCTTGAATGGAATAAACACAAATACATATATCTTCCAAACAGTTGGCCAGGTAGTGTACTACAAATTTCTTGGCATAAATTAGTGAGCACCTTCAGTGTTACATCAATTGATTGAAACATTTCAATTTGTATTCCATAAATTAGTGAAGACCTGTATTTCACCAATACCTTCAGCGCAGCTTGGACTTCTTCCTTCAGTAACATCATTTTTGATCATATGGTACCTCTTGATATATGTGAATATCAACCATTCCATATTCTGTTGATGCTTTCTGTGTATTCCTTCCATCTTCTGTTGATGCTTTCTGCATCATTCATTATTTTTCACATGTTGTTGTTGTTGTTATGTGACCCTATGCACAACAGAAAGACCCTATGCGCAACAGAAAGAAACACTGTCCAGTCTACTGGGCCAACCTCACAATGGTTGCCATGCTTGAGTCCATTGATGCGGCCACTTTGCCAATCTCCATCTTGCTGGGGGTCTTCCTATTTTTCTCTGACCCTCCACCTTACCAAACATGATATCCTTCTCCAGCAACAGGTCCCTCCTGACAATATGACCACCAGTGTATGAGAGAAGTTTGATCATCCTGGCCTCCATGAAGCACTCTGGCTTCACTTCTTCCAACACAGATCTGTCTGTTCTTTTGGCAGCCCATGACACTTTCAATATTCTCCTCCAACACCATGACTCAAAAGAATCAATTCTTTTATGATTTTCCTTAGTCACAGTCTAACTTTCACATGAATATTAGGTTATTGAAAATACCATGGCTTGGGTCAGGAGCACCTTAGTCCTCAAGCTGACATCTTTGCTCTTCAACACTTTAAAAAGGTCCTATGAAGCAGATTGTCATAATGCAATCTTTCATTTGATTTCTTGACTGCTGCTTCCGTAAGTGTTAATAGTTGGTCCAAGAAGAATGAAGTCTTTGACAACTTCAGTCTCTTCTCCATTGATAAGAATGATGTTTATTGATCCAGTGGTAAGGATTTTTGTTTTCTTTACATTGAGATGTAATGCATACCAAAGGCTGTGGTCATTGATCTTCATCAGTAAGTATTTTAAGTCCTCTTCACTTTCAGCAACCAAGACTGTATCGTCTGTATATCTCAGGTTGTTAATGAGTCTTCCTCCAATCCTGATGCCATATTTTTCTTCATATAACCCAGCTTCTCAGATGATTTGCTCATCATACAGGTTGAATAAGCATGTTGAAAGAACTCAACCCTGTAGCACTTTCTTAATTTGAAACCATTCAGTGTTCCCATATTCTGTTCGAACAACTGCTTCTTGGTCCAGGTACAGATTCCTCATGAGCACAATTAAGTGTTCCGGAATACTCATACTTTGAAATATTGTCGATAGCTTGTCATGATCCACACAATCAAAAGCCTTTGCATAGTCAATAAAGCACAGGTAAACATCTTTCTGATATTCTCTGCTTTCAGAAAGATCCATC
>NW_006408711.1:3567861-3585710 GCF_000296735.1 Chrysochloris asiatica
TTTTTGACAATGAATGCAACACCATTCCTCTTCAATTTGTCATTCCCAGCATAGTAAACCATGTGGATGTCAGATTCAAAATGGCCAATACCAGTCCGTTTAATGCCTAAGATATTGATGTTTATGCATTCCATTTCATTTTTGACAATTTTGAATTTACCTAGATTCATACTTCATACATACCATGTTCCGATTATTAATGGATGTGTACAAGCTGTTTCTCTTTATTTTGAGTTGTGTCCCATCAGCAAATGAATGTCCCAAGGGCTTTGCTCCCACAGGCTTTACTCCATTCACATCATCAACTCTACTTTGAAGAGGCAGCTCTTCCCCAGTCACATTTTGAGTGCCTTCCAACCTGAGGAGCTCATTTTCCAGCACTATATCTGACATTGTTTCTCTGCTATTCATAAGGTTTTCAGTGAGTAAATATTCAACTGTAGTTCCTCACTCTTTCTTCCTAGTCTGTCTTTATCTGGAAGCTCATCTGAAACCTGTCCACCATGGGTGACCCTGCTGTTATTTAAAATACCCAAGATATAGCTTCCAGTATAACAGCAACTCACAAGCCACCCCAGTACAACAAACTGACAGATGGAATGGTGGATATAGAATTTTGCCCATAGAATCCTTCAATATTTTAATTTGAGACTTGAAATTTTTCTTCAGTTCTTTCTGATTGAGAAATGCTGTGCATGTTCTTCCCTTTTTGTTTTCTAACTCCAGGTGTTTGCACATTTCACTACAATATTTGATTTTGCCTTCTCTAGCTGTGCTTTGAAATTTTTGGTTCAGCTCCTTTATTTCCTCATTTCTTTAATTCACTTTAAATTTCTATGTTGAATACAAGTTTGAATCTCTTCTGACACTTATTTTTGTCTTTTTAATGACCTTTTTCTCTCTTTTTTCATGATGTTCTTGATTCATCCCATAGCTCTTTTGGTCTTCAGTTATTAGTGTATAATGCATTGAATCTGTTTTTGAGATGGTCTCAAAATTCAAGTAGGATATATTCAAGGCCATGGTTTGGTTCTCATGGACTTACTTTAATTTTCTTCTGCTTCAGCCTGAACTTGCATATGAGCAATTGATGGTCTGTTCCAAAGGCATCCCCTGACCTTGTTTTGAATAATGATATTGAGGTTTCCCACTGTTTCTTCCCACACAAGTCAGCAGTTTGATTCCTGTGTATTCCATAATGTGAGGTTTTTGTGTATAATAGCCTTTTTATGTTGTTTAAAGGCATTTACAATGAAATCATTGGTCTTACAAAATTCTATTCTGTCATACAAAATCCAGCATCATTTCTATCACCGTGGCTGATTTTCAAACTACCAATCCTTTCTCTTTCTATCCATTCTTCACATTCCAATAACCAGTAATTATCAATTCATCTTGATTGTATATTTTATAAACTTCAGACTAAAGTCATTGGTAGAACTCTTCAATTTCATTATCACTAGTTTTAGTGGTTGGTAATTACATTTGAATAATAGAGGTCTTAACTGGGCTTCCTTGTAGGTATATGGCTATTAACCTATAATAGACAATGTTGTACTTCAAGATAAATTTTGAAACGTTCTTTTTGATGATGAATGCTACACCATATCCTCTTCAATTTGTCATTACCAGCATAGTAAATCATAAGGTTGTCAGATTCAAAATGGCCAATACCAATCCATTTCAGTTCACTAATAACTAGGATATCAATCTTTATGTGTTCAATTTCATTTTTGACAACCACCAATTTTCCTAGATTCATATTTCATACATTCCATGTCCAGATTATTAATGGATGTTTATAGCTGTTTCTTCTCATGTTGAGTTGTGCCCCATCAGGAAATGGAAGTCCTAAAAGTTTTATTCCATTTAGATCATCATTGACAACTCTACTTTGACGAGACCACTCTTCTCCAGTTACACTTTGAGTGCCTTCAAACCTAAAGGGCTCATCTTCTGGCATTATATCTGACAATAGGAGTCCTGGTATGGTGCTGTGGGTTAATGTGCCAGACTGCAAAGCCATTTGAACTGCAAGGTTAGCAGTTCAAGCTCACCAGCTGCTCCTTGGAAATTCTATACAGGGTCACTACGGGTCGGAACCCACTCAACAGCAGTTAACAAGAACAACAATACATGTTTTCATCTTACAGCACTATATCTGACAATGTTCTGCTGCTATACATAAGGTTTTCAGTGGCTAAACATTCAGAAAGAGTCCACCTCTCATTCCTAGTCTACCTTAGTCTGGAAGTTCCGTGGAAACCTCTCCACCATAAGACCCTGCTTGTATTCAAAATACTGATGGCACAGCTTCCAGCATCACAGCAACACACAAGCCACTTCAGTACAACAAACTGACAGGTGAGTAATGGACATCTCATTTCAGTCCTTGAAAAACAAAAGAACACGTTTTTACTACCAGTTTAGTGATAAAGAAACTGAACCTCAGATGTTGTAAAAACAAATTTAAAATCCCTCTTGCCATCTGGTTTGTAATGTAAGCATACTTATTAAAGTGTCAATACGTAAGGTATACAATTTTCATTTTTCATGGCTGCCTCCTAGACAGAGGAAAGACTTTGGTCAGGAACCAAAGACTTAGAAGATTTGGGGGTATAATGGTGGCTATTATTGGTCCTGATGGGCTTCAACTCACAAATCAATATTTTCTCATTACCACTTCTGCCTCCAGTCATTTCTTTGGCATCCAAAACATTGGAAATATTACCTATGTTATAGATATTTTTCTTCTCAGTATTGACCACATACAGCCTAAGACAGCTTGTGTGTGATACAATGATTGTTGCAGTTCCAAGAGAGCTATCCAATCAGAGATTAAAAGGAGAAAGATGATGATAATATTCAAAATCGCCTATTTAGCAGAAATTTTAAATAAACTCCACTCTATATTAATAGTTAGAAATGCAAATAAGAACTTTAATTTTTAAAAAAAAAAAAAAAGAGTTAAAAACTAATAAGTAATTACTTTAAAGCATGTATTTAAAGCCCTTTGGCAAAGAAAAATTAAGCTATCTGAAAGTCTTACATTTTGTCAACCAGTTAGCTTATTCATTTCTTTTACGTTATTTTTTTTAAAGTTATCAATGAAATGAATGAAACATAGTCATATAATTTGCTAACCAAAAATCACAGAAGTCTTAATAAAAAGGGAAAACATGCATCTCAAAGTTTGTTTAACCTAATAGTATAATTCATAATTATAAAAAAGCAATCTAAATTCAGAGATGCATGATGATATAGAAATTACATGGTGGCTGTGGTGGTGGTGTTTATGTGCTGTGGAGTTGGTTCCGACTCATAGTGACCCTGTATAGGGTTTCTGAGCCTGTAAATCTTTATGGGAACAGAAAGTCTCATCTTTCTCCCACAGTAACAGCTGATAGTTTAGAACTGCTGACCTTGAGGTTAGCAGCCTGATTCATAACCACTACACTAGCAGAGTTCCTGAAGAAACTATATGTATATAAAACAATACAGTCAGGATATTGTTAAGTCCCAACATTCTTGTTATACTTGAAGAAAGCATTCATACATTTATTTACTCCTTTGTACCCGCTTAAAGTTAAGTGGTCATAATGCATTAAAAGAAAAACACTCAGGAAATGAGGTAATGAAAAATAAAATACAGAAAAATATTTTAGTATAGAAAAAACAGTCTTGTACATCATGCTATAATAGCCTACTATCCACAGATTTAATTAAAAAAAAAAAAACTGTAACAGATGTGCAGTAGAAATGGAGAGAAATTTTTACTTGTGCTAATCTGAGCTGACAGCTGTTATTAAGGCTGACTCTGTAATACTTCTGTCATCACATCTTAAAACCAGCTTCTGAAATGTAGAAAGGGAAATTTGCAAATATGAGAGGGAAATATAAGGGATATAAATGTGGCTGTTATCTGTCTTGAAGTTAATCACCTTTTAAACTCACAATCAATACTTTTCCATTACCAGCTTTGTCTCTAGACATTTTTATATGGAAGTATTGAAAATATCACCTCTATTATGGTTATTCCTCTTCACTATATGGACCACATTATTTTGAAGGTGCTCACTTTAAACTCAGAAATTCTTGGGCTACAAATAAACTTCAAATGAAAAAAAATCTTTATGTGTAAATGCTTTGGTGACTACACCAGAGACACTAATGGAGTGATAAATACCATACCTTTGGCAGTGAATTAATGAAGGTTTAAATATTGCCCTCACCACTTTGTGATCCTGAACAAAGTATGTAATCTCTTTGGGCCTCTATTTTTCCACTGCAAAATGGGGATATAAGAAGCATCAACCAATATAAAACATGAAATCTCTTTATATAGCAATGCTAAACAGGGCTTACTGTGGTGGCTTGTGAGTTGCTATGATTCTGAATGCTAAGCCACCTGTATTTTAAATACCAGCAGGGTCACCCATGGTGGACAGGTTTCAGATGATCTTCCAGATGAAGAAGGAGTGACAAAATACTTCTGAGTCTTTAGTCACTGAAAACCTTATGAATAGCAGAGAAACAATGTCAGATGTCGTGCCATAAAATGAGTCCCTCAAGTTAGAAGGCACTCAAAATGCAACTAGGGAAGAGCTGCCTCCTCAAAGTAGAGTTGACTGTATTAACACAAATGGAGTAAAGCCCATGGCAGAAAAGTCCATGGAAGCTTCATTTGCTGATGAGGAACAATTCAAAATGAAGAGAAACAGCTATAAACATCCATTGAAAATTGGAACATGGAATGTACGAAGTATGAATCTGGGAAAATTGGAAGCTGTCAAAAATGAAATGGAATGCATAAACATCAATATCTTAGGCATTAGTGAGCTGAAATGGACTGGTATTGCCCATTTTGACTCTGACATCCACATGGTTTACTATGCTGGGAATGACAAATTGAAGAGGAATGGTGTTGCATTCATCGTCAAAAAAAAAACATATCCAGATCAGTCATGAGGTGCAATGCTGTCTGTGATAAGATAATATCCATGTGCCTACAAGGAAGCTCAGTTAATACCACTATTATTCAAATTTATGCACCAACAACTAAAGCCAGTCAGGATGAAATAGAAGAATTCTACCAACATCTTCAATCTGAAATTGATCAAACATGCAATCAAGATATATTGCTCATTACTGGTGATTGGAATGCAAAGGTTTTGAGTAAAGAGTAAGGATCAGTAGTTGAAAAATATGGACTTAGTGATAGAAATGATCCTGGAGAATGTATGATAGAATTCTGCAAAACCAAAGATTTGTTCATTTAAAATACTTTCTTTAGACAGCATAAGCAACAACTATAAACATGAACCTCACCAGATGGAATACATAGAAATCAAATTGACTACCTCTGTGGAAATAGACGATGGAAAGCTCCATATCATCAATCGAAACAAGGCCAGGGGCAGACTGTAGAACAGACCACCAATTACTAATATGCAAATTCAAACTGAAGCTGAAGAAAATGAAAACAAGTCCATGAGAGCCAAAATAGGACCTTGAATATATCCCACCTGAATTGAGAGATCATCTGAAGAATAAATTTGATACATTAAACACTAAAGACGGAAGACCAAAAGAGTTGGGGGATGACATCAAGAACATCATACATGGAGAAAGCAATACGTCATTCAGAAGACAAGAAAAAAGGAAAACATCAAAATGAATGTCAGAAGAGACACTGAAACTTGCTCTCCAGTGTAGAGATACTAAAGCAAATGGAAGAAATGAGGAGATCCAAGAGCTGAACAGAAAATTTCAAAGATCAGCTTGAGAAGATAAAGCCAAATATGACAACAAAATGTGCAAAGATCTGGAATCAGAAAACCAAAAAGGAAGAACACCCTCAGCATTTATCAAGCTGGGGGAACTGAAGAAAAAATTCAAGCCTCGACTTTCATTACTGAAAGATTCTCTGGACAAATTACTGAATGATGCAGAAAGCATCAAGAGAAGATGGAAGAAATGCACAGAGTCACTGTACCAAGAGGAAATATTAATGTTCATCCATTTCAAGAGGTAGCATATGATCAAGAGCCAATGACACTGAAGGAGGAAGTCCAAGATGCATTGGAGGAATTGGCAAAGAACAAGGTACCAGGAATTGATGGAATAAAAATTGAATCTTTCAAGAAAGTGATGCAGCACAGGAGGCATTCACTCATCTCTGCCAAGAAATTTGGAAGACAACTGTCTGGCTGACTGATTGGAAGAGATCCATATTTGTGCCCATTCCAAAGAGAGGTGACTCACAGAATGCAGAAGTCATTGGACAATCTCTTTGATATCCCATGCAAGTAAAGTTTTACTAAAGGTAATACAGAAATGGCTGCAAGCACTCATTGACAGAGAACTTCCAGAGGTTCAAGCTGGATTCCGAAGAGGTATGGAACAAGGAATATCATTGCTGATGTCCGGCGGATCTTGGCTCAAAGCAGAGAATACCAGAAAGATGTTTACTTGTGCTTTATTAACTATGCAAAGGTTTTCAATTGTGTGGATCATGACAAAGGACAACATTGCAAAGTATGTGTATCCCTGAACACTTAATTGTGCTTATAAGGAATCTGTACCTGGACCTGGACCTGGACCAAGAGGTTTGAACAGAACATGGGAACAATGAATCGTTTCAAATTAAGAAAGGTATGTGACAGGGTTGTATTCTTTCACCATACTTATTCAACCTGTATATGAGCAAATAATCCAAGAAGCTGGGTTATATGAAGAAAATCACTGCATCAGGATTGGAGGAAGACTCATTAACAATCTGTGCTATGCAGATGATACAACCTTGCTTGCTGAAAGTGAAGAGGACTTAAAACATTTATTGATGAAGATCAAAGAGGACAGCCTTCAGTATGGATTACATCTCAGTGTCAAGAAAACAAAAATCCTCACCACTGGACCAATAAACAACATTCTTACCAATGGAGAAAATATTGAAGTTGTCAAGGACTTCATTCTTCTTGGATCAACTATGAACAGTCACTGAAGCAGCAGTCAAGAAATCACATGATGTATTGCATTGGGCAATTCTGCTGCAGAAGACCTCCTAAAAGTGTTGAAGAACAAAGATGTCAGCTTGAGGACTAAGGTGTGCCTGACCCAAACCATGGTGTTTTCAATAACCTCATATGCATGCGAAAGCTAGACAGTGAATAAGGAAGATCGTAGAACACTTGATGCATTTGAGTTATGGTGTTGGAGGAGAATATTGAGAGTGCCATGGGCTTCCAAAAGAACCAATAGATCCCATTTTGGAAGAAACTCAGCCAGAGTGCTCCTTGGAGGCCAAGATAGCCAAACTTTGTCTCTCATACTTCGGGCATATTGTCAGGAGGGACCAGTTGCTGGAGAAGGATATCATGTTTGGGAAGGTGAAGGGTCAGAGAAAAAGAGGAAGACCCCTAATGAGATGGATTGGCCAAGTGGCAGCATCAGAGGACTCAAGTGTGGCAACAGTAGTGAGGTTGACCCAGGATTGGACAGTGTTTCGTTCTGCTATGCATAAAAGTCACTGTGGGTTGGTACCGACTCGATGGCACCTAATAACAACAACACCCCACATCAAGGATGCTGTAAGGATTTAATATGTGTTTATGCATATATATTATAAGTGTGGCACTATTAATGCGCTGGACTTCAAGATTGGTTTGAACTGCAAGATCTGAGGTTCAAACTCACCAACTGCTCCTTGAAACCCTATCTATACAAGGTCATTATGAGGTGAACTGACTTGATGGCACTTAACAATAGCAGCAACATATGTATACTGAGACCTGGTGCAGTGCTATAGGATAAGCACTGGACTAATAACCACAAGGTTGGAGGGTCAAACCAACCAGTCACTCCTTATTCATACTCTTGTGGACTTGTTTTAATTTTCCTCAGTGTCATCTTGAGCTTACGTATGAGTAATTGATTATCTATTTCACAGTTGGCCCCTGGCCTTGTTCTGAGTGATGATATTGAACAACCCCATTATCTTTTTCCAAAATGTAATCAATTTGATCCATCTGGTAAGGTCCATGCATATTTTCACCAGTTAAGTTGTTGTGAAAAAGTATTTGCAATGAATAATGTGTTAGTCCTGTGCCATTGCCACCACCAAAGCCATATTTTTAAACTATTGATTCTACCTCTATGTTTTCAACTTTCACATTCTAATCACAAGTTGTTATCAGTGGACTTTGATTGCAAATTTGATCAATTTCACACTTCATCTTTGGCATTAGTTGTTGGTGTATAAATTTGTATAAAATTCATATTAGCTGATCGTCCTTCTTGTTGATGTTATTAAGTGCCATTGAGTGACCTCATATAGGGTTTCTGAAGAGTAGCTGGTAGGTTTGAACTATTGCCCTTGTGGTTCACAGGGAGTCCGATCTTCTTTGTAGGCATATAGATATTATCCTATCAATAACAGAATTGCACTTTAGGACAGATCTTGCTTGAAATGTTCTTGGTGTCAATGAATATGACACCATTTCTCTTCAAGTTTTTATTTCAGGCATAGTAAACAATATGATGTGACAGATCTGTGTTGGAAGAAGTGAAGCCAGAGTGGTTGCTCCTTGGAGGCCAGGATGGCCAAACTTCGTCTCTCATACTTGGGACATATTGTCAGGAGGGAACAGTCTCTGGAGAAAAATATCATGTTTGGTAAGGTTGAGGGTCAGAGAAAAAGTGGAAGACCCCAGCAAGATGGACTAGCAAAATGGCAGCATCCATGGGATCAAGTGTGGCAACAATTGGGAGGTTGGCCCAGGACCAGGCAGTGTTTCATTCTTTTGTGCACAGGGTCACTATGAGTATGTACTGACTCAATGGCATCTAACAACAATAACAATATGATTATCAGATTAAAAATAGCCAATGCCATCCATTTCAGCCACTAATTCCTTGTACATCAATCTTTATTAGTTCCATTTCATTTTGACTACTTTGAATTTTCCTAGATTCATATATTTCACATATTCCATGTTCTGATTATTAATAAATGTTTGCAGCTGCTCCTTTTCATTTGAGTCATGCCCATCAATAAATAATGAAGTATAAGAGCTGAACAGAAAATTTCAAAGGTCCTCTCAAAAAGAAAAAGTACTACAATGAAATGTACAAAGATCTGGAGTTAGAAAGTCAAAATTGAAGAACATTTCTCAAGCTGAAAGAACTAAAGAAAAACATTCAAGCTTTAAGTTGCAATATGAAAGCATTCGATGGGCAAAATATTCTGGTGACAGTGCTACAGTGCTATTCATAAAGTTTTCAGTGACTAAATATTCAGAGGTAATACTTCTCTCCTTTTTCCTATTTTCTTCATTCTGAAATCTGTCCACCGTGTGTGACCCTGCAAGTATTTAAAATACCCATGACATAGCTTCCAGAATCACAACAACATGCAAGCCACCAAAGTACAACAAATTTACAGACAAGTGATGGATGGACACAACCGTCAATATGACAAACTGACAGACAAGTGATGCAATGCACAGATATCAAATTGACTACATTTGTGGAAAGAGATCATGGAAAAGCTCCACATCATCAGCCAAAACAAGGCCAAAGGCAGACTGTGGAACTAATCATAAATTGCTCAAATGCAAATTCACATTGAAGCTGAAAATTAAAATAAGTCTACAGGAGCCAAAATATGACCTTGAATATATCCCACCTGAATTTAGAGATCATCTGAAGATCAGATTTGATACATTAAACACTAAAGATTGAAGACCAGAAGAGTTGTGGGATGACATCAAGAACATCATACAGGAAGAAAGCAAAAGGTCATTAAGAAGACGAGAAAAGGAAAAGACCAAAATGGATGTCAGAAGAGACTCTGAATCATGCTTGCCAATGTAAAGATGCTAAAGCAAATGGAAGAAATGAGGAGGTACAAGAGCTGAACAGAAAATTTCAAAGGTCAGCTTGAGAAGACAAATATTACATTGAAATGTGCAAAGACCTGGAGATAGAAAACCAAAAGGGAAGAGCCTGCTCAGCATTTCTCAAGCTGAGAGAACTGAAGAAAATATTCAAGCCTTGACTTGAAATTTTGAAGGATTCTATGGTGCTGTGGGTTAATGCTCTGAACTACAATGTCAGTTTGAACTGCAAATTTGGTAGTTCAGGCTTACCAGACAATCCTCAGAAACCCTATACAGGGTCACTATGGGTTGGAACAGACTCTATGGTACTTCACAACAACAACAACATGGGCAAAATATTGAATGATGCAAAAATCATCAAAAAAAAGATGAAAGGAATACACACAGTCACTGTACCAAAAAGAACTGATTGATGTTCAACCATTTGAGTTATGGCTTTGGAGGAGAATATTAAAAGTATCATGGACTGCCAAAAGAACAAACAGATCTGTATTGAAAGACGTACAGCCAGAGTGCTCCTTGGAAGGCAGAATGGTCAGACTTCACCTCTCATACTTTAGACATATTATCAGGAGGGACCAGTCACTGGAGAAGGACATCATATTTTGTAGAGTGGAGGGTCAGAGAAAAGAGGAAGATCCCCAGTGAGATGGGCTGGTACAGTGGCTGCAGCAACAGGTCAGGGGTAGCAATGATTGTGAGTTTGGGTAAGATCTGGCAGTTTTTTGTTCTGTTGTGCATAGTGTCACTATCAATTGATACGAACTTGATGGCACCTGTCAAAAAAACATGGGCAAAATATTAAATGATGCAGGAAGCATCAGAAGAAGATAGAAGGAAAACAGAGTACTGAACCCAAAATAATTAGCTGTCATTTGGGCCTTTCATGAGATACCATCTGTTCAAGAACTGAATATAATAAAGGAAAAAGCTCAAAGTGCACTGAAGGCATAGATTAAAAAAACAAGGCTCCAGGAATTGATGCAATAAAAATTGAAAATTTTAATAAATTGATGCAACACTGGAGGTACTCACTCCTCTATGCCCAGAAATTTGGAAGACAGCTACCTGGCCAACTGATTGGAAGGTTTCCATATTTGTGCTCATTCCAAACAAAGGTGACCCAACAAAATGCATAAATCACTGAACATTATTATTAACATCACATGCAAGTTAAAGTTTGATGAAGATAATTTAAAAATTATTGCAGTATTTCATTGACAAAGACCTGCCAGAAATCCAAGTTGGATTCAGAAGAGAACTTGAAACTAGGGATTTCATTGCTGGTATCAGATGGACCTTGGCCAAAAGCAGAGAATACCAGAAAGATCCTTTGTGGTTGTTGTGGTTGTTAAGTTCCATCAAGTTGGTTCTGATTCATAGTGACCCTGTATAGGGTTTCTGAGAAGCAGTGGATTGATTTGAACTGCCCACCATATAGTTTACAGTCTAGTGCTGAGCCCACATTGCCACACCATAAATTCAGAAAGATGTTTACTTGTGCTATATTGACTATGCAAAGCTATTCAAATGTGTGCACCATAACACACTAAGGATAACATTACAAAGAATGTAAATTTCAGAACATGTAACTGTGCTAATGCATAACCTGTATATAGACCACGAGGCAGATGTTCAAACAGAATAAAAGTATACTGCCTGAGTTAAAATCAGGAAAGGTGTGCACCTGGGTTGTAGCCTTTCAATATATTGATTCAATCTGTATGCTAAGCAAATAATCTGAGAAACAGGACTATGTGATGAAGAACACAACATCAGAATTGGAGGAAGGCTCATTAGCAAACTACCATGTTTAGGTAACACTTGCTGAAAGTCAAGATAACCTGAAGTACTCACAGATGAATATCAAAGACCACAGCCTTCAGTATGGATTACAACTCAATGTAAAGAAAACAAAAATCCTTACCACTGAATCAATAAAGAACATCATGATAAACAGAGAAAATATTGAAATTGTTGAAGAGTTCATTTTATTTGGCTCCACAATCAACAGCCATGGAAGCAGCATTCAATAAATTAAGCAACTTATTGCTTTGTGTAAATCTGCTGAAAAAGACCTCTCTAATGCGATTCAAGCTCACCAGCTGCTCCTTGGAAACCCTATACAGGGTCGCTATGAGTCGCAACTGACTCGATGGCACTTGACAACAACAAATGTGCCAAAAAGCAAAAATGCCACTTTGAAGAATAAGATGCACCTGACCCAAGTAATGGTATTTTTGATGGCTTCATATGCATGTAAATGCTGGTCAGTGCATAAGGAAAAATGACGTAGAATTGATGCCTTTTGGACATGTTATCAGGGTGGACATGTACTTGGAGAAGGACATCATGCTTGGTAAAGTAGGTCAACAAGATGGATTGACACAGTGACTGTAATGATGGGTTCGAACATAGCAACAATTGTGAGGATTGGGCAGAACTGGTCAGTGTTTCATCCCAGTGTACATAGGATTGCTGTGAGTCAGAATTGATTTGATGGCACTTATCAACAACATGTGTGTGTGTATTGACTAAGAATAATGCCTAGTACATCATACACATTATTAACTAATAGATGGTAGTGTTGTTGCTGTTATTTTATACCAGCATCATTACAAAATAAACATACAACATTGTTGCAGACCGTGTGTAGACTATACAGTCCGCAGGCTCTGAGGAACAAATGAGGCCACTGGCAATCATGGCAAATTGTTTTTAATCTTAGTATTCGGTTATTAAATTCAGACATGAGCCCTTATTATCCACAGAGAAATATTAGAACCCCCTAAAGCCGAGACTGAAGGTTGCAAGATCAAGCCTTCCTCCAAAGGATTAGCTAAAAATATCTTAGCTACTTTGCAGTTCTTTGTTCTACAGACAAAAAAAGCCATCTTCCCTGAATCTCTCGCAAGTGTTAGCTATGTTCCTGAAAACCTGGCTCAGGAAGCCAAAACAGCGGGACTCCGCCCAACCTTTTGTCCTTCCCTCTCACCTTCCCCCAACTGAGTTCAGAGGCTATAGATATGTTAAATGAGCCTGAGAAAACCAATTTGTGGGCCTGGGATTCGAACCAGCAAAGTACGATGTAAAGCCTGAATGTCTGGAAAAGTAAGATTGACAGCTGTACCTTGTCTTGGTCCCTCCTAGCTTTGTGTAAAGTACCTTCCCTAAATAAAAGGAAGGCGCAGAACAAATCCAGGTGCATTACGACTGGCAAGGCATGTGTTACAGCATGCAGGGGGCACAGTCCAGCCTTGCAACCATATTGCCTGTTTAGCTAAGATGTTTACTATGCAGGATATTATGGCCTTCATGGCTGAGATGTTTGCAACGCAGGATCTGCCTGATGCCAGTCCAGCATTCACTCTGGTTTCGGAGTGTCTCTTTGTCTCTCTCTTTGCATCTCTGTGTCTCTTTTGCTATCTCTATCGCCACCAGGTATCTCCTCCTTGTGAACCGAACCCCTATGTCGAGGCCAGTCCCCGACACAACATAACCAACAGATCAAATTAGAATGTTGATAATTTCAGAATCATTATCTTTGCAAAAAATTTGACTGATGAGAAAAGTCCAACAAAACATTATTTTCCTGCAATTGTTTTGAGGAAGTTAAATTTACTAATTGGATTGCCTTTGGCATTGTATACACATATAAGAATAAGACAGTGACTCATCTCAAAGTTATTTTATCAAATTCAATTCTCTGTCACAAATCAAAGGACATCAAAGTCTTCAACAATTTCATATTTAATTTATGACAACCAGGGGGATTTGGTTGGGTTAACTACTTTAATGACATGTTTCAATTTATGCTTAACCAGTATTAAGAATAGGATTCTTTGGTGTATTCTTTGGGGAGGGTTCTATTGGAGCTGAGCCAAGTGTTTAGAATCTCCAAAATGACTTCATGATCAGCATGGGGGATTGAGGTAATCCCTTCTTCAAGTGTGGTTTTACCAAGGAGATCATTAATTATATTTTTAACCAAGTTTCGAAAGACTAAAAAGCTGAATTCTTTACCATGACGTAACTTCACTTTTCATTTTTATAAATAAAAATAATTTGTATAGAAAATAACCATGGTTAAATATTTATTATTCTTCCTTTTACTATAAATTTTCTTTAAAATCCCAACTATTCTTTTTCTGACACAACCTACCAAATATAGTTCTAACTTGTCCTTTTTCAACTTCCAAATGTTTATTTCTTTCCCCAGGATTTAATGAAATAAAAAATAAAAGTTGCAGACTGTATTTTTTTTAAATCTCTTTTAGCACCTTATTTTAATAAAATATGTTTGCAGACACCAACATTTCCAATTACCTTAGCTCTAGCTGAAAAGAAATATGTTTTTTCATTACTTCCTTGAAAGAAATCCACAGCTGAAAGGCTAAGTGTGAGCTATTATTGAGATTGCCAAATGTGAATTCTTATATTGCTTTTTAGAATTTTCAGGAACTCAGTGTTAAATTTTTTCCAACTAAATATTTTAAAGCAGGAAGGCCACATCTTTCATTTTAAATTGAGCATGGTCTTGAGGCTAAAATTCTAATAGCGGCTCTTTATTTGCCTTACCATTTCAAATATCTCAGTAATGCATCAGTTTCAGTTGATTAACAAAAAGCAACTGAAATGCATAGGATAACACAATAATGAGGGAACTGATAGCATCCTTCCTGCTAGATAAACACTCCTCACAGAAGGCTTAACTGTCACATACCTACAGCTTCAGCTGTTTGAGAGTTTTGATAATAGCCTGAATGTCAAAATTCAGCTACCAACACTAAGCTTTTAAAATGCTCTATGGAGTGCTTGTCCCCTAGGGCATAAATTCCAAGAAGCAACTGAGCTGCCCTACAACTTGACAGCTTATCTTAGTTCTGGTAGAGGCTTGCATCAGTGCAAATCTAGAAAATGTAACTGCAGCTTTTAGATAAGGAGATGTGATCAGAGCACAGCCTCTTGGAAAATAGCACAGGAGGCTATTTGAGTCCTAGATATTCAAACAGCTTTGGAGGTCTCTGGAAAATGATGCAACCTTTGACTACACTTGTTGGATTGCAGCAGGGAAAAAAGCACTTAGACACTGGTTCAGACAAGATTCGCTATGTAGAAAATGATACCCTGGGACTAGCTCCTTCCTCTGCTGGTGACCCTGCTAAGTAGAAGCAATTTCCCCAATTATGACTGCAGTTTCTCATCAAGCATTATATAATCTATATCATTTCTTCTTTCTAAAATAAATTACTTATGTTATTTAGGAATTCATCTGGGAACTGCAGGTCAAATGCCCCATTTACTGCTAAATTACTGTTAACATTTTTCCTCTTTTTCTGAGTTATTAGCTGTTTACACAAAATATTGCTTGTATGTAACACTTTTCTCTCAGTGCAGTTTTCCTATGGGGGAAAAAAAATAAAAAAATAAAATAAAAACTCATCTTTATTTTCTTTTGAATCCCCAAGGTCAGGTTAAAATTATCAGTGCTCCTTAGGAAGTGAAGTATAATTCTCAAAAACCTCACATCAGAAAAAAAAAAAAAAATCTTCTAAACCAATACTTTGCTATTACAGTCTATTATATAACAAGAATGTGGTACAATGGAAAGTCTACTGTGGTGTTTATACCCTTCACCCCTTCAATTGCTAACATTGTTGTTGTTGTTAAGTGCCATCGAGTCGGGTCCGACCCATAGCGACCCTGTACAGGGTTTCCGAGGGTGTAAATCTTTACGGGAGTAGAAAGCCTCATCTTTCTCCCGCGGAACGGCTGGTAGTTTCGAACCGCTGACCTTAAGGTTCGCAGCCCGATTCGTAACCACTACGCTACCAGAGCTCCTTCAATTGCTAACATACAGGAGGCAAAATATTTTCTTCTCTAGACTTATCTTCATCTATAACATGAACATAACTATGGCACCAATTTCTTAGAATCATTATAAAAATTAAAATAACTAATACATATAAAGTATTCAGACCAGTGCCAGACATTGAATAAATATTCAATAAATATTAATTTATTAAAAAATAAATATTAAAACTATAGTTTTACGTGGTTAAAATAATTGTCGCATTATCTTGACTTGATCTTTTCAAGAATTCATTAGACTTTGGGGAAAAAAATCAGTAAAAAAAGTGAATCCGCAAACATTGCAATTTTTTTAAATTCCAGAATATGAGCTACTAATCTGACACCTGGTGTGGCACTGTAGGATCAGCACTGAATTGCAGCCCACAGGGTGGGCAGTTTAAACCCATCAGCTGCTCCTTGGAAACCATACATAGGGTTGTTATGAGCGAGAACTGGACTCAATAGCACTCAACAACAACAATCTGACCATTGAGTGAAGGCAATCAAGGGTTAGTAAACTAGGCTGTCTATGCACATTCCTGGGAAAGGAAGATGTAACTAACTTACGAGGGCAAGATAAATGTTTGAAAATTATCAGTATAAACTGCTGAGTTTAAGTACTTACATATCCAATGGGATCTCTTTTGTTATATATGTTCTATCACCTAGTTTATTTTCTTTATAGTATACATAAATATCTGAAATTTGAATATTATATATGTTCTTCTGTTAAATCACCTAGTTTATTTTCTTTGTAGTGTGCATGAATATCTGAAATTGTCTCTTTTGAAGTTTTCTAAATTACTTATTTCCTAAATCCTTTGCACCAACCAGTCTCTCACATACACAAATCTTCAGAGTCTATTTATTTATAGCTTTGGACTGAATGAATTATTTATGCAAACAACTAAATAAATGTATCAATGGCAATCTGACTATTTAAGACATAAGCAGTGCTGTAAAAAAACCTCATAGCATTAATAACAGTATCGCTAAATTAAAATATCTATGATGATAATCCTGACCATCATTTATAGGTTTATAACACTATATTGGTTATAAAACAAATGCATTATCTATATGTTCACCTAGATATTAGAGTTTATATACAAGGAATGAGATAGATATTATTATATTCATTGATTTTTCCACTATAACTTTGCTAGTACTTGGAAATCTGTCATACAGTCCTTTCTCAAATCCTAATGGTATTCAGCTAACTCATGGTTTTACATGTGCTATCAATTTCTTGCAACATCAGTTAAGAGGAGGTCTCAGAGGATTAGGATTTACACAGACACAAACAAATTTAAAACCACTGATGATCTTTGATAGTGAAAAACAGTTTTTATACATCTTGATTCCTATTTCTCTTTCCTTTGCACAAAATTCATGGCAAGCATTCTCATGCCAATTTGTTTCTTATCACCTTGCTCACTGGAAGTATCGCATGCAGAACACCCTTGAAGTTCTGCTGCCTTTGTAAGGCATCATTGCTAACACTCATGTGGCATCAAGAAAAGGTACAAGCTCTAATATGAACCAGCACTGTCACAGTGTAAAATCACCATTGTCAAATTCCAATATTATCAACTACCTTCTGATATTATAGCTAAAAGGATTTTTTTGAATGGCCATTTAAGATTTTGCCTCCTGTTCTAAGATCATTGCTCTAGGAATAAAAATGTACACTCTAAAATAAAACTGTGGTGGTGGTGGTAGTGTGCCATGGAGTCAGTTCTGGCTCATAGCAACCCTGTATAGGGTTTTCAAGGCTGTAAATCTTTGTTGTTGTTGTCAGGTGCCATCGAGTCAGAAAAGACAGAAACCCCATGCACAGCAGAACGAAACAATGTCCGATCCTGAGCCAGCCTCACTACTGCTGCCACACTTGAGTCCATCAATGCTGCCACCTGGCTGATCCATCTCTTTGGGGGTCTTCCTCTTTTTCTCTGATCCTCCACCCTACCCAGCATGACATCCTTCTCCAGCGACTGTTCTCTCCTGACAATATGTCCAAAGTATGAGAGATGAAGCTTAGCCATCCTGGCCTCCAAGGAGCACCTGGCTGCACTTCTTCCAAAATAGATCTATTGG
>NW_006408711.1:3586800-3588392 GCF_000296735.1 Chrysochloris asiatica
AGTGCCTCTTGTGCTGCCTCACTTTCTTGAAAGATTTCAATTTTGATTCCATCAATTCCTGGTGCCTTGTTCTTTGCCAATTCTTTCAGTGCACTTTGGACTTCCTCCCTGAGTATCATTGGCTCTTGTTCATATGGTACCTCTTGAAATCTTTACAGGAGCAAAAAGTTGCATCTTTCTCCCATGAAACAGCTACTAAGGTGCACTCAAAAACAAAATCGTACCATCCTGATATTCAATTGGTTTATTTATCTTCAACATATTAATTACTAATAGAAGTTAAAGACACAGGATTAAATACTAGCTTGTTAAATGTGAGACTCTCCAATCACTCTTATCCTTAATTAAGGCATTTGTTGTTGCTGTTGTTAGGTGCTGCCGAGTCGATTCTGACCCATAGCGACCCTGTACAGGGTTTCCAAGGAGCAGCTGGTGAGCTTGAAGCACTGACTTTGCAGTTCAAACAACTTTGCAGTCTGACGCATTAGCACACTGCGCCACACCAGGACTCCTTAAGGAACCTTATATTTTCTATTTGTCACAAACTCACTTGTTTTTCCTATACCTTAGTAATGAAACTATATGTAAGAAATCACCTTTAGTTTGGGATTCAGGCACACAATTATTCCGTTAAAACTATGAAAATCAAATTAACCTCAAGTGTGTTTGTTTTCACAGGTCATTCTTATCTAAAGAGTCGCTTCATTGCCAACAATTCTGGGTTGATTAATTTTAGAAGGCACCGCTGCAAGAATCGGTTTCTACATAGTGTCAATCAAGATCACCTGGTGGTGTTTATATGGAAGAAGAGAAGTCCAAGTTGGCTTATGCATGCACATGTCTGGTGCCTTGGTGGAGACTGCTGAGAGGAACCATTGGCCTACTTACCTTTACATGGCCTGTCAAGCACAGCAGTGTCAAAGTAGTGAGCGTGTTACATGGCAGCTAAGGGGTCTCCAAGAGACTGGATATGGAAGTTGCCAATATCTTGAAGACAAGGCCCAATAATTGGTACAGCATCAATTCTGCCATTTGCTATTGGTTACATAGACAGATACTGCCCAGATTCAAAGATCTCACCTATCAATGTAAATCATGTTAAAGAATTTGACTGTCCTTAATTTGCCACACCATAATCCCATGGTTAAAAAAAAAAAACAATTATACAGCATGCACGACTGAAACAGTAAAAAAAAAAAATGTTTATTTTGTCATTCATTGTTAAAGACCTTTTTTAGCAATCAAAAATATGACAATGATAATATATGCACATTTTGAAACTTAGAATTGAATGTAGAACATGACCTTGAATAAACAGAATTCATTAAAAATTACTTTTCAAAACAGCAATGAAGTTGTGAGCTAAGTCCAACCACATTCAATAGACTCCTGTGAACCCAGATTGAGACCTGGTTGACCAGCAATATGGCAAGGCCTGGATACTTCTGGGCCCAGAGACAGTGACATGGCCACAGAGGACTACAGCAGAGAGTGAAGCGTACAGCTGGTATGAAGTGAGGAGAGATACACAAGAACACCCATACTTGAAGATAGTACTCACTTGACCTGGCTTCAGTGGCTGGATGATCAGA
>NW_006408711.1:3588492-3594630 GCF_000296735.1 Chrysochloris asiatica
AAGAAAGAAAAAAAAAAAAAAAAAAAAAAGGATAATCTGCTACAATTTAATGAACTTGACCCGTACTTATGGATGTAGTATTTCAAAAGAGGGAACAAATCTTTACAATGAGGATCATTCCATCCCTTCGGTATGCAGGGTTGACAGAGAGGGGCAACTTAGACACTGGCTACCCAAAAGGTGGAGGCAGCCTACAAAGATATGTAGTGATTGGCTTATAAACTTTCAAGAGGGAACCTAGTTCCTGAGGATACAGGGGAAGGTAGAATCTTCACTGAGTGGTTTCCAATCTGCCTGGATGAGGCTGATGAAAGGAGATGGAGATATGACTCTTGTTGTATACTAGTGAATAATTGCTGTCAGGACTGACTGTGAGGTTTGAAAATGTAAAGGTAGACTTTTTGTAACAAAAGGAGGGGAGTGGTTGATTTTGCAGTCTGGGAACAGAGGTCCCTGGGACCCTACCCAGAGAAGTAGTGATACCAGAGATGGATGCAGAGATGATGACGTGGAGAGATGAAGCAGCTAGGATCCAGAGAGGGAGAGGGGCTGTGTGCTAAGGGGGCAGGCTTGCAGGGTATACCCTTTGGTTGGTTGATGATGTATGGAGGGGCTTGTAACCATGGCAATGAAATGATATACAATAGGATGAATGTAAAGCCAGTGTTCTCCCATGTAAACTATCACATAATTCACAATAAAAACTTTTTTAAACAATTCCTTTTCTGTCAACAAACACAAATAAATAAATTTTTTTAGCAGAATAGTTTTTGTAATGTTTGGCTTTAAAAATAGTAAGTTTTATAACTGTTCTTTTGTCAGAAAACGAAGTATGGATAATGGTTGTGCTATCAACTAAAATTTAACATCTCATAGGTACTTAGAAGTCCTTGTGTGGCACTGTGGGTTAATGCACTGGACTGAAATGTCAGTTTGAGCTGCAAGGTCAGTGGTTCAAGCTCACTAGTTTGGAAACCCTATACAGGGTCGCTATGAATTAGAATGGACTCAATGACACATAACAGCAACAACATAGGTACTTTAAATAGTCTTCATTAATTTTAATGGTGGATTCAGGTACAGAAATTTCAAAAACAAAATAAACAATTTACTTCATAAAAACTTCAATTCATATCCTAATTTTTTTTTTAATCCTGAACAAACTTGAAGCTTTTGTACTTTTTCTCTTTCACTTGTCATCATTTAACAGAACTGTCATCACTTTGGTAATTACTTTCATGTAGTTGTTGTTGACAGGTGCCATTGATTCAGTTCTGATTCACAGCAACCCTATTAACAACAGAAAACACACTGCCCGGTCCTGTGCCATCCTCACAACTATTTATATGTTTGAGTCCATTGTTGCTGCTACCATATCAATCCATTTTGTTGGGATCTTTCTCTTTTTCACTGACCCTCCACGTTTCCAAGTATGATGTCCTTCTTGTTTCACCTGATAACATATCTAAAGACTGAGAGACAAAATCTTACCATCATCTCTTCAAAGAAACATTCTGGTAGTAATTCTTCCAAGAAAGATTTGTGTATTTTCTAGAAGTCCATGGTACTTTCAATATCATTTACCAACACCATAATTTAAATGCATCATCAGTTCTTCTACAGTCTTCCTAATTCTTTGTCCAAATTTCACAAGTGTATGAGGTGATTGGAAATACCATGTTTAGGTCAGGCTCACTTTAGTCCTCAAACTGTCATATTTGTTCTTGAACACTTTAATGAGGTCTTTTGCAGTAGATTTGCCTAAAGTAATATGTCATTGGATTCCATGATTACTGCTTCCATGAGTATTGACTATGGAATCAAGAAAATTGACGGCTTTGACCACTTCAATCTTTTCTCAATATATCATGATATTATTTGTTGGTCCAGTAGTGAGGATTTGTGTTTTCTTTACATTGAGGTGCAATCCACACTGAAGGCTGTGGTCTTTGATCTTTATCAGTAAGTATTTTAAGCTCTCTTTGCTTTCAGCAAGTAGGGTTGTATCATCTGCATATTGCAGGTTGTTAATGAATCTTCCTCCAATCCTGATGCCACGTTCTTCTTCATATAATTCAGTTTCTCAGATTATTTGCTTAACATTACAGATTGAATAAATATGTTGAAAGAATATAATCCAGGCATGTACCTTTCCTGATTTTAAACTATTCAGTATCCACTTGTTCTATTCTAACCACTACCTCTTGTTTTATGTACATGATCACAATTACATGTTCTGAAATACCCATTCTATTCAATGTTATTCCTAGTTTATGATCCACACAGTCAAATGCATTTAAATAGTTAATAAAGCATAAGTAAACATCTTTTTGGTATTCTTTGCTTCCAGCCAAAATGCATCAGGCATCAGAAATTATATTCCTCATTTCACATCCTCTTCCAAATTAAGTTTGAATTTCTGGCAGCAACTTGTCAATGTACTGCTTCAAGCATTTTTTGATTCCCTCAGCAAAACTTTACATGCACGTGATATTAATTATATCATTCAATGATTACCACACTCCATTGGATCCCTGCTCATCTGTCAGTTGTCATACTGTGGTGACTTGTGTGTTGTTATGATGCTGGAAGCTATGTCACTGATATTTTAAATACTATCAGGGTCACCAATTGAGGACAGGTTTCATTAGAGCTTCCAGACAAAGACAGAGTAGGAAGAAGGCATGGTGGACCACTTCTGAATGTTTAACCACTGAAAACCTTATAAATAGCAGTGGAACATTGTCAAAAACAGTGCCAAAATATGAGTCACTCAGGTTGGAAAGCACTCAAAGTATGACTAGATAACAGCTCCTTCTTCACATTAGAGTTGACCTTAGCGATGTAGATGGAGTTAAGCTTTCAAGATCTTCATCTGCTGATGTGGCAAAATGCAACGTGAGAAGAAACAACTGCTATCAAATATACAATTTAAATGCATTGATAATTACTGGTGATTGGAATGTGAAAGTTGGAAACAAAAAGGAAGATCAGTAGTTGGAAAATATGGCCTTGATGATAGAAATTATGCTCAGTAGAATTTTATAGGAAAAATTACTTCTTCACTGCAAATACTTTTTTTAAAACAACATAAAAAGTGACAATATACATGGGCATTACTAGACAGAATACACAGAAATAAAATTGACTACATCTGTGAGCAGAGGTAATTGAGATGCTCAATATCATCAGTCAAACAAGGCCAGGGAATGATTGTGGAACAGATCATCAATTGCTTATATATAAGTTTAGGCTGAAGTTAAAGGAAATTTAAACAAGTCCACACAAGTCACAATATGACCTAGAACATATCCCATTTGAATTTAGAGATCATTTCAAGAACATATTTGATGCATTAGACACTAATGAAGACCAGAAGAGTTGTGGGATGACATCAAGAACATCACACTGGAAGAAAGCAAAAGGTCACTAAAAAGACAGGATATAAAGAAAAGGCAAAAATGGATGACATAACAGACTCTGAAACTTGCTATCCTGTGTAGAAATACTAACACCAGTGAGAGAAATGAGGACTTAAAAGGCTGTTTGAGTAGACAAAGTAAAGTGTTATAATGATATGTGCAAAGATCTGAAGTTAGAAAACCAAAAGGGAAGAACATGCTCAGCATTTCTCAAGCTGAAAGAACTGAAGAAAAAATAAGTCTTTATTGCAGTATTGAAGGATTCTATGGGCGAAATACTGAATGATGTAGAAAGCATTGAAAGAAAATTTAAGGAATACACAGTCTCTGTACCAAAAAGAAATGGCCGATATTCAATCATTTCAAGAGGTAGCATATGAACTAGAACTACTGTTATTGAAGAACGAAGTCCAAACTGCACTGAAGGCATTGCTGAAAAACATGGCTTCAGGAGTTGATGGAATACAATTGAAATGTTTCAACAAACTGATGTAGCACTGGAGGTGCTACCCATCTATGTTAAGCAATTTCATTTATGTTGGCCAGCTCCCTGGGCAACCGTTGGAAGAGATCCATATTTTGCACATTCCAAACAATTATTTTCATGGGTCTCTTTTTTTCTTTAGTGTTTTCTATGCTTTTTTTTTTTTTTTTAAGGGACTTTCCAACTATTTAAATTAACAGGGTGGGAATAAAAAATACTAAAAACTTAGCAACTCAATTTAACCTTTGAAACTTAAGTCTAGCTAGAATGTTACCATGTTGTTTTTTATTGTTAGGTGCTGTCAAGTCATTTCCAACTCACTAAAACCCTATACACAACAGAACGAACACTGCCCAATCCTACTGTCCATCTTTTTGTTTAGTTTGAGCCCAATTGTTGCTGTCACTGTGTCCATCCATCTCATTAGGAGTCTTCCTCTTTTTTGCTGACTCTCAACTTTTTCAATCATGATATCCTCCAGAGACTGGTCCCTCCTGGCAACATATGCAAACAAAGAGACAAAGTCTCATCATCCTTGCTTCTAAGAATCATTCTGGTTATATTTCTTCCATGGCATATTTCTTTGATCTTTTGGTAGTCCACAATAATTATATAGGTCTATGGGATATTATGGAGACCAGGAATGGCATTGCAGGATAATGCATGGTTTATTTGAACTGCAAGGTCGGCAGTTCACACCCACCAGCTGCTCCTTGGAAACCCTACATAGGGTCCCTATGAGTTGGAGCTGACTCAACAGCACTTAACAACAACAACATGGGCTATTACAGAGTCCTGGTGTGGCACTGCAGTATCAGCACTGGATTTCAAAGCACAAATTTAGCACTTCAAACCTACCATCTGCTCCTCAGAACCCACTTGATGGCACTTAGCATCACCAACAACAATGGGATATTACCATATACATGTAACATAATATCTTCCTTCAATTAAAATATTGCTAAATAGAGAATTAGAATGGCTTTCAGTAGGCCAAATTAGACGAAACAAGCAAATAACATGTAACATGTAATAATCAATCAGTCTCGGAGCAGTTTTGGTCCAAGCAACTCCTGAGTTAGAAAACAGCTTTTTAAAAAAAAAAAAAAAAAAAATAGATGTTAAGCCTACTATAAATTCATATGTTATTCTAGTTAGTTGCTGTTCAAGTTGCTATACACAGCACAATGAAATGCAGCCCAGTCCTGCATCTTCAAAATCACAGGTTGGTCAAGTCTATTCTTGTGGCCACTGTGTATTTTGAGTGCTTTTCAACCAAGGGTGCTGGATCACTATTTGGAACAGTATTTTATATTGATCCATGGGATTTTCATTCACTAATTTTAACAAGTAGGTCACCAGGTTTTTTTTGTGCTTGTCTTTATTAGTCTGGAAGATCCACTAAAACTGGTCCACCGTGGATGACCCTGCTGTCAGGTGCCATGGATTTGATACCGACACATAGCAACCCTTTGCACAACAGAATGAAACACTACATGGTCTTGGGCCAAATTCACAATCGTTGCAATGCCTGAGCCCATTGGTGTTGACACTGTGCCAGTCCATCTCATTGGAGGTCTTCCTCATTTTCTCCAACCCTCCACTTTATAAGACATGATATCCTTCTCCAGTGACTGGTACCTGCTGACAATATGTCTGAAGTATGAGAGGTGAAGTCTGGCCATCCTGGCCTGCAAGGAGCACTCTGGCTGCACTTCTTCCAACACCATAACTCAAATGCATCAATTATTCTATGGTCTTCCTTATCCACTGTCCAACTTTTGCATGCATATGAGGTTATTGAAAATATCAGGGTTTGGGTCAGGCACACCTTAGTCCTCAAACTAACATCTTTGCTCTTCAACAATTTAAAGAGGTCTTCTGCAGTAGATTGTCTTGTGCAGCCAATTTGTCTAAAGCAAATCATTTGATAATTTGACTGCCAATCCATCTAGTTGGGAGTCTTCCTCTTTTTCTCTAATACTCCACTTTACCAAATATGATATCCTTCTCCAGTGACTGGACCATCCTGAAAATGTGTCCTAAGTATGAGAGACAAAGTCTAGCCATCCTGGCTTCAAAGGAGCACTTTGGCTGTACTTTTTCCAACACGTTTCTATTTGTTCTTTTGGCAACCCATGGTACATTCAATATTCTCCTCCAACACCATAACTCAAATGCATCAATTCTTCTACGATCTTCCTTATTCACTGTCCAGCTTTCACATGCATA
>NW_006408711.1:3594730-3598615 GCF_000296735.1 Chrysochloris asiatica
GAAGTTTGGCCATCTTACCCTCCAAAGAGTTCTCTGGCTGCACTTCTTCCAGTACAGATCTGTTGGTTCTTTTAGCAGCCCATTGCACTTTCAAGATTCTCCTCCAACACCATAACTCAAATGCATCAATTCTTCTACGATCTTCCTTATTCACTGTCCAGCTTTCACATGCATATGAGGTTATTGAAAATATCATGACTTGGATCAGGCATACCTTAGTCCTCAAACTGACATCTTTGCTCATAAACACTTTTAAGAGGTCTTCTGCAGCAGAATTGCCTAATGCAATACATCATGTGATTTCTTGACTGCTGCTTTCATGAGTGTTAATGATCCAAACAAAATGAACTCTGACAACTTCAATTTTTTCTCAATTTATATGAATGTTGTTTATTGGTCCAGTGGTGAGGATTATTGTTTTCTTTACATTGAGATGTAGTCTTTAATCTTCATTAATAAGTATTTTAAATCTTCTTTGCTTTCAAAAAGCAAGGTTGCAGCACCTGCATATCACAGGTTGTTAATGAGTCTTCCTCCAATCCTGATGCCACATATTTCTTCATATAACCTAGCTTCTCAGATTACTTGCTCAGCATACAAGTTGAATAAGTATGGTGAAAGAATACAACCCTGGTGCACACCTTTCCTAATTTTAAACCATTAGGTATTCCCTTGTTCTGTTTGAACAACTGCCTCTGAGTCTATCTACAGGTTCCTCATGAGCATAATTAAGTGTTCTGGAATACTCAAACTTTGCAATGTTGTTCATAACTTGATAGATCCACACAATCAAAAGCCTTTGCATAGTCAATAAAGCACAGGTAAACATCTTTCTGGTGTTCTCTGTTTGCAGTCAAGATCCATCTAATGTCAGCAATGATATCCCTCATTCCACATCCTCTTCTGAATTTGGCTTGAATCTCTGGAAGTTCTCTGCCAATGTATTGTTATAGCCATTTTTTTTTATTCCATTAGAAAACTTTATTTGCGTAGGATCTTGTCCGATGATTTCTGTATTATATCTTTGGAATGGACACAAATGGGTCACCTATCTTTGGAATGGGCACAAAAACAGTTCTCTTCCAGTCAGTTGACCAGGTAGTTGTCTTCCAAATTTCTTGGCATAAATCAGTGAGTGCTTCTAGTGCTTCATCAGTTTGTTGAAAGATTGCAATTTGTATTCCATCTATTTGCAGTGCCTTGTTTTTTGCCAATGATTTCAGTACACCTTGAACTTCTTCCTTCAGGACCATTGGCTCTTAATCATATGCTACCTCTTGAAATGGTTGAACATCGAACCATTTCTTTTTGGTACAGTGACTCTGTGCATTGCTTCCAGCTTCTTTTGATGCTTTCTGCATCACATCATTCAATTATTTTGTCCATAGAATCCTTCAATAATGCCAGTAGAAGTTTAAATTATTTCTTCACTTCCCTCAGCTTGAGAAATGCTGAACATGTTCTTCCCTTTTGGTTTTCTAACCCAGGTCTTTGCACATTTCATTACAATATTTGACTTTTTCTGCTTGAGCTGACCATTGAAATTTACTGTTCAGTTCTTTTACCACTTCACTGCTTCCATTTTTGCTTTAGCTTCTGTACACTGGAGAGCTATTTCAGACTCTCTTTTGGCATCCATTTTGGTCTTTTTCTTTTTTCTTGTCTTTTTAATGACCTTTTGCTTCCTTTTTATGTTATGTTCTTGGCGTCATCCCACAAATCTTCTGGTCTTCGGTCTTTAGTGTCTAATGCACCAAACCTGTTCTTCAGAGGATCTCTAAATTCAGGTGGGATGAATTCAAGGTCATATTTTTGCTCTCGTGGACTTGTTTCAATTTTCTTCAGTTCAGCCTGAATTTGCATATGAGCAATTGATGGTCTGTTCCACAGTCTACCCCTGGCCTTGTTTTGGCTGATGATACGGAGTTTTTCCACTATCTCTTTCTACAGATGTAGTCAATTTGATTTCTGTGTATTCCACCTGGTGAGGTCCACTTGTATAGTTCTCTTTTATGTTGTTTAAAAACGGTATTTACAAATGCGCCACACCTTTGCTAGCTACAGCACTACTAGCCTGGCTTAAGCTGCTCTAACCCCTCTCCCAGGAGAATGCCGCAGTCAGCCAGTGTGTGCTCCCCAGGAACCACGTGTGATTGTGTGACCGAAAGGCCGTGATCACAAATGTCGACACACCGGAGAAGCTGCAACAGGACTTGGTAAGTGAGCTACGCAGGCGCTGAAGAAATACAACATCGAGAAGGACATCGCGGCCCACATCAAGAAGGAGTTTGACAAGAAGTTCAACCCCACCTGGCACTGCATCGTGTGGAGAAATTTCGGTAGTTATGTAACACATGAAACTAAGCACTTCATCTACTTCTACCTGGGCCAAGTGGCCATTCTTCTCTGTTCAAAACGGGTTAAAGCATGGACTGTGCCCACACACCCAGTTATCCATCCACAACCAAGGACTGCAGCCTCAGTTCCAAACACCAGAAACTGAAATCTTCAGCCTTGCTAAGGGAACACCTCCATCTTTGACCCTTCATTGTGTTGTTTTGTATAGGACCTTCTCTGTACTTGTTAGTTGTGGTAATAAAACAATTAGCAAAATGGTTTACATTTGTATTTATTTTCTATTCCATACGTTTTCCTTGCCTCATTTTCTCTTTCCTCACAATTCATTCCTTTCAAACCAAATAATAAATCTGTTGGAGGGGGGAAAAAAAGGTATTTACAATGAAGAAGTCATTGGTATTGCAAAGTTCTATCATGCAATCTCCAGCATCGTGTCTATCACCAAGGCCATATTTTCCAACTACTGATCCTTTCTCTTTGTTTCCAACTTTTGCATTCCAATCTCTAGCAATTATCAAAACATCTTGATTGCATGTTTGATCAATTTCAGACTGAAGAAGTTGGTAGAATTCTTCAATTTCATCACCACTGGCTTTAGTGCTTAGTGCCTAAATTTGAATAATATTAGTATTAGCTGGTCTTCTTTGTAAGCATATGGATAGATATTATCCTATCATAGATAGATAGCATTATACCTCAATATAGATCTTAGAATGTTCTTTGTGATGATGAATGTGTCTTCAGTTTCATTCCTGGCATAGTAAACCATGTGATTGTCAGATTCAAAATGGCTAGGACCAGTCCATTTCAGCTTACTAATGTACTGGATATCAAATTTCATTTTTTACTATTTCCAATTTTCCTTGATTCATATTTGTACATTCCATGTTCCAATTATCATGAATGTCTACAGCTGTTTGTCTTCATTTTTGAATTGTGACCTATCAGCAAAAGAAGGTCCCAAGCACTTTACACCATTCTTGTTATAATGGGCAACTCTACTTTGAGGAGGCCTTTCACATTTTGAGTGTCTTCCAACCTGAGGGAATCATCTTCCAGTACTATATCTGACAATATTCTGGTGTTTTTCATCATGTTTCAGTATTCAATAATCTGGTGCTGACAGCGTTCCATTGATTTTCATAAGGTTTTCAGTGACTAAATACTCAGAAATAGTCTATGTCTCCTTCCTCCTAGTCTATCTTTGAACACTTATCTGAAACCTTTGCACCATTAGTGACCCTGCTGGTATTTAAAATACCCATGGTATAGCTTTCAGAATCAGAGAAATCACAGAAACATTAGGTAAACTGATAGATGACTGGTGGAAAGAGATTGGTTGTCAGGTGCCATCGAGTCGGAACCAACTCATAGTGACCCCATGCACAGCAGAATGAAACAAAGTCAGATCCTGGGCCAACCTCATCACCGCTGCCACACTTGAGTCCATCAATGATGCCACCTGGCCAATCCATTTCATTGGAGTCTTCCTCTTTTTCTCTGACCCTCCATCTTACCCAGCATGAC
>NW_006408711.1:3600635-3607650 GCF_000296735.1 Chrysochloris asiatica
GTCATCTGTTATGTTGTCTAAAGAAGGTATTTGAAATAAATCATTTGTTTTGCAGAAATCTATCATTTGTTCTTCAGCATCATTTCTATCACCAAGTCCAAATTTTCCAACTACTGGTCCTTCCTCTTTGCTCCCTACTTTTGCATTCCAATCACCAGTAATGAGCAATACATCTTGATTGCACGTTTGATCGATTTCAGATTGAAGACGTTAGTAGAATTCTTCTATTTCACCCTCACTGACTTTAGTAGTTGGTGCATAAATTTGAATAATAGTGGTATTAACTGGGCTTCCCTGTAGGTGCATGAATATTAGCCTATCACTTACAGCATTGTATCTCATGACTGATCTGGATATGTTCTTTGTGACGATGAATGCAACACCATTCCTTTTCAATTTTTCATTCCCTGCATAGTAGGCCATGTGGTTATCAGATTCAAAATGACCAATACCAGTCCATTTCAGCTCACTAATGCCTAAGATACTGATGTTGATGCGTTCCATTTCATTTTGATAACTTCCAGTTTTCCCAGATTCATACTTCATACATTCCATGTTCCGATTTTCAATAGATGTTTACAGCTGTTTCTCTTCATTTTGATTTGTGGCCCATCAGCAAATGAAGGTTCTGTGCACTTTTCTCCCCCAAGCTTAACTCTTTTCATGTCATCATGGTCAACTCTACTTTGAGGAGGCATTTTTTTCCCAAGTCACATTCTGAGTGTCTTCCCACCTTCCGGTCCAGTATTTGACAGTGTTTCTCTGCTATTCATAGAGTTTTCAGTGACTAGCGATTCAGAAATAGTTCGTCACTCTTTCTTCCTAGTCTGTCTTTGTTTGGAAGCTCATCTGAAACCTGTCCATCATGGGTGACCCTGCTGATTATATAAAATACCGGTGTCAGAGGCCTCAGAATCACAGCAACTCAAACCACCACAGCACGACCTACAGACGAGCGGTGGTTGGTAGAAATCTTTAATTTCATCATTCTGGCTTTAGTGTTTGATGTATACATTTGAAAAATACAGGTATTCACTAGTCTTCATCATAGGCACATGGATATTGTCCTATCACAGACTGCATTATACATCAACATAGATCTAAAAATGGTCTTTTTGATGATGAATGTAATCATTCCTCTTCAATTTTGTCATTCTTGGCATAGCAAATCATGTGATTGTCAGATTGAAAATGACAACACCATTCCATTTCCGCTCACTAATGCCTAGGCTATTGATGTTTATGCATCCCATTTCATTTTTTTGCAATTACCAATTTTCTTAGATTCATACTTCATGCATTCCATATTCTAATTATTAATGGACATTTATAGCTGTTTCTCTTCATTTTGAGTTGTGCTCCATTAACAAAGGATAGTCCTAAAAGCTTTACTCCGTTAGTCTCATCACAGTCAACTCTATTTTAGGAGGCCGCTCTTCCCCAGTTGTAATTTGAGTGCCTTCCAACCTGAGGTGCTCATCTTCCCATACTATTCTGACCGTATTCTGGTACTTTTCATTATGTTTCATATTCAATAGTCTGTCTTCATCTGGAAGCTCAACTGAAGCCTGTCCACCATGGGTAACCCTTCTGGTATTTAAATACTGGTAGCATAGCTTCCAGAATCATAGCAACACACAGGCCACCACAGTAGGACAAATTGACAGATGAGTATTGCTATGATGCATTGAAATGATTCTGCTGTGTTCACCAATTATCTCGTTTCAAAAACTCTTTCAATGATTATCTTACAGAAATCCTCAGCAGCAGGGAACACTATGAAATCCAATCTTCTCTCTCTTTTTTTTTTTGAAACTTTTTCTTCTTTTTGCTCTAAGACTCCACTCTCTCTCTGTTTTCTTCCTACTTTTCTGTTTGCTTCTCATCAGACAACTATTTTGCATATCCCTTTTCAAATAATTGTATGACATGCATTAGACTGCTTATTGCATTGTTAGTGGTTCAAACCCAGCAGCTGCTGCACAGGAGAACGATGAAGCTGTCTGCTCCTGTAATCATTTACTGTCTCAGAAACCCTATATAGCATTGCTCTCAGTTGGATCAACTCAGCGGCAGTGGGTTGGGTTGGGTTTTGGTCTTTAAATGACTATCCTTTAAACATCAGTGTTCCTCATACATCCACAATTGACAATCTTCACTTTTCCCCTGACCAGCAATTCTTGGTTGATCTTATGAATCCTCAGGGTTAATGTTTTGGCTACTAACTGAAAGGTTGGATGTTCAGATATGCTCAGTGCCACCTCAGAAGAAAGGTCTGGTGACCTACTTCTAAAACTTCAGCCACTGATAACACTATAGAACACAGTTCTACTCTGACACAGCTGGGTCCCATGAGTTGGAAAAAACTTCACAACAACTTGTTTTAACTGGTTGTATATGCTGAAACTTTCAAAATATTTACCTACAGTCCAGTTACTTCTTCTTTTCTCCAGACTTACATATTCAGATGCTCACTGTTCCATTAGTCTCTCAAAGTCAACAAGTCCAAATATCCATTCATCATCTCTCCCCTAATATCTGTTCCTCCCTCTTAATCAGTAATATTGTGAATGATCAAATTTCACAATCAGTCACTTACTCAAATAGAAAAACTGAAATCATCCTTGGCTTCTTCCTTTTTTCACCACCACATTCAATCAGTCCTTAAAGCATGAATTATCTTCCTTCTTAATACTGTTTTAATCCCCTGAGTTGTTTTTTGTTTTTTCTATTTTTAGTGTTTGAATTCTGATTCTCACAACTTATCATCTAAGTTATTTTAATTTGCTGCTAATATATATTTCTCTCCTGGCTTTGTTCTGCTCCTAATTCATCTTCAACAATGTCACCAAAGTCATCATTCTTAAAGATCAAATTTCCATATTTAGAATCATTTTATGGTGCCACATGTGACCAGACACTGTTCTATGTACAGTTGTGGTGCCATAGGATAAGTACTTGACCTCAAGGTCAGTTTGAACTGCAAGGTTGGTGGTTCAAACTCACTAGATGCTTCTAAGAAACTCTATACAAGGTCACCAAGAGTCAGAACTTACTTAATGGCACATAGCAACAACAACATGCAGCAAAGAACATTTGAATTGAGACCCTGTTTTTTAATTCTCTTACTAATTCTTATTTCTTACTTCAAAACACAGATTAAATATGACTCTATCCAGGATGCTTCCTGAAACTCTTTTCAGTCTGAATTCCCAGCTCTGCACATTGTTGTCTTCCTTGTTGCCTTTAACATAGCACTTTTATAATAACGTATATATCTATCTCTCACCCAGCCAACAGTAAGCTACAAGAGAGCAGCATTGGCATTTTATATGGTATTCTGTACCATAAGTTAGGCATTGGACAGATAGCCATAAATTTTTACAGTTTTGGAAACCCTAAGGAGCAGTTCGACTCTGCCATACACAGTCACTATGAGTCAGAATCGATGGCAGTGGGTTTTGAACACATAGTTTACATTCAAAATATATTTTCTAAATAAGTGCATAAATACAATTTGTTGTTTTTGTACATGACAGCTACATGTACAATGGAAGGAAAGGATGTCCTGTCTTGCAGTATCCTCGTGATCACCGGTGCACTTCAGTCCATTGTTGCCTTCCAACCAGCGGGTGTATCTTCCAGCACTATATCAGACAGTATTCTGCTTTGACTCAGAGAGTTGTTATTAGCTAACTTTCCTAAGTAGTTCACCAGTCCTTTATTCCTGTCTGTCTTAGTCTGGAAGCACGACTGAAATCTACTCACTAGAGGGTGACCCTGTGAAATCTAAAGCACTAGTGACAGAGCTCCTAATAGCCAGTAACACACGTGCCTACAAGGTATGACTGATGGTGGCAAAAATACAGTTCATCATATTAACAAAATTCACATCGAAATTTTTGACTAAGGATTAAGAATAAACAACAGTATGATTCAATGCCCTGGTATCAAAACCTGGACCACAGGAAGTGTTTGACAGTGGGAACTTTGTTCACACAAAGTAAAAGATGCACTGCTTGGAGAGCAGTCCTTATATGTCGCACTCATTTGCTGCTTGTTTGCTGACTCATGAAGAAAACCTGTCCAGAAGATGGCTAAATGTTGGTAATTTAAAGATCCATTACCTGTACATAGCACTGAAAACATTTCTGGCTAGCAGTAAGAAGTGAGAAGAACTATAAAGATGCTCTTAAAAGAAAGACACCAAGCTGGCAGTAATGATTGAACACTTATTAGAACAATTAACTCTTAGGCTCATGACTCTAATAGTCAATGTAATTGAATTGTCAGTGCAGAATCACAAGACTCGTTTTATAAACTAAAAAGTGATAGCGGGCAAAAATAAAACAATACTTAGAAAATGCAAATTAACTGTACTTAGTAGAATATTTTTATTTATCTCTCTCTAAAGAAGTGGGGCTGTGGGTTAATGTGCCAGACTGCAAAGCCATTTGAACTGCAAAATCAGTGGTTCAAGTTCACCAGTCACTCCTCGAAAACCCTATACAGGGTCGCTATAGGTCGGAACCGACTTGACGGCACTTAACAACAACAACAACAAAAGCTCTGGTAGCGTAGTGGTTACGAATCAGGCTGCGAATCTTATGGTAAACAGTTCGAAACTACCAGCTGTTCCACTGGAGAAAGAAGATGAGTCTTTCTGCTCCCGTAAAGACTTACAGCCTCGGAAACCCTGTAAAGGGTCGCTATGCGTCAGAACCAACTCCAAGGCACTTAACAAAAGGAAGTCCTGGCGTGATGCTGTGGGTTAATGTGCTGCACTGCAAGGTTGGTTTGAACTGTAAGGTTGGTGGTTCAAGCTCACCAGTTGCTCACTGGAAACTCTATACAGGGTTTCTATGTGTCAGAACCAATTCCACAGTACTTAACAACAACAAAAAAATAAGAATATGACATCAGGATTGGAGGAAGACTCATTAACAACTTGTGATACAAATAATACAATCTTGCTTGCTGAAAGTGAAGAGGGCTTGAAATAATGAAGATCAAACCCTACAGTCTTCAGTGTGGATTGCAGTTCAATGTAGAGGGAAAAAAGTCTTCACAACAGGACCAATAAATAACATCACAATAAATGGAGAAAAAAATTAAAGTTGTCAAAGACACCATTTTGCTTGTATCCACAATCAACACTCATGAAGAAGCAGACAAGAAATCAAATGACATATTGTCTTAGGATAATCTGCTACACAAGACATCTTTAAAGTGCTCAAGAGCAAAGATGCCAGTTTGAGGACTAAGGTGCACCTGACCCAAACCATGTTATTTTCAATAGGTCCATATGCATGTGAAAGTTAAACAATGAATAAGGAAGAAGGGGAAAGAATTGATGCATTTGAATTATGGTGTTGGAGAAGAATATTAAAAGTACTGTGGACTACCAGCAGAACAAACGAATATGTTGTGGAAAAAATACAGCCAGATGCTCCTTAGGAGACATGATGGTGAACCTTCTAACTTCAGACATATTATCAAGAGGGACCAGTCCCTGGAAAAGAACATCATGCTTGTTAAAGTGGAGGGGCAGAAAAAAGACCCCCAAAGATAGATTGACACAGTGGCAGCAGCAATGGGCTCAAACGGAACAATTGTGAAGATAGTGCAGGACTGAGTAGCATTTCGTTCTTCTGTGCATGGGTCACTATGACTCTTAATTAACATGACAGCAGCTAACAACAGTAGTATATTCAGCCTTTGACAGTCTAATCATCATGAATGTCAGTTCACACTTTTAGGTGTGTAAAGGCATCTCTATTTTCTATAATATTTACTTTAATAACTCAAAGCACTATTTCACTGAAATTATGGATAACAATGATAATCTTCTGTGAACCTTCTGGGTTGTAGTAAGAGGTGAGGTTCCTTGGCCCTTAAATAAGGGACTGTAGAAGTCCTAGAAACTTTTTTTTATGCCAAGGCTTTGGGAGGGACTGGAAAGTAAAATAGCCTGGCCTTAATCACATTCACATCAGTTGTCTTTGAAATATATGATGTCTCTCTCAGCAGATGCCTTCAGGTCTGTTGGTCTTTGAAGCAGCAACAACAACAACAACAAAAAGATCTTAGACACTCTCTGCCCAGAATCGACAGGTACCTCTTGTCCCTGTTGTTGTTATTGACATCTAGTCAATTACAACTCATAGACGCATAGCAACGCTGTACCTGGTTTCGAGGAACAGTGGTAGATTTGAACGGCTGACCTTGTGATTCACAGTCCATTCTTAGTGCAATCAAATGAGTTCCAATTTATAGCAAGCCTGAATAGTGTTGCTGAGGAGCTGCTAGTGGATTGGAACCACCAACTTGCAGTTAGCTTGCAATTAGCTGGCAGTTAGCAGTCTGATGCTTATCCTACAGTGCCACAGCAGGACATTTGTTCCTGTTGTTAAGTGCCATCAAACTGTTTCTGACTCAGCAACTCTGCTTAGGGTTTCCGAGGAGCAGTTGGTGGGTTTGAATTGCCAAATCATTAACCTTGTGGTTCACAGTCCAGTATTTATCCTATAGCACCATGTCATTTTTTGTTGCTGTTGTTAGGTGCCATCAAGTAAATACAAACTAATAGCAACCCTATGCACAACAGAATGAAACACTGCCCAGTCCTGGACCAACCACACAATTGTTGCCATGCTTGAGCACATTGACACTGCCACTTTGCCAATCCATGTCCCTGGGTGTCTTCCTCTTTTTCTCTGACCCTACACCTTACCAAACATGATATCCTTCTCCAGCAACTGGTCCCTCCTGACAATATACCCGAAGTATGAGAGACAAAGCTTGGCCATCCTGGCCTCCAAGGAGCATTCTGGCTGCACTTCTTCCAGCATAGATCTGTTGGTTCTTTTGGCAGTCCATGGCACTTTCAGTACTCTCCTCCAACACCATAACTCAAAAGCATCAATTCTTCTATGATCTTCCTTATTCACTGTCCAACTTTCACATGCATATGAGGTTATTGAAAATATCATGGCTTAGGTCAGGCACACCTTAG
>NW_006408711.1:3609400-3611392 GCF_000296735.1 Chrysochloris asiatica
AAGATTCAAAAGACAGCCAAGCATCTTAACATTATTCCCCACTTTCCCCCATTCAAACCATGGCTCAATCTCTGTATTCCAGAACCCTGTTGTTCCCAGGTTGTACATATAACATTATTTACCTCTGTCTCACTTAGCCCATTGAGACCTGTCTAATTGTTCTCCCATCTGCTTTGTTCTTCCATTCCCCTCTCCCTACTTGTATATTGCCCTCTCCCTAGCACCCAAACTCTCCTGTGTCTAATCCCTGCCCTATGCTCCACCTTTCCCTCCATCCTCTCACCCACCCCCAACATCCCAACAATCAACAAAGAATCCCCCCCACCTCCCTTTAGTATGGGTTCATTCCCTTAGTCTTTTACACGTCTGATTTCTTGACTGCTGCTTCTGTGAGTGTTGATAGTTGATCCAAGAAGAATGAAGTCCTTGACAACTTCAATCTTTTTGCCATTGATAAGAATGTTGCTTATTGGTCCAGTGGTGAGGATTTTTGTTTTCTCTACATTGAGATGCAATCCATACCAAAGGCTGCGCTCTTTGATCTTCATCAGTAAATAAATAAGTCCTCTTCACTTTCAGCAAGCAAGATTGTATCATCTGCATATTGTTGTTAATGAGTCTTCCTCCAATCCTGATGCCACGTTTTCTTCATATAATCCAGCTTCTCAGATTATTTGCTCAGCATACAGGTTGAATAAGTATGGTGAAAGAATACAATCTTTTTGCACACCTTTCTTAATTTTAAACCATTCGGTGTTCCCATATTCTCTGCTGGGAATACCAAAATTAAAATACAAGTCTTTTTTCATTTTAAGCAACTATTATATCTGATGATACTATTTTTCAGAAGTCAAGAGCTCATAAATTAAAATTATATACACAATACTTAAGCTACTGCTTGCTCTTTCACTTCACTGAGATATCACTTCAATATGCTTACTTTCTGACACAGAACAGCAACATCTCATTATTGATTAAAACAGAAGATGAGCTCTCCATAATTCAACATAAAAACAAATTAATATATGCTAACTTAGTAACACATCATTTAATTAAGTAATCTATTTTGTTGTTAATGTTATGAGGTGCCCTGGAGTCCATTCTGAAACCCTATGCACAATAGAACAAAATGCTGTCAGTCATTATCACTCCCTATAACTGTTGTTATGTTTAAGCACAGTGTTGCTACCATTATAACATTGGAGGCTTTCCTCTTTTTCACTGACTCTCCACTTTGCCAAGCATGATATCCTTCTCCAGCGATTGACTACTCCTACAACATGTTCAAAGTACAAGAGAAAGTCTTGCCATCCTTGCTTCTGAGTAATATTCTGGCTACAATTCTTTCAAGACAGATTTGTTTGTCCTTCTGTCAGTCCATGGTACTTTCAATATTCTTCACCAACATCACAATTCAAATGCATCAGTTGTTCTATAGCCTTCCATATTCATTGTCCAACTTTCACATGCATATTGGTAACTGAAAATACCATAGTTTGGGTCCAGCACAACTTAGTCCTCAAACTGATATCATTGCTCACCAAAACTATAAGAATTTTAGTTACGTTATACTAGTTATGTGTTATTTTATAACAAATTACCCCAAAAGAGAGTATCTTAAAACAATGATACACTATTTCTCACATCTGAAACCTGTCCACCACAGGTGACCCTGCTGGTATTTAAAATATGTTTTGTTCTTTAGACCATATCATTAGGCTATGTCTTAAACCAATCACTTTTTAGGTGTAAAAAAAAGATTAGACACAGAGTAATCAATGATAACTACCACTCATCTATCAGTTTGTCATACTGTGGTGGCTTTTATTTGCTGTGATTCTGGAAACTATGCCATTGGTATTTTAAACACCAGCAGGGTCACTCATGGTGGACAGGTTTCAGATGTGCTTTCAGACTAAGGCAGACTGGGAATAAAGAGAAATGGACTACTTCCGCATATTTGTTGTTGTTGTTGTCAGGTGCCATCGAGTC
>NW_006408711.1:3612202-3617677 GCF_000296735.1 Chrysochloris asiatica
CATACAGGTTGAATAAGTATGGTGAAAGAATACAACCCTGTCTCACACCTTTCCCAATTTTAAAACATTCAGTGTTCCCATGTTCTGTTAGAACAACTGCTTCTTGGTCTAGGTACAGATTTCTTAGATGTACAATTAAGTGTTCTGGAATACTCATACTTCTCAATGTTTAGACAGTAAAAACTTATGAATAGTAGTAAAACACTGTCAGGACCAGAATATTGAATATTGAAACATGATGAAGATCATCAGAATCTTGTCAGACATACAGTCAGAAGATGAGACACTCGGGTTGGAAGGCACTCAAAATATTATTGGGGAAGAGCTCTCTTCTCAAAGAAAAGTTGACCATGATGACCCAAGTGTAGTAAAGCTTTCCAGGCCATCATTTGCTGATAAAGCACAACTCAAAATGAGTAGAAACAGCTATAAATATCCACTAATAATTGGAACTTTGAATGTACAAAGTCTGAATCTAGGAAAATTGGAAATTGTCAAAATCAAAATGGAATGCACATGCATCAATATCCTAGGCATTAGTAAGCTGAAATGGACTGGTATCAGCCATTTTTAATCTGACAACCACAGGGTTTACTATGCTGGAAATGTCAAATTGAAGAGGAATCGTATCACATTCATCATCAAAAAGAGTATTTCGAGATCTAAATTGAGGTATAATGCTTTCTGTGATTTGACAATATTCATAAGCCTATAAGGCAGACCAGTTAATACAACTAATATTCAGACTTACACACCGACCAGTAAAGCCAGTGATGATGAAACTGAATTCTACCAACTTCTTCAGTCTGAAATTTATCAAACATACAATCAAAATGTATTGATAATTCCTGGAGATTGGAATTCAAGGGTTGGAAACAAAGAGGAAGGATCAGTAGTAAGAAAAAATGTCTTTAGTAATAGGAATGATGCTGGATATTGCATAATAGAATTTTGTAAGACCAATGACTTCTTCACTGCAAATATCTTTTTTAAAAAAACATAAAAGTCAACTTTACACTTGGACCTTACCAAATACAATACACAGAAATCAAATTGACTACATATGTGGAAAGAGATGATAGAAAATCTCCATATCATCAGCCAAAACAAGACAGGTGCAGACTGTGGAAATGAAGAAAATTAAGACAAGGTCACGATAGCCAAAATATGACCTTGAATATATCCCACCTGAATTTAGAGAGAAAAACAGATCTGATGCATTTTATACTAATTATCAAAAACCAGAAGAGCTGTGAGATGAGATCAAGAACATCATACAGAAAGAAAGCAAAAGGTCATTAAGAAGACAAGAAAGAAGAAAAAGACCAAAATAAATGTCAAAGAGACTCTGAAACTTGCTCTCCAGTGTAGGGATGCAAAAGAAAATGAGGAAAAAGAGTTAGTTACACAGAAAAATTTAAAGGGCAGCTCTAGAAGATAAAGTCAAATATAATTAAATGTTCAGAGACCTGGAGTTAGAAAACCCCAAGGGGAGAACATGCTCAACCTTTCTCAAACTGAAAGAACGGAAGACAAAATTCAAGACTCGACTTGAAATATTGAAGGAATACGGTGTGTCACTGTGAGGTAAAGCACTGGACCATAAGATTAGTTTGAACCACAAGGTCAGTGGTTTAAACTCACCACTCACTCCTTGAAAACCCTATACAGGGTTGCTATAGTCAGAACCAACTCTATGGCACTTAACAACAATGGAGAAAATATTGAATGATGCAGAAAGCATCAGAAGAAGATAAAAAGAATACACAGTCACTGTACTAAAAAGAAATCGTCCATGTTCAATCATTTCAAGAGGTAGCATATGATCAAGAGTAAATGATACTGAAGGAAGAAGGTCAAGGTACACTGAAGGCATTGGCAAAGAACAAGGCTCCAGGAACTGATGAAATACAAATTGAAATCTTTCAATAAACTGATGTGTCAACTGAGGCATTCACTCATCTATGCCAAGAAAATTGTGAGACAGCTACCTGGCCAATTGATTTGAAGAGCTCAATATTTGTGCCCATTCCAAAGAGAGGTGACCAACGGAATCTAGAAATCGTTGTACAATATTATTAATATTACAGGCACTAAAAAATTTTGCTAAAGATAATTTTAAAAACTGCTGCAGCAGTACATTGGCAGGGAACTGCCAGAGATTCCCAGTAGATTCAGAAGGGACGTGGAACGATGGATATCAATGCTGACATCATATAGACCTAAGATGAAAGCACAGAATATCAGAAAGATGTTTACCTGTGCTTTATTGACTATGCACAAGTTTTCAACTGTATGGATAATGACAAGCTATGGACAGCCTTGTGGAGAATGAGTATTCCAGAGCCCTTAACTGTGTTCATGAGGAACCTGTATGTAAGCCAAGAAGCTGAGAGGCTGGGCTTGATGGCAGATAGGGTAGAGGTGCAGTGAAGTTTATCTGTCAGCAATACCACAGAATATCAGGCAAAGCGGGTTCAGGGCAGAGCCTCAGAACTCTGAACCACATAGGCAGGAATAGTTAAAAAGTTTGAAGGCTTATAGCTTGTGGAACTTGTAGTGGAAGTAAGAAATCTCGAACTTTTGAATCTGCCAGGCTCAGCAGAACCAATAATTTGGCGAGAACAAATGGCAAGACCAAGCAGGGGAGAAATCAGATCCAGCATGGAATAATGTCGCTGGAACCTCGGAGCAAAGGTGGACAATACACTTTGTCGGTTTTGCATTTTCCTTTTTTTTTGGTATCTGTTCATTCGCCACCCACTGTTTGTGCACCTCCATTCTGGTGACTAGACGGGGTGCCTGAACGAGTGGACACCCCCCACCCCAACCACTTGTGGGTTCTTCTGCCATGCATGAGCACAGATACTCTCAGCCCAAAAGCCGGCCCTGAACTGTTTTTTAATAGGGGAAAGGACAGAACAAGTGGTATGGAGTGGGAAAGAGAGTTTAAAACAAAAGAGGCCAAAAATTAAATTAAATCCTGAGGTATTTCACAACAACTAACAGTGACACCTTGAAATTTATCAGAGGGCCTTGAAAGCAAGAAGCTAAAAGAGGACATTAAAGTCATACTCATATAAGGCTACAGATTTTTTTTTTTTCTTTTCTCCCTCCTCTCCCCTTGCTGCAATTATAGACTACAGTATCCAATCTAGTTTTGGTTGCTGTTGTTTTGATGGGGGGGGGGTTTCCCCTTGGTTTTTTTTTTTTTTTTTTTTTTTGCTATTGCTGTTTTGCTGTATTATGCTCCCCTTTTACCTTTGGGGGACTCTTTCTTTCCCTAGATTACCCAAGAAGAGACAGAAACTGCTGCCATATACTCAAGCTACAATCACACTCTATAAAACACCAAAATCCAGGCAAGAACCAATACCAACTACCACACACCAGGGAGGCAGAAAACACCTATGAATGTTATCCTGAATTAAGCAATAAGAAGAGTGAAAAGGGAAGCCCATATCCTGATCACATCTACATGGAGACAATCAGAGAGCATAAAAAATACCAAAACACATACTCAATTATTAAGGTCATAGATAAACACTAAACATGTCCGAGAAGCAAAAGCATATGACCATATCATTACATGTCCAGAAACAAGATAAAATATCTGAGACAAATGACCTAGAGGTAGATCTAGACTACATTATGGAAGGAGGGCCTTGGAAATGCCTGAGAAGGAATTCAGGAACATGATTACAAAATGTTTTAAAACACTTTACAATGGAGTTGAGAAACATAAGGAAAAAGTCAGGTAACTGCTACAGGATCAATCAAATAAGATAGATACAGCATTGGAAACAACTCAAAACCTACAGAAAGAGGTTCAAATGATCAGTCATAGAATATCAGAAATAGACAATACTCTGAAGGCAAAGGAGTAGAATAGACAAGATGGAAGGCAGAACCAGTGATCTGAAAGACAAATCTCTCAATACCACTAAGATAGAAGAGCAAGCAGAAAAAAGGATAAAAAATTCCAAAGAAGGTCTAAGACTCAAGTTGGACAACATGAAGAGGAATAACTTAAGAATTATTGGCATTCCAGAACAGCAAGAATCAAACAAGTCCACAAAGGAAATAGTTGAAAAACTTCTGGAAGAAAATTTCCCTAACATCCTTGAAAGTGAAAAGATAAACATTTAAGAAGCTCAACGAACCCCAGGAAGGATAGACCATAAAAGAAAATCACCAAGACATATCATAATCCAGCTCTCCAAAATCAAAGAAAAGGAGAAAATCCTGAAAGAAGCTAGGGAAAACAGAAGTGTTACATACAAAGGCAAGCAAGTCAGATTAAGCTAGGATCTCTCAACAGAAACTATGCAAATAAGAAGGCAATTGGGAGACATATATAAAACCCTGGAAGAAAAAAAAGTATCAACCAAGAATCCTTTATCCAGCAAAGCTATCAATTAAATATGATGGTGTAATCAAAATATTCCAGGATAAACAGAAACTAAGGGATTTTGCCAAGGCCAACTCCTAAATGGAGTTATGTAGATTAAAAACCAACAAGAACAGACAACAACCAGAGATTGACATATGTGGCAGCAACTCCCAGAAGTAAATCGAGAGAAGGAAGAGTAGAGAACAGAACAAATCTATAAGAACGTGCTCAGAGATTCTGGAAGGTCGGTCTATGATCAAAGCAATTACAGTGTGAAAGAAGATAAACATGTAGGAACAGACATCCAGATGGAGAGAAGGGCAGGTAGATTACAGGATAAAATAGACTGCACTAAATGGAGGGAAAAGTTAATGGTATTGAAAATTAACACTTCACCACATACCAAGAAAATGAAAATCCAAGAAGAACATGGAAACATTAAAACTATGAGAAAACTCACAAGAAAGAACACAAAAACCATGAACTCAGCAAAGGAAGACTCACAGAACAAAGAAAGCAGCAACACCACAAAAATCACATATAGTGGCAGGAACTAATCTATACCTACGGATAATTACAATGAATGTAAACAGATTAAATGCAACAGTTAAGAGATGGAGGGTGCAGAAAGGATAAGAAAACAAGATCCTTCAATATGCTATCTGCAAGAGACACATCTTACACACAGAGAAAAAGACAGATTAAAAGTCAAAGGATGGAAAAATATATACCAAGCTAATTACAATCACAAACAAACAGGAGAGGCAGTATCAATCCCTGATAAAATAAACTTCAAGGCAAAAACCAGCATAAAAGGTAAAGATTGACATTATCTCATGATTAAAGGGACCATTGAACAAGATGTTATAACCATAATAAATACTTATGCTACCAGCGTAGTGGTTACGAATCGGGCTGTGAACCTTAAGGTCAGCGGTTCGAAACTACCAGCTGCTCCGTGGGAGAAAGATCAGGTTTTCTACTCCCGTAAAGATTTACACCCTCGGAAACCCTGTACAGGGTCGCTATGGGTCAAAACCGACTCGACGGCACTTAACAACAACAACAACCAATGAAAGAAC
>NW_006408711.1:3618927-3622546 GCF_000296735.1 Chrysochloris asiatica
GTGGAGGGTCAGAGAAAAAGAGGAAGACCCCCAACGAGATGGATCAGCCAGGTGGCATCATTGATGGACTCAGGTGTGGCAGCAGTAGTGAGGTTGGCCCAGGATCGAGCATTGTTTTGTTCTGCTGTGCATAGGGTCGCTATGAGTCGGTTCCGACTCGATGGCACCTGACAACAACAACAACATAGACAAGGATGGAAAACTTTCTAATACATTTTATGAAGCAAGTATAACTCTCATACCAAAATGAGGGAAGTATGTCACTAAGAAAGAAAATTATAGACAAATATCCCTCATGAACATAGATGCAAAAATTCTCAACAAACTCCTAGCCAACAGAATCCAGCAGAACTTGAAAAAGATAATACATCATAATCAAGTGGGATTCATATCAGGGATGTTGGATGGTTAAACATTAGAAAAAACAATCAATGTACTCCACCATAGAAATAAGAAAAAGGAAAAAAACCACATGATCATATCAATTGATGCAGAAAAGGCATTTAACAAAATCCAATATCCATTCTTGATAAAAACACTCAACAAAGTAGGAATTGAAGGGAAATTCCTCAACATAATTAAGATCATATATACAAAACCAACAGCCTACATTACTCTCAGTGGAGAGAAACTGAAAGCCTACCATCTGCGAACAGGAACCTGACAAGGATGCCTTTGTCAACACTCCTTTTCAATATTGTGCTGGAAGTTTCAGCAAGAGCTATACAGCAAGACAGAGAAATTAAAGGATTCCAAATTTGCAAAGAGGAAGTAAAACTTTCTCTATTTGCAGACTATAAGATCCTATATAGAAAAAATGCCAAAGACTCAGTAAAAAAGCTACTAGACATCATTGGAAGATTCAGCACAGTGGCAGGGTATAAGATCAACTTATAAAAATCTGTTGGATTCCTCTATACCAAACACGACAGCGCTGCAAAGACATAAGGAAAGCAATACTATTTACAATAGCTTCCCAAAGGATGTAATATCTAGGAATGACTGCAACCAGAGAAACAAAGAACCTATAAAAAGAACTACAAAACACAACTACAAGAAACCAAGAGACCTACAAAAATGGAAGAATATACCATGCTCCTGGATAGGAAGAGTTAACATTGTGAAAATGTCAATACAGCCCAAAGCAATTTACACATATAAGGCAATCCCAATCCAGATTCCAATGACATTCTTCAAAGAGATGGAAAAAACAATTACAAACTTTGTATGGAAAGGAAAGAGACGCAGAATAAGCAAAGCACTGCTTAAGAAGAAGAAGATTAAAATTGGAAACCTCTCACTTCCTGACTTCAGAATTTATTACATGTCTACACTGGTCAAAACATCCTCGTACTGGTACAATGAAAGATGCATTGATCAATGGAACAGAATTGAGAATACAGAAATTAACCCATTCACATACAGCTAACTGATTTTGGACAAAGTACCTAAATATATCACATCTGAAGGGGATAGTTTCTTCAACAGATGAGGCTGGCAGAACTGGAAAGCAATATGCAAAAGATTGAAACAAAACCTTTACCTCATGCCTTATACAAAACCAACTCAGCATGGTTTAAAGACCTAAATATGAATCACAAAATTATGAAGGTCACCACTGAAAAAAAGTGAGCACACTAATTCAGGGAATACACAGACTACCAAACCTTTTTAAAACTACACAAACAAAAGTAGACAAAATAGATGTGTGGGACATACTAAAAATTAAAAACTTATGTGCATCAAAAGACTTCATGAGAAGAGTAAAAAGGGAACCCACAAAATCGGAAAAAATCTTTTGCAACAACACATCAGACAAGGGACTCATTTCTAAAATATATAGGAAACTACAACATCTCTACAAGAAAAGACAAATAACCCAATTTAAAAATGGGCAGAGGACATGAACAGACACTTCACTAAGGAGGAGATCTGGGCTGCCAACAAACATATGAAGAAATGCTCACAATCACTAGCCATTAGAGAGGTTCAAACCAATACAACAATGAGATATCATCTTACATCAGCAATAACAGCAAAGATCAATAAAGTAGAAGGCAATAAATGCTGGTGAGGAGGTGGAGAGACTAGCACAGTCCTGCATTGCTGGTGGGATTGCAAAATGATCCAAACACTCTGGAAAGCAATATGGTGCTTCCTCAGAAGATTGGAAATAAAAATACCTATGATCCAGCGATTCGTCTACTTGGTATTTACCCACAAGAAATATGAGCCATAACACAAGTAGATATATGCACACCAATGTTCATAGCAGCACTATTTACAGTAACAAAAAGATGGAGACAGCCTAAGTTTCCATCATTGGAAGAATGGATAAACAAACTGTGGTACATACACACAATGGAATATTATGCTACCTTGAAGAATAACAAGGAAGCTGCAAGCCACCACATAACATGGATGAACCTTGAGGACATTATGTTGAATGATATTGTTGTTGTTAGATGCCATCGAGTTAGTACTGACTCATAATGACCTTATGCACCGCAGAACTAAACACTGCCCAATCGTGGGCCAGCCTCACTACTGTTGCCACGCTTGAGTCCATCAATGCTGCCACTTGGCCAATCCATCTCATTGGGGGTCTTCCTCTCTTTCTCTGTCCCTCCATCTTACCAAATATGATATCCTTCTCCAGCGACTGCTCCCTCATAACAATATGTCCAAAGTATGAGAGACGATGTTTGGCCATCTTGGCCTCCAAGGGGCACTCTGGCTGCACTTCTTCCAAAACAAATTTATTAATTCGTTTGGCAGCCCATGGAACTTTCAATATTCTCCTCCAACACCATAACTCAAAAGCATCAATTCTTCTACGGTCTTCCTTATTCTCTGCCCAGCTTTTACAGAGATATGAGGTTACAGAAAATATCATGGCTTGGGTCAGATGCACCTTAGTCCTCAAGCTGACATCTTTGCTTTTGAACACCTTAAAAAGTTCTTGTGCAGCAGATTTGTCTAATACAATACATTGTTTGATTTCTTGACTGCTGCTTCCATGAGTGTTGATATTGATCCAAGAAGAATGAAGTCCTTGACAGCTTCACTCTTTTCTCCATTGATAAGAATGTTGTTTATTGGTCCAGTCGAGAGGATTTTTGTTTTCTTTACATTGATATGTAATCCATGCCGAAGGCTGTGGTTTTTGATCTTTATCAGTAAATGTTTCAAGTCCTCTTCACTTTCAGCAAGCAAGGTTGTATCATTTGCATATCGCAGGTTGTTAATGAGTCTTCCTCCAATCCTAATGCCAAGTTTTTCTTCATAGAATCCAGCTTCTAGGAGTATTTGCTCAGCAAACAGGTTGAATAAATATGGTGAAAGAATATAACCTTGTTGCACACTTTTCTTAATTTTAAACCATCCAGGGTTCCCATATTCTGTTTGAACAACTGCTACTTGGTACAGGTACAGATTCCTCATGAGCACAATTAAGTGCTCCGTAATACTCATTCTTCACAATGTTATCCACAGCTTGTCATGATCCACACATACGAAAGCCTCTGTGCGGTCAATAAAGCACAGGTAAACATCTTTCTGATATTCTCTGCTTTCAGCCAAGATCCATCGGACATCAGCAATGATATCCCTCGTTCCA
>NW_006408711.1:3623306-3631484 GCF_000296735.1 Chrysochloris asiatica
ATTCAAGGTCATATTTTGGCTCTCCTGGACTGTTTTTTCCTTTTCTTCAGCTTCAGTTTGAATTTGCATATGAGTAATTGAAGGTCTGTTCCACAGCCTCCCAGGGCCTTGTTTAAACTGACGATATGGAGCTTTTCCATCGTCTATTTGCGCAGATGTAGTCAATTTGATTTCTATGTATTCCATCTAGTGAGGTCCATGTATATAGTCATCCTTTATGCTGTCTAAAGAAGGTATTTGAAATGAACAAATCATTGATTTTGTGGAATTCTATCATGTGTTCTCCAGCATCATTTCTATCACCTAGGCCATATTTTCCAACTACTGTTCCTTCTTCTTTGCTCCCAACCTTTGCATTCCAATCACCAGTAATGATCAACACATCTTGATGACATGTTTGATCAATTTCAGATTGAAGAAGTTGGTAGAATTCTTGTATTTCATCCTCACTGGCTTTAGTGTTTGTTGAGAAAATTTGAATAATAGTGGTATTAAATGGGATTCCCTGTAGGCACATGGATTTTATCTTATCACAGTCAGCATTGTACCTCATGACTGATCTGGATATGTTCTTTCTGACAATGAATGCAACACCATTCCTCTTCAATTTGTCATTTCTGGTATAGTAATCCATGTGGTCATCAGATTCAAAAGAGCCAATACCAGTCCATTTCATATCACTAATGCCTAAGATATCAATGTTTATGCATTCCATTTCATTTTTGACAACTTCCAATTTTCCCAGATTCATAATTCGTACATTCCATGTTCTAATTTTCAATGGATGTTTACAGTTGTTTCTCTCATCTTGAGTTGTGCCCCATCAGCAAATGAAGGTTCCGCCATCTTTACTCCATTCACATCATCACAGTCAACTCTACTTTGAAGAGGCAGCTCTTCCCCAAGTGCATTTTCAGTGCCTTCCAACCTGAGGCTCATTTTCTAGCACTATATCTGATAGTGTTTCTCTGCTATTCATAAGGTTTTCAGTGACTAAATATTCGGAAGTAGTTCATGACTCATTCTTCCTAATCTGTCTTCGTCTGGAAACTCATCTGAAATCTGTCTACCATGGGTGACCCTGCTGGTATTTAAAATACTGGTGGCATAGCTTTCAGAATCACAGCAACTCAAAAGCCACCACAGTAGGACAAACTGACAGACGTGTGGTGGTGAGTGATACTAGTCAGTCACAAAATGAGAAATACTGCATAGAACCACTACTGTAAAAGACTAAGAAAAATAACCAATACTAACAGGGGACGGGGGGTTCTTGGCTTGTTATGGGGATGTGAGAGGTGGGGTGAGGGGTTGGAGGAGAAGGTGGAGCACAGGATAGGGAATAGACACAGGATAATTTGGGTGCCAATGAGAGGAGCAATACACAAGAAGGGGGAGGGGAATGGAATAACAAACCAGATGGGAAAACAGTTAGGCAGGTTTGCATGAACCAAGTGGGACAGAGGTAAATAATGATGTATAAACAACCTTGGAGCAACAGGACTCTGGGATACAGGGATTGAGTCATGGTTGGAATGGGCAAAAGGGGGAAATAATGTTAAGATGCTTGGCTGTCTTTTGAATCTTGGTTGCCCTTGCATACCATTATTAAAAAGACACTCGAGTGGGAGAGAAAGCAATAACCAGAAATATCACCATAGAAAGCTTGTAAGTCCATCTTCTGCCTATAACTGATTAGAATACCTAAATTGGGGATACAATGTGTCCAGTGAAGGAGGCTTCCTGCAGAGCATCTGCATTACATAAGACCATATATGGACTCCTGAATCCCATCAGAATCTTCTGAGGTGGGAAATTTCCACTTGAAAGGACAAGTGGACCAGCCTGGAATAGCTAAAAGAACAGAAGATACTTCTTGAAAGAAAGACCAACAGGAAAAATACAAAACAATAGTGGCAGTCCACCATTATAAGAACAAGCAAGTTGTTCACCCAAGAGATAGCAAGGCAAGTGGTCGGGTCCCCTCTAGGTAAACCCCCTTCCAAGACTAAAACTCAATGGGAATGCATCAGCAGACATGCACTCTGATTGGTGACCACGTTCATCACCAATAAGGGGAAGTGAGGGGGAAACAGCAATGAAGCTGCAAGCTAAGCCCTACAATGTTCAACAGACTCCTGTGAACACAGGTGTAGACTTGGTTGGCCAGCAGTGTGATGAGACCTTGGCACTCTTGGGCCCAGAGTCAGTGACATAGCCACAGAGGACTAGAGTGGTGAGTGAGGTGTACAGCTGATAAAAAGAGAAGTCATATGCATAAGAACATCCACACTTACAGATAATACCCACTTGACCTGGCTTCAATGACTGGATGATCAGAGCTCAACTAGAAGAAGAAAGAAGATGAAAAAAGAGTAATCTGATACAATTTGATGAACTTGACCTACACCTATGGATGCAGTAGCTCAAAAGAGGGAACAAATCTTTACAGCGCAGATCATTCCCACCCCCTCCATATACAGAGTAGACAGAGATAAGCAACCTGGGCATTGGATACCCAAAATGGGGGAGGGGGTGGAAGAGACTACAAAGGCAAGAAGTGACTGGCTTACAAGCTTTCAAGAGGGAGACTAGATCCAGAGGGCACAGAGGAAGGTAGATTCTCCACTGAGTAGTATCTAATCTGTCTGGGCAGGGCTGATGAAAGGAGATGGGGATAGCATTCTTGTGGTACAGTAGTGAATAATTGTTATCAGTACTAATTGTGAGGGTTGGAAATGTAAAGGTAAACTTTTGTAGCAAAAGGAGGGGAGTGATTGACTTTGCAGTCCAGGAGCCTAGGTCCCTGGGACCATCAAGGGAGAAGAGAGGAGTGCAGGACCCTCCCAGAGAAACGGTGATGCCAGAGATGGAAGCAGAGACAATGACGTGGAGAGATGGAGCAGCTGGGGAGTCTAGACCCAGAGAGGAAGAAGGGCTGTGTGCTGATGACAGTGATGCAGGCTTGCAGTATATACCCTTTGGTTGCTTAATGATGCATGGAGGGGATTGTAACCATGGCAATGAAACGATATACAAAAGGATGAATGTAACGCTCATGTTCCCCCATGTGAACTATCACATAATTCACAATAAATCATTTAAAAAGAAAAGAAAAAAAAAAAAGAGGCAGTCTTTCAAACAGAGCAAAGGACACTGAATGGTTTAAAATCAGGGAAACTGTGCACCAGCATTGTATTCTTTTACCATATTTATTGAATCTATATGCTGAGCAAATAATCTGATAAACTGAATTATATGGAGAATGTGACATCAAGTTTGAAGGAAGACTCATTAACAACCTGTAATATGCAGATGATACAACCTTGCTTGCTGAAAGTAAAGAGGATTTAAAATACTTACTGAAGAAGATTAAAGACCACAACCTTAAGTATGGGTTGTACCTCATTGTAAAGAAACCAAAATTTCTCACTAATAACATCATAAAAAATGGAGAAAAGATTGAAGTTGTCAAAGACTTCATTTTGCTCCAGTCAACCATCAATACTCACAGAAAGTACAGTCAAGAAATCAAATGATGTATTACATTAGGCATACCTCTTTAAAGTGTTCAAGAGCAAAGATGTCAGTTTTGGATTAAAGTACACTTGACACAAACCATGGTATATTTAATAACCCCATATGCATGTGAAAGTTGGACAATGAATAAGGAAAATCATAGAAAAATTAATGAATCTGAATTATAGTATTGGAGGAGAATATTAAAAGTACCACTGGACCACTGTAAATCCTCTCACTTTTTCTTATCTTTCCTAGTTGATTGTGCAGGTACCACAATCCACTTTACATGGGCCTAGATGGCATTGTGGGTCATTGTGCTGAACTGCAAAGTCCATTTGAACCACAAGGTTGGCAGTTCAAGCTCACCAGTCGCTCCTCGGAAACCCTATACAAGGTTGCTATGGGTCGGAACCAAATTGAAAGCAATTAATAACAACAACAATCTTCATAGAGCGAGGTATCCCCGAAGGGTATGTAGAGTCCTGAGCAAATATTTTTACTATGGTCACTGTTTAGATAAACAATGTTAAACCCATTGCCATCGAGTTGATTCCAACTCTTAGTTACCCATGGGAGCAGACAGTCTCATCTCTATCCTGTATAGTAGATGGTGAGTTTGGACTGCTGATCTTGTGATTAACAGACCAATGTGTAACCCACTACACTACCAGGACTCCCCTAAACAATGTAAGTTACACAGAAACAGCATGTCAGCATCATTTTGAAAACTCAATCGCATACATTTCACCAAAGAAGTGCTGCTTTGGCCATCAGCAACTCAATAAATAGGAGATGGGAGATAGTGCTAGATGCTCCAGTGTCCTATCATATGAGTAAGCAATTCTAAAGGCAATCTATACCCTTCTCAGAGTTCCTAGTGAACTTCAACAATACCCTCTTATCTTGTCTTTTGCTCCTTCTCTCTCCCAACTGTCTCTTTCCTGATTCTTGACACCTCTTTCCAAATAAGCTACCTTGAGTCCTTATTCATGCTCTGCTTTCAGGGGAACTCAAACTAAGACACCATGAGACCTCTTACAACCAGAGTATTCAGGTAGGAAGTTAACACATGGACTGAGGCTTTGATGAATGGGAGACTCAAAAATTCAGCAGAAAAATTCTTACCTCCCACCCCCATCCCTCAGACTGTTCTAAAAAGCAATGTTTTTTTATGGTCTCTTCAAAGTCTCCTGAAAATTGAACAGGCAATCAGACTTGAAGCCAGGCAGTAGCTAGTTTTATAACACCTTAATAATAACTCTCACTCCTTCTTTGTCTCACTCCCTTTATCTTCACTTCTGTTCCTTAGGGATTGAACTCTCTAACAAAATAATGGCACAAGTCTTTAACTCTGACTCTGCTTCTTAGAAAGCAGGCTAAGAAGCAAGGCAAAGCAGAATTCAAGTCAAGTAACATTTAGCGGAAATACATAGAGGCACACAGACCAATTCTGGCTATATCATATAACAAGCCATTTGTCTTTGGGAAAATTACTTAATTTCTCCTCTCCTTAACTCATCCATGAAATGGGACTAAAAATGATGCCTCCCTAATAGGGTTGATCTGAGGATTAAAGAAAATAATGCATATAAAGAGCATAGCACAGTGCCAAACAGAAAGTAAGCACTTGCCAACTATCTCATGTATAAGAGTCCTGAGGTACCATTTAGAAGACATAAAGAAGATAATGCATAATTAATGTTCTTCAGGAGTTAAAAATTTAGTAAAAACTATGGTGGCGCTAGCTAATAATACATTTTGTCATAATGAGAAATGTGAGTTAATTATGAGTTAAAGTTATTAACACCATAGGGCCTTATTTGGGAATTCCATTGAAGTCTATTGTAAAAATAGAAACCTTTAGGCACCATAATGAGTAGGAAGTCTGCCTCAGATATTTTGCCATTATATAGTATTCTGTAGACTCAAGTACTGGTATTAAACAGCTTTACAGCTTTGATGAACATCATAAACAGGAAGCCCATAAATGCCTCACCAATGCTATATTTGGGTCTGGTTTAGCCCTTACTTAGAGAACCTAATTCAGTATTGATCCTCTGACCTCAGAAATGATATAACTACCCTTGGGAATGTGAAAATACACTGAGCTATAAGAGCTAAGCTTAACTCCTGGTTTTATGTCTGCAAGATATGAAATGCTAACTAGACAAGGAAGTTCACAAATGTATTTCCATCAAAGAGGCCTAAAGATTTCTGGTTACTGCTATACAAATAGCTCTCTTGAAGTCATATATAAAATATGTTCACACACACAAAAAATACTACATATGAGAATTGTTAATATAATTAAAATATTCAACACACTTGCCCCAAAGTCCACAGAAACTACCTAAAAGCCTCACTGAACAGAGTAGAATTCAGTACCAAGGAGATTGTTAAGGTTAAGAATTTCATTTTACCACAGACCAAATACCATAATCACACTTTTAATAATAACAGTCTTTTTGTGTGACTTTAAGGATGACTTACAGTGAGGTTAATTTTAGTTATATGGAATAAATTTAAGTATCACAAACAGAGCATATTAAAGTTATAAGCTTAACAGAATTCAGTGAATAACCCAGTTATAATATGATTCATTATCAAGACTTTTAGAGCAATATAATTTAATCAGGTATCATATCTAAACCAGAAATTCTGATTTTACAAAAGTCAACACAATTTTCAAAAATCTTTAAGTGATTCATAAGCACCCTTTATAGCAATGTGTCATCATCCGAAAAGCAAAGAATATTTATCTCCCATCCCAATTCAGATAAAATGTAATTCTTAATCCAAAATTAATTTTGAAAATGGCAAGTTTCTAATTTTCTTCTTTTCAGCAAATCCATTTGTATAGAATTTCTGGATCCCAAAACACCCTTTAAACGTAAAATATTAAACCTTGTTTTATTGATTTTTAACAATTAGAGTCAAGGCATGAAAAAGCTTAGAAGATACATCTGTAGCTGCAGAATAAGTGTACTCATCTTGTAAGGCAAGAAGTTCTGTCAAAAGAATAACATTTTATTAAATTATTTTAAGTTGCATATGTTTATAAAGACTAAAAAATCACATAAATAACAAACCTTGGTTGGTATGACCTGGAATGGGAGAATAATACAAGTAAGTTATAACCACAGCATTTAAAATAGGTAATCTATGGATATGGTGGACTCCTGGAATGGTAATGTAGGTTAAGCCCTGAATTGGTAACCCACCAGCGGTTTCTCCTAAACCCTATAAGGAGTAATTATGAATGGAACTGACTCAATAACACTGTCAGTCTGGACTCACAGTGATCCTAATTGTGGCTGGTGGGTTTGAACCTCCAATCTTAGGGTTTATCCTACAGTGCCACACTAGGGCTCTAGACATAGACAAGTGACTTTAAAAGAAAAAATGTTAGAGAATATTTTCAGCAAAAAAAAAAAAAAATCACAAAATAATAAAAATATCTTTATTCTGAAACTCTTGGTACTTTTCACGTTATTAACAGCTCCCTCAAAGAAATAGGTCCATGACAGAAACCATTATTGATATTTAATAGCTGACAACCTTCTCAGCAGGGTAATAGGAAAAGAAAAAAAAGAGACTACACTTTGAGGCATTTCCAGGAATATTTGGGTGACTTTTGGGAAGTCATTTAATTTCATCTATTGTAGTCTTAGTTTCCTTTTCCACTAAAAAAGAGTTAGACAAAAAGGATCTTAAGGTTCCTTCAGGCTCAAAATTATACGATGTGATCTTTCACAAAGCATTTCATTTTACATAGTTAGATTCAAAGATTTCAAAATTTGGAATAGACTTTATGAGTCAGGAGCTCCTTCATTCTGCAGAGAGGAAAGTGAATGAGGTCTAGGAAACTTCTAAGGCGACAAGAGCTAAAAGTGGTAGAATTAGAACTAGAACCCAGATCCACAAATCCCCATGCTGTCAAGTGTGTCTTCTTTTGCAAAATGGATGACAAAACTTATTCATATCTCTCCTCACTGCCAAAGTAACAAAACATCTCTCTTTTTTTTCCCCTTGATATTAAATTTTATTAAAACTACCTAAGGATTACATTTTCACAGTAAAACTGTCACAAGTGTTAATTATCCCTACAAAAAATGAGATATTGGTGCAAGTATGCATTGAAACTGGTTTTCATAAAGTCAAGTCATTATTTTATTACAGAACATTACACCGTAATAATATTGAATTCCTAATCTGATGAAAACTTCTGATTTTCTATTATTTTATAAACAATTAATTGTTTGATTTGTACAGCACTGCAGGATAATGCTATGGACTTCACGGTTGATTTAAATTGCAAAGTCAGAGGATCAAACTCACCAGCCACTCCTTGGAAGCCCTATAAAGGGTCGCCATGAGTCAGAACCAACTCGATGGCACTTGAGAACAACAACAACAATATCATTTTGGAGTTCTGATGTGATGCTGTAGTATAAACACTGAACTGCTTATACACAGAACACAAGGTCTGTGGTTCAAACCCAAAAGCCACTCCTTGAAAACAAGTTTGCTATGAGTTAGAACTGACTCAATGGAATTTAACAACAAAAGTCACAACATAATATGTCTGTTGTAATATTGCTAAAAGTGCCATGGACTGCCAAAAGAACCAATAGATCTGTTTTGGAAGAAGTGCAG
>NW_006408711.1:3632123-3652241 GCF_000296735.1 Chrysochloris asiatica
CTCCATCTCTCCACATCATTGTCTCTGCCTCCATCTCTGGCATCACTGTTTCTCTGGGTAGGGTCCCACACTCCACTCTTCCTCCTCCATTGATGATCTCAGAGACCTCTGCTCCTGGATTGCAAAGGCAATCACTCCCCTCCTTTTGTTACAAAATGTCTACCGTTACATTTCCAACCCTCACAGTCCATCCTGATAACAATTATTCACTATTGTACCACAAGAGTGCTATCCCCATTTCCTTTCATCAGCCCCATCCACACAGATTGGATACTACTCAGTGGAGAGTCTACCTTCCTCCAAGCCCTCTGGATCCAAGCTCCCTATTGAAAGCTTGTAAACCAGTCACTTCTTGCCTTTGTAACCCCCACTTTTGAGGTATCCATTGTCCAGGTTGCTCATCTCTGTGTACTCTGTGTATGGAAGTGGTGGAAATGATCCTCACTGTAAAGATTTATTCCCTCTTTTGAGCGACTGCATTCATAGGTGTAGGTCAAGTTCATCAAATTGTATCAGATTACTCTGTTTTTCATCTTCTTTCTTCTTCTAGTTGAGTTCTGATCATCCAGTCATTGAAGCCAAGTCAAGTGGGTATTATCTGCAAGTGTGGGTGTTTTTATGCATATGCCTTCTCTTCTTATCAGCTGGATGCTTCACTCTCCACTCTAGTCCTCTGTGGCTATGTCACTGACTCTGGGCCCAAGAGTGCCCAGGTCTTGTCACACTGGTAGCCAATCAGGTCTCCACCTGGGTTCACAAGAGTCTACCGAACATTAAAGGGCTTAGCTAGCAGCTTCATTGGTGTTTTTCCCTCGTTTCCCTTTATCAGTGACGAACGTGGTCATCAATCAGAGTGCATGTCTGCTCTTGTATTCCCATTGAGTTTCAGTCTTAGAAAGGGATTTTCCCTGAGGGAACCCAACCACTTGCCTTGATATCTCCTGGGCGAGCAGTCAGACTGCCATTATTGTTTTATATTTTTCCTGTTGGTCTTTCTTTCAAGAAGTATCTTCTGTTCTTCTAGTCACTCCAGGCTTGTCTGCTTGTCCTTTCAAGTGGAAAATTCCTACCCTCAGTAGATTCTGGATGGGGTTCAGGATTCCACTTATGTAATGCAGAGGCTCCACAGGAAGCCTCCTTCACTGGGCACGTTGTAGCCCCGTTTTAGGTATATCAATCCGTTATAGGCAGAAGACAGACTTACAAGCATTCTAAGGTGGTATTTCTGGCTTTTCCTTTCTCTCCCCCTCAAGTGTCTATTTTATAATGGTATGCAGGGAAACCAAGATTCAAAAGACAGCCAAGCATCTTAACATTATTTCCCCCCTTTTGCCCATTCCAACCATGACTCAATCCCTGTATCCCAGAGTCCTGTTTTTCCAAGGTTGTGCATACATCATTATTTACCTCTGTCCCACTTAGCCCAGGCAAAGCTGCCTAATTGTTTTCCAATCCACCTTGTTCTTCCATTCCCTTCCCTCTCCTTTTTATTGCTCCCCTCATTAGCACCCAAAGTATTCTGTGTCTATTCCCTACCCTGTGCTCCACCTTCCTGTCCCTCTCCTCACCTCACCCCCCACATCCCAGTAACCAGCAAAGAATCCACCCCCCTTTAGGATGGGTTCTTTTTCTTAGTCTTTTCAGTAGTGGTCCTATGCAGTTTTTCTCCTTTTGTTACTAATTTCACTCTACATAATGTCCTCAAGGTTCACCCATGTTATGTGATAGCTTGCAGCTTCCTTGTTGTTCTTCAAGGTAGCATAATATTCCATTGTGTGTATGCACCACAGTTTGTTTATCCATTCTTCAGTTGATGGGCACTTAGGCTGTCTCCATCTTTTTGCTATTGTAAATAGTGCTGCTATGAACATTGGTGTGCATATATCTACTCATGTTATGGCTCGCATTTCTTGTGGGTAAATACCAAGTAAATGAATTGCTGGACAATAAGATATTTCTATTTCCAACCTTCTGAGGAAGCACCATATTGCTTTTCAGAGAGGTTGGATCATTTTGCAATCCCACCAGCAATGCAGGAGTGTCTCCATCTCTCAACATACTCACCAGCATTTATTGTCCTCTACTTTTTTTTTATCTTTCCTGTTATTGCTGGTGTGAGATGATATCTCATTGTTGTTTTGATTTGCATTTCTCTAATGACTGCTGATTGTAAACATTTCTTCATATGTTTGTTGGCTGCCCGGATCTCCTCCCTGGTGAAGTGTCTGTTCATGTCCTGTGCCCATTTTTTAATTGGGTCATTTGTCTTTTTCTTATAGGTGTTGTAGTTTCCTATATATTTTAGAAATCAGTTTTTTTTCTGATGTGTCATTGCAAAAGACTTTTTCCCATTCTGTGGGCTCCCTTTTAGTCTTCTGGTGAAGTCTTTTGATGCAGGTAAGTTTTTAATTTTTTGTATTTCCCAATCAACTATTTTGTCTACTTTTGTTTGTGTAGTTTTCAAAATGTTAGGTAGTCTGTGTAATCCCTGAATTAGTCCCCTCACATTTGTTCCAATTTTTTCATTGATGGCCTTCATAATTTTGAGATTCACATTTAGGTCTTTAATCCATGCTGAGTTGGTTTTTGTATAAGGTGTGAGGTAAAGGTCTTGTTTCAAGCTTTTGCATATCGCTTTCCATTTCTGCCAGCACCATCTGTTGAAGCGACTGTCCCTGACCATGTGATATATTTGGTTACTTTTTAAAAAATCAGTTGGCTGTGTGTGGATGCTTAATTTCTGAATTCTCAATTATGTTCCATTGATCAACGTATCTTTCATTGTACCAGTACCAAGCTGTTTTAACACTGTAACCGTGTAGTAAATTTTGAAGTCAGGAAGTGAGAGGTTTCCAACCTTATTCTTCTTCTTATCCTGGGTCTCTTTCCTTTCCATATAAAGTTTGTAATTGTTTTTTCCATCTCTTTGAAGCATGTCATTGGAATCTGGATTGGGATTGCATTATATGTGTAAATAGCTTTGGGTAGTATTGACATTTTCACAATGTTAAGTCTTCCTATCCAGGAGCGTGGTACATTCTTCCAATTTTGTAGATCTCTTTTGGTTTCTTGTAGTAGTATTTTGTAGTTTTCTTTTTATAGGGCATTTTTTCTCTGGTTACATTCATTCCTAGATAGTTCATCCTTTGGGCAGCTATTGTAAATGGTATTGCTTTCCTAATGTCCTTTTCAGCACTGTCAGGTTTTGTTTTGTTTTGCTATAGAGGAATCCAACCGATTAACAAAACATCTCTTGTCTCTATGTTTCAACATTTCAATTTGAAGGAAATAGTACTTAGAATAATTTTTTAAAAAAAGAAAGAAAATATTTCACAGCTTGACATCTTTTCATTTCTCAGTGAAGGCTTATTTAAGAGACTAAATGCATAAAGATTTGCATGTGATACATTTCACACTTTCTCCACATCATAAGTGTAAATTCAAAGACACAAACCTAAGGTGCTAAGTTATCCTGTGATAACCCTCCATACAAATTTATCATTAGTTGCTATAACCCAGTCTGCCTCTGTAGTGTTCTCTCAAGAGTAAAAACAGCATACTTATGCCAATTAAAGCTAATGGCTTTCTAAAAAGAAAATATTTTGTTCTTCGTTGAACACTTTGTAGTTTCACACAATAGTACCCCACTTCTTCTTTTCAAATGAGATAAGTTTTTAATTTTTTGTGAAATGAGGGTTGTAGTTTAGTTTGGAATAATAAAAGGTGTTTGTTTGTTGAAGTAAAAAAGCATATGCAGAACTGAAATACAGAAATTAGGAGATGAAGATGGGAAATTCTGTTTTGGAGGAAATTGCTACTTAATTGCAATATATATGGAAATGGAGAGAGATACATATACAAAAAAGAAAGTTGAAATAAAGCTGTGTTATTGTAAAGTGCTGTCAGTCAGTTCCAACTCATGGGAACTCTGTGTTGGGTTTCTGAGGAGCAGCTAGTGCATTTGAACAACTGACCTTGTGGTTTGCAATCCAGTCCTTATCCTATAGCACTATGCCATGATCCCACAGCATCCAAGGTAGATGTCTTTACAATAATCAGTGTAGAATGTTCCTTGTAAGTGAGGATGGTGAGACTTTAACTTATTTACTTCAGACATATCATCAGGAAAAAACAATTACTATAATAGAACATTGTGTCTGGTAAGCTAGAGGACCAACAAAAGAAGGGAAAATCTTCAATGAAGTGAACTGACGCAGTCATCCTAACAGTGGACTCTAATATACCAATGATTGTAAATGTGGCCAACTAGACAAACTTTCATTCTGTTATATGTATGGTTGGCAAGAGTCAGAGTACATTAGACAGCAACTAACAGCAACAACACATTGTTCTACAGTGTTTTTAAAAGTGTGGTTCACACCATCTGCATCAGACTCACCTTACCTAGCCCTCTGCATGCTCATTAAAAATGCAGAGTTTTAAGAAAAATTACAAAACTACAGAATACTTCTCTCTAAAGATAAGCCCAGGAATCTGCATTTTATATAGACCTCCAGTTGATTATTCAGTAATCTTGAGAGACAACTGTTAAATTGTCTCTCACCAAACTGTGAGCTCCTTTGATGACAAGTACTCTGACTTATCCAACTTTTTATTACCAATGAAAAGCTCAAGTAAGTCTTCAATATTTGTTGACTAGCATGTTTTTCAAATATTTATTGAAAGGAGACTTTATGGTACAATAGTTAATTAAGTCCTCCAATGCTAACTGAAATGTTGGCCTTTCGAACCCACCCAGCAACTCTGCAGAAGAAATACTTGGTAATCTGCTCCAGTAAAAGTTATAACCTAGAAACCACTAAGGAGCATGTCTACACTGTCACATGAGGTTTCTGAGTTAGAAATTTACTCAAGGACAATAAAGGACTGTGAATAGCTCTGCCATATAAGCAGAGGGCAGAGAAGTGGAGCTCACTGAATGAATGAATGACTGGCATTAAATCAAAGTTGAGATTAGTCAATGAATTATCTTAAATTCTAATTATGTAGTGATTCAATGCTTCACAAACTGTTCCTGAATACATTTACTAATCTAACTCTTTGGGGGACAAAGTGGGAGCTAGTTCAGTCAAAGTAGTGATTCAGTAAATTCAGTAAAGACAAAGTGATAGTGCTTCTGGATGCCAGTAAGGATCACAGAGGTCAGTAAATTCCCTAACTCTGAGATTTCCAGAAATCTGGCATTGCAAAGAAGCATCTGCTGCTGAAATTGAGTTTGAGATGAAACATAATGAAAAGCCAACTGTGGAAATAAAGAGGCAGACCCAATCATCAGGTTGATCCCTACTTTCAAACCACATCTGAGAAATTTGTTGCTATTGTTGTTGTTCAGTACCGTAGAGTTGGTACTTAGCAAACTTATGGGCAAAAGAACAAAACACAACCTGGTCCTGCACCAATCTCACAATTGTTGAGATGCTCAAGTCCAATGCTGCTACCACTGTGCCAATCCATCTCATTGGGGATTTTCCTCTTTTTCACTGACCCTCCACTGACATATTTGCTCTTCAATACTTTAAAGAGATCTTGTGCAGCAGTTTTGCCTAATGCAATATGTCATTTGATTTCTTGACTGCTGCTTCCAAGAATGTTAATGGATGATCCAAGCTAAATGAATTCTTTGACAATTTCAACATTTTCTCCATTTGCCATGATGTTAATTATTGGTTCAATAGTGAGGATTTTTGTTTTCTTTGCATTGAGATACAACTCATACCAAGGCTGTGGCCTTTGACATTCATCAGTAATTTAAGTCCTCTTCACTTTCAACAAGCAAGGTTGTATCATCTGCAGATCACAGGTTGTTAAAGGGTCTTCCTCCTTTCCTGATGCCACCTTCTTCTTCATATAATCCAGTTTCTCAGAGTATTTGCTCAGCAAACAGACTGAACAAGCATGATAAAAGAATGTAACTTTCACACACACCTTTCCTAATTTTAAACCATTCAGTGTCCCCTTGTTCTGTTCAAACCACTGCCTCTTGGTTTATAAGCACAATTAAGTGTTCCAGAATACTCATTCTCTGCAATGTTGTTCATAGCATTTCATGATCTACACAATCAAAAGCCTTAGCACAGTCAATAAACCACGGGTAAATATCTTTCTGGTATTCTTTGCTTTCAGCCAAGATCCATCTGATGTCAGCAATGATATTCCCCATTTCACATCCTTGTCTGAATCCAACTTGTACTTCTAGCCGTTCCCTGTCGATATACTGTTGCAGACATTTTTCGTTTATCTTTAGCAAAATTTTACCTCTATTTGATATTAATGATGTTGTACCATGATTTCTGCATTCCATTGGGTCAACTCACTTTGTAATGGGCATACATATGGATCTCTTCCAGTCAGTTGTCCAAGTAGTTGTCTTATAAATTTCTTGGTATAGGTGACTGAGTGCATCCAGTGCTGCATCAGTTTGTTGAACGATTTCAACTTGTGTTCAATGAGTTCCCAGAGCCTTGTTCTTTGCCAATGCCTACAGTGCACCTTGGCCTTCTTCCAGCAGTATCATTGGTTCTTGAACATATATTACCTTTGAAATGCTTGAATATCAACCATTTCTTTTTGGTACAATGACTCTGTGGGTTCTTTCCACCTTCTATTGATGCTTTCTGTATCACTCAATATTTTTCCCACAGAATGCTTTAATATTGCAAGTTGAGACTTGGATTTGTTTCTTCTGTTCTTTCAACATGAGAAATCCTGAGCATATTCATCACCTTTGTTTTTCTAACTCAGGTCTTTGCAAATTTCATTATGCTATTTCACTTTGTCTTCTCAAGTTTCCTATTGAAAGTTTCTATTCAACTCTTTTACTTCCTCATTTCTTCCATTTGCTTCAGCATCTCTATGCTAGAGAACAAGTTTCAGAGTCTCCTCTGACATCCATTTTGGTCTTTTCCTTCTTTCTTGTCTTCTTAATGATCTTTTGCTTTCTTCCTGTGTGATGTTCTTGATGTCATCCCACAACTTTTCTGGTATTTGGGCATTAGTGTCTAATGCATCAAATCTGCTCTTCAGATGAACTCTAAATTCATGTGGGATATGTTCAAGGTCATATTTTGGTTCCTGTGGACTTGTTTGTATTTTCTTCAGCTTCAGTTTGAATTTGCATATGAACAATTGATGGTCTGTTCCACAGTCTGTGCCTGGCCTTGATTTGACTGATGATATGTAGATTATCTATCGTCTCTTTCCACAGATATAGTCAATTTGTTTTCTGTGTATTGCATCTAGTGATTTCCATGTGTATTATAATCATTTATGTTGTTTTTAAAAGGTGATTCCAATGAAGAAGTCATTGGTCTTGCAAAATTCTATCATGTGATCTCCAGCATTGTTTCTATCACACCATTCCTTTTAAATTTGTCATTCCCAGCATAATCATCACATGATTATATGATTATTAGACTGAAAATGGCCAATACCAATCCATTTCAGCTAACACCTAGGATATCAATGTTTATGCATTACATAAAATTTTTGAGACCTTCGAATTTTCCTAGATTCATACTTTATATTCATATTTTATAATGGATGTTTATAATCTTTTTCTCCTCATTTTGAGTTATGCCCTATCAGCAAATGAAGGTCCTAATAAGTTTATCCCATTCTCGCCATCAAGGTCAATTCTGCTTTGAAGAGGCAGCTCTTCCCCAGTCACATTTTTAGTGCCTTCCAACCTGAGGAGCTCTTCTTCTGGCACTATATCTGCAATATTCTGGTGTTCTTAGTTATGTTTCAATACTCAATATTCTGGTACTGACAGTGTTTCACTGCTAATCAGTGACTAAATATGTAGAAGTAGTCTGACTCTCCTTCTTGCTAGTCAGACTTAGTCTGGAGTCTCAGCTGGAACCCACCACCATGGGTGACCCTTCTAGTATATAAAATGCTGATGGTGTCACTACCAGAATCAAAGCAACACATATGCCACCACAGTATGACAAACTGACAGATGAGTGCTGAATTTGGCAAGTAGAGGCCAAGACTGGAAGAGATTTTGTCATAAAACATAACACTGGGATGTTAGTTAATGGAAAAACTTCAATGTGAATAGCAAAATCCAGGTTTTTGGCTACCTAATTTAATTTAAAGTGGTATCATCTTGCCTTCCACTTGAGTATTTAAGAGTCAGAGAGTACCATTATACTTGGAAATGTCTGTCTTGCCAAAGAGAACACTGAAGCAGAATATGCTACATGCCCAAAGAGATAAATATACAAAATAACTACTACATCATGCCAAGCTTAGATAGCATTGTTAGCATGTGAGTCAGTATATCTAAGCTTGATTTTTAATATAGAATCATCTGATTATGATACCAACGTCAAAACATTAAAATAACCTATCTTTCAAATGTTGTTTCTTGGAAAAACATGCCTAAACTCTTTCTTTTTTTGATTATTTATTACAAGTTGTGCAAGTCCTTTAAAAAGGAAAAGGAATTACCCTCAGGTACATCCTGACTATTATGAGGCTTAAAACCATACAGAAGAAGTAGTTAAATGTTGATTGTTACTGTTGTTGCTATTGTTGTTAGGTGCCTTTGAGTCGGTACCAACTTATAGAGACCCTAAGCACAACAGAACGAAACATTTCCTGATCCAGTGCCAAACTCATAATTGTTGATACACCTAGGCCCATCACTGCTACCACTTTGAAAAAAAAACATCTCATTGGGAGTCTTCCTCTTTTTCTCCAACCCTCCACTTTATTAAACATAATGTATTATTCCAGTGACAGGTCCCTTCTGATAATATGTCCAAAGTATGGGAAATGAAGTCTGGTCATTCTGGCTTCCAAGGAGCACTGTGGTTGCACTTCTTCCAACACAGATATGTTTGTTATTTTGACAGCCCATGGTACTTTCAATATTTTCCTGTAACACCATAACTCAAATGCATCAATTCTTCTATGGTCTTCCTTATTCACTGTCCAGCTTTTGCATGTGTATGAGGTTATTGAAAATACCAAGGCTTGATTCAGATCCATCTAGTCCTCAGATTAACATCTTTACTCTTCACCACTTTTAAGAGGTTTCCTGCAGCCAATTTGTCCAATGCAACACATTGTTTGATTTCTTGAGTGGTGCTTCCATGAGTGTTAATGGTCGATCCAAGCAAAATGAAGTCTTTGAAAACTTCAATCTTTTTTCCATTATCTTGATGATATTTATTGGTCCAATGGTGAAGATTTTTGTTTACTTTACATTGAGATGCAACACATACTGAAGGTTATGGTCTTTGATCTTCATAAGTAAATATATTAAGTCTTGTTTGCTTTCTACATATCACAAGTTGCTAGTGAGTCTTCCTTCAATCTTGATGCTATTTTCTTCATATAATCCAGCTTCTTGGATTATATGCTCAGCATACAATTTGAATAAGTATGGTGAAAGAATGCAACCCTGGTGCACACCTTTCTAACATTAAACCATTCGGTGTTTCCTTGTTCTGTTTGAACAACTGCCTCTTGGTCTATGTACAAGTTCCTCATGAGCACAATTAACTGTTTCAGAATACTCATACTTAGAAATGTTGTCCATAACTTTCATGATCCACACAATCAAAAGCCTTTGTGTAGTCAATAAAACAAAGGCAAACGTCTTTTGTTATTCTCCGCTTTTAGCCAACATCCATCTGCTGTCAGCAATGATATCCCTCATTCTATGTCCTCTTTTGAAACCGGCTTGACTCTTAGGAATTTTTCTGTCAATATATGGTTGCAGCCATTTTTGTATAACTTTTAGTAAAACTTTACTTGCTTGGAATATCAATGATATTATCTTGTGTTTTCCATATTCTGCTGTATCACCTTTCTTTGGAATGGGCACAAATATGGATCCCTTCCAGTCAGTTGGCCAGGTAGTTGTCTTCCAAATGGCTTGGCATAGATGAGTGAGTGCCTCCAGTGCTGCCTCACTTTCTTGAAATACTTCTATTTGTATTCCATTTATTCCAGGTGACTTGTTATTTGCCAGTGACTTCAATGTACCTTGGACTTCTTCCTTCAGTGTCATTGTCTCTTGATCATATGCTACCTTTTTAAATGGTTCAACATTGACCATTTATTTTTGGTACACCAATACCTTCAGTGCAGTTTGAACTTCTATCAGTACCATTGATCCTTAATGATATGATATTTCTTGAAGTGGTTGAACATCGACCATTTCTTTTTGGTACAGTGACTCTATGTATTCCTTCCATCTTCTTCTTTTATTTTTTAATATTTTATTGTGAATTATGTGATCATTTACATGGGAGAACATTAGCTCTACATTCATCCTACTGTACATCATTTCATTGTCATGGTTACAATCCTCTCCATGCATCATCAACCAACCAAAGGATGCACCCTGCAAGCCTGCCACAGCACACAGCCCCTCTCCCTCTCTGAGTCTAGAGTCCCCAGCCACTCCATTTATACACATCATAGTTTCTACCTCCATCTCTGGTATCACTGCTTCTCTGGGTAGAGTCCCACACTCCTCTCTTCTCTCTTGATGGTCCCAGGGATCTCCACTCGTGGACTACAAAGTCAGCTATTCCCCTCCTTTTGCTACAAAACGTCTACCTTTACATTTCCAGCCCTCACAGTCAGTCCTGATAACAATTATTCACTATTGTAACACAGGAGTCCTATCACTATCTCCTTTCATCAGCCCTGCCCAGACAGATTGGATACTATTCGGTGGAGATTCTAACTTCCTCTATGCCTTCTGGATCTAGGCTCCCTCTTGAAAGCTTGTAAGCCAGTCACTTCTTGCCTTTGTAGGCCCCCCCATCCCATTTTGGGTAGTCAATGTCCAAGTTTCCCATCTCTGCCTACCCTGTGTATCAAGGGGTGGGAATGATCCTTGCTGTAAAGATTTGTTCTCTCTTTGAGCTACTGCATCCATAGGTGTAAGCCAGGTTTATCAAATTGTATCAGATTACTCTTTTTTTCTTCTTTCTTCTTCTAGTTGAGTTCTGATCATCCAGCCAGTGAAGCCAGGCCAAGTGATATTTTCTGAAAGTGTGGGTGTTCTTATGCATATGCCCTCACTTCTTATCAGCTGGACGCTTTACTCTCCACTCTACTCCTCTGTGACTATTTCCTTGACTATGGGCCAGGCGTCCACAGGTATTGCCACATTGCTGGCTAACCAGGTCTCCACCCGGGTTAACAGAAGTCTATTGAATATGGTAGGACTTAACTCGCAAGCTTCATTGTTGTTTTTCCCTCACTTCCCCTTATCGGTGACCAACGTGGTCACCAGTCAGAGTGCATGTCTGTTCATGTATTCCCCTGAGTCTTAGTCTTGGAAGGGGGTTTGTCCTGAGGGGACCCGACCACTTGTCTTGATATCTCTTGGGTGAGCAACATGCTTATTCTTGTAGTAGTCAGTCAGACTACCATTATTGTTTTTGATCTTTCCTGTCGGTCTTTCTTTCAAGAAGTATCTTCTGTTCTTCTAGCTGCTCCATGCTGGTCTGCTTGTCCTTTCAAGTGGAAATTTCCCACCTCAGAAGATTCTGGATGGGGTTCAGGGTTCCACCTATGGTCTTATGCAATGCAGAAGCTCCACAGGAAGCCTACTTCACTGGGCACATTGTAGCCCCATTATAGGCTGAAGAAAGACTTACAAGTTTCTATGGTGATATATCTGGCTATTCCTTTCTCTCCCATTCAAATGTCTATTTTATAAAGCCAATCCAAGCATCTTAACATTATTTCCCCCCTTTTGCCCATTCCAACCATTTCTCAACCCCTGTATCCCAGAGCCCTATTGTTCCAAGGTTGTGCATACATCATTATTCACCTCTGTCCCACTTAGCCCATGTAAATCTGCCTAACTGTTCTCCCAACTACCTTGTTCTTCCATTCCCCTCCCCCTTTTTGTGTATTGCCCTCCTCTCCAGCATCCAAACTATCCTGTGTCTATTCCCTACACTGTGCCCCTCCTTCCCCTCACCCCACTCCCCACATCAGCAAATAATACCCTCCCCTGCACCTTTTACTATGGGTTCTTTTTCTAGTTCTTTTACAATAATGGTTCTGTGCAGCATTTCTCCTTTTGTGACTGACTAATTTCACTCAGTACAATGCCCTCAAAGTTCATCCATGTTATGCTGTGGCTTACAGCTTCCTTGTTGTTCTTCAAGGTAACATGACACTCCATTGTGGTTATGTACCACAGTTTTTTGGGTTTTTTTAATCCATTCTTCAGTTGATGGGCACTTAGGCTGTCTCCATCTTTTTGATATTGTAAATAGTGCTGCTATGATAATTGGTGTCCATAGATGTGCTCGTATTATGGCTTGTATTTCTTGTGGATAAATACCAAGTAGACGAATTGCTGAAGCATAAGGTATTTCTATTTTCAACCTTCTGAAGAAGTGTCATATTGCTTTCCAGAGTGTTTGGACCATTTTGTAATCCCACCAGTAATGCAGGAACGTCCCAGTCTCTCCACATCCTCACCAGCATTTATTGTCCTCAACTTTTTTTATCTTTGTTGTTGTTGCTGGTGTGAGATGATATCTCATTTTGTTTTGATTTGCATCTCTCTAATGGCTAGTGATTGTGAGCATTTCTTCATATGTTTGTTGGCTGCCTGAATCATCTCCTTGGTGAAGTGTCTGTTCATATCCTGTGCCCATTTTTTAATTGGGTTATTTGTCTTTTTCTTGTAGAGGTGTTGTAGTTTCTTATGTATTTTAGAAATGAATCCCTTCCCTGATGTATCGTTGCAAAAGATTTTTTCCCATTCTGTTGGTTCCCTTTTTACTCTTCTGGTGAAGTCTTTTGATGCACCTAAGTTTTTTATTTTAGTATGTCCCAATCATCTATTTTGTCTACTTTTGTTTGTTTTGTTTTCAAAATGTTTTGAAGTCTGTGTAGTCCCTGAATTAGATCCCTCATATTTGTCCCTATTTTTTTCATTGATGGCCTTCTTCATTCTGGTATTCACATTTAGGTCTTGAATCCATGCTGAGTTGGGTTTTGTATAAGGTCTGAGGTAAAGGTCTTGTTTCAAGCTTTTGCATATCGCTTTCCATTTCTGCCAGCACCATCTGTTGAAGAGACTAACACCTCCCCATGAGATATATTTAGGTACTTTGTTGAAAATCTGTTGGCTGTATGTGAATGGATTGATTTCTGGAACCTTGATTCTGTTCCATTGATCAATGTATCTTTCATTGTACCAGTATCAACTGTTTTGACCACTGTAGCGATGTAATAAATTTTGAAATCAGGGAGTGAAAGGCTTCCAACTTTTTTCTTCTTCCTAAGCAGTGCTTTGCTTATCCTGGGTCTCTTTCCTTTCCATATAAAGTTTGTAATTGTCTTTTCCACCTCTTTGAAGAATGTCATTGGAATCTGGATTTGGATTGCATTTTATGTGTAACTTTCTTTGGGCAGCATTGACAATTTTACAATGTTAAGTCTTCCTATCCAGGAGCATGGTACATTCTTGTAGGTCTCTTTGGTTTCTTGTAGTAGTGTTTTGTATAGGTCCTTTGTTTCTCTGCTGACATTTATTCCTAGATATTTCATCCTTTGAGTGGCTATTGTAAATGGTATTGTTTTCCTAATGTTCTTTTCAGCATTATCATTATTGATATAGAAGAATTCAACTGATTTTTGTATGTTGATCTTATATCCTGTCACTTTTCTGAATCTTCCAATGAGGTCTAGTAGCTTTTTTACTGAGTCTCTGGGTTTTTCTATGTATAGGATCATATCATCTGAAAATAGAGACAGTTTTACATCCTCTTTGCCAATTTGGAATCCTTTAATTTCCCTGTCTTTCCGTGTAGCTCTTGCTAAGACTTCTAGCACAATATTGAATAGGAGTGGGGACAAAGGTCGTTTGTTTCCTGTTTGCAGATGGAAGGCTTTCAGTTTCTCTACATTGAGAGCAATGTAGGCAGTTTGTTTTGTATATATGCTCTTAATTATGTTGAGGAATTTCCTTTCATTTCCTACTTTGTTGAGTGTTTTTATCAGGAATGGATGTAAGATTTTGTTAAATGCCTTTTCTGCATCAATAGATATAATCTTGTGGTTCTTTTCTTTTTTTCTTATTTACATTGTGGATTACGTTGATTGTTGTTCTAATATTGAACCATCCTTGCATCCCTGATATGAATCCCACTTGATCATGATGTACCTTCCATCTTCTTCTGATGCTTTCTGCATCATTCAATATTTTGCCCATAGAATCCTTCAATACTTCAAGATGAGGCTTGAATTTTTTCTTCAGTTCCCTCAACTTGAGAAATGCTGAGTGTGTTCTTTCCTTCTGGTTTTCTAACTCCATGTCTTTGTGCATATCTTTATAATATTTAACATTGTCTTCTTCAGTTGACCTTTGAAGTTTTCTATTCAGCTTCCGTACATCCTCACTTCTTCCATTTGCTTTAGCATCTCTACACTGGACAGCAAGTTTCAGAGTCTCTTCTGACATCCATTTCGTTTTTTCCTTCTCTCTTGTCTCTTAATGACCTTTTGCTTTCTTCCTGGATGATGTTCTTGCTGGCATCCCACAACTCTTCTGGTCTTCGATCAAGTGCACCAAATCTGTTCCTCAGAGGATCTCTAAATTTATGTGGGATATGTTCAAGGTTATATTTGGGCTCTTGTGGACTTCTTTTAACTTTCTTCAGCTTCAGCGTGAATTTGCATATCAGAAAATTGATGATCTGTTCCACAGTCTTCCCCAGGCCTTGTTTTGGCTGACAATATGGAGCTTTTCCACTGACTCTCTCCACAGATGTTGTCAATTTGATTTCTGTGTATTCCATCTGATGAGGTCCATATATTAAAAAAGGTATTTGCAATGAAAAAGTCATTGATCTTACAAAATTCTGTCCTGCAATCTCCAGCATCCTTTCTATCACCAAGACCTTATTTTCCAAATACTGATCCGTCTTCTTTGTTTCCAATCTTTGCATGTCAATCACCAATAACTATCAATATATCTTGATTTCATGTTTGATCCATTTAAGACTGAAGAAGTTGGTAGAATTCTTTAATTTTACCATCACCGGCTATAGTGGTTATTGCATACATTTGAATAATGGCGATATTAACTGGTCTTCCTAGTAGGTATGGATACTATCTTATCACAGAAAGCACTGTACTTCATGAATGATTTTGATATGTTATTTTTTATAATGAATGTGATACTATTCATCTTCAATTTTTCATTCCCAATGTAGTAAACCATATGATTGTCAGATTCAGAATGGCCGATACCAGTTCATTTTAGCTCACTAATGCCTAGGATATCAATGTTTATGCATTGTATTTCATTTTTGACAGTTATCTATTTTCCTAGATTCATATTTCATACATCCCATGTTTCAATTATTAATGGATTTTTACAGATGTATCTTTTAATTTTGAGTTGTTCCCCATTAGCAAATGAAGGTCCCAATATCTTTACTCCATTTGCGTCATCGTGGTCAACTCTACTTTAAGGAGGCAGCTCTTCCCATGTCACATTTTGAGTACCTTCCAACCTGAGGGTCTCATCTTCCAGCATTATATCTGACAATATTCTGGTGCTCTTCATCGTGTTTAAATATTCAATAATCTGGTGTTGGCAGTGTTTCACTGCTTTTCATAAGGTTTTCAGTGACTAACGTTTTGGAAGTAGTCTGTCTCTCCTTCTTACTACTCTGTCTTCGTTTGGAAGCTCAGCTGAAACTTGTCCACCATGGGTGACCATACTGGTATTTAAAATGCCCATGGCATAGCTTCCAGCATAACAGCAACACACAATCCACCACAGTAGAACAAACTGACAGACAAGAGTTGATTAACAGGACAATATGGGCTGGCTAGGGAAATGTCTCCTACCTCTAGGTTTCTAAAAGCACCTGGATAAAACGATCCAACCTTGCTTATTGTTGGCCTGGTATTCCTCTCCATGTGTCTGTACTGCTCCTTTTTATAATACCTTAATGGTTCCCTCATGGCTCTTTGTAAAACCCAATCCCACCAGTCTTGCTATAGTTTTTATCTAGTGACCTCAGATTGTACTTCACAGAGAAAATAAAATGTCATTCATTAACTAGAGTATCTTTGGAGTCCTGGTGTGGCGTTGTAGTATAAGCACTGGACTGCTAACCAAAAGGTCAAAAGTTCAAACTTACCAGCTGAGTCTACATGGGCAGTATGAGTCAGAACTGATTCAAGAAAAACAATGGCATACCTTGATTAAGGGCTTAATAATTTTCCCAGTCACACAATGAAATTAGAATTTTTTTTTTTGTTTTTTTTTTTTTTTTCAAATATATGTGGTGTTGGTGGTTATGTGCCATGGAGTCGGTTCTGACTTATAGCAACCCTATACAGGGTTTCCAAGACTGTAAATCTTTACAGAAGCAGAAATCCTCAATTTTCTCCTGTGGAACAGCTGGTAGTTTCGAACTGCTGGCCCTGAGGTTAGCAGCCTGATTGGTAACCACTATACTAACAAGAGCTCCTTCAAATATATGTAGACTATATATATACTAACACACACCTACACAAAGTTCATTATACCATTTTCCAAGTAGAATAACATACTCTTGGATAAGCAACATTTTGTCTAATAATTCTATCTAGTAACAATTAAAGTAATTAATAGTTTTACTGGTCACTTTCAGCAAGCAAGGTTGTATCATCTGCATATTGTCTATTGTTATACTAGTCTTTTATTTAGTCTGGTTTATCTAATGAAGCAAAATAAGTGAAACTGAAATATGCATATATAAAAAGAGGTTTCTGTAAAGGACATGGCTCACACAATTGTAGAGGTAGACAGGTCCCAATCTCATTAGTCAGATGTCAGGCTGGAAGCTTCTGACTCATGATGCTAAAGGGCTGATGAACCAAGATCAGCAAGTCAGGTGGCAGGAAGGCAGGCAAGTTCAGCAGGCAAGAAGGATTGTCAGGTAGAGTAGGTCACTGGGTCAAATCCAAAGAACCAGAGGTCTGAGGCTGGGCCAGATGCAAGATCCAAGCCAAGCAGTGAGCAAGTAAGCTTTGCCTGACTGTCAATATTTTAGAAGCTAGCCACAACCCTGAGGAAGCTTTCTTTCAATTAATTGGCTACTCATAATAGATCTCATGTGGAGAATTATTACAACTTAATTGTCAAACTACTGAGAATCCTAGCCCAAGTTAACACAAACCCTTAACTATCACTTGTTGTTGTTGTTAGGTGCCATCGTGTCAGTACAGACTCATAGCGACCCTATGCACAATGGAATGAAACACTGCCCGATCCTGGAACAAACCCACAATTGTTGCCACACTTAAGACCATGGATGCTGCCACTTTGCCAATGCATCTCGCTGGGAGTCTTCCTCTTTTTTTCTGACCCTCCACCTTACCAAACATGATATCCTTCTCCAGTGACTGGTCCCTCCTGACAATATGGCCAAAGTATGAGAGATGAAGTTTGACCATCCTGGCCTCCAACAAGCATTCTGGCTGCACTTCTTCCAACACAGATCTGTTGGTTCTTTTGGCAGCCCATGACATTTTCAATATTCTCCTCCAACAGCATATCTTAAAAGCATCAATTCTTCTACAGTCTTCCTTATTCACTGTCCAGCTTTCACATACATATGAAGTTATTGAAAATACCATGTCTTGGTTCAGGCGCACTTAGTCCTCAAGCTGACATCTTTGCTCTTCAACACTTTAAAAAGTTCTTGTGCAGCAGATTTGCCTAATGCAATACGTCATTTGATTTCTTGACTGCTGCTTCTATGAGTGTTGACAGTTGATCCAAGAAGAATGAAGTCCTTGACAACTTCAATCTTTTCTCCATTGATTAGAATGTTGTTTATTGGTCCAGTGGTGAGGATTTTTGCTTTCTTTACATTGAGATGCAATCCATACTGTAGGCTTTGGTCCTTGATCTTCATCAGTAAATATTTTAAGTCCTCTTCACTTTCAGCAAGCAAGGTTGTATCATCTGCATATTGCAGGTTGTTAATGAGTCTTCCTCCAATCCTGATCAATCATTTTCTTCATAGAATCCAGCTTCTCATATTATTTGCTCAGCATACAGGTTGAATAAGTATGGTGAAAGAATACAACCTTGTCACACACTTACACGTACACACTATCACTTACACACACAAACATGAAAGAATTAAAAAATGAATACAATAAACCTACCACCTGAATTCTGCAATTATCATATTGCTATATTTGATTTATCACATATCTAGCTATAATGTCTTCCACTACTCATCTTATTTATTGATGCATTTCAGAGTGTTATAGTTATCAGCATACATCACTCTTAAAAAATTGAGCATATATATTAACTACAACTCTTTTGGGGAAGACTCCTGAATGAGATGGATTGGCAGAGTGGAAGTAGCAATGGGCTCAAGTGTAACAACATTTGTGAAGATGGTGCAGAACTGGGCAGTGTTTTGTCTTGTTGTACATAGGGTTGCTATGAGTCAGAATGGGCTCAATGACACCAAACAATAACAACAACAAATTTACATATTGTGTAGTGTAAAATATATTGCAAAAACCTTTAGTTACATATGTTGTTGTTGTTCTTGTTAAGTGCCATCGAGTCTATTCTGACTCATAGCAACCTTGTATAGGATTTCTGAGGCTGTAAATCTTTACTGAAGCAGACAGACCAATCATTCTTACATGGAGTGACTGGTTAGCTCAAATTGCCAACCTCGTGATTTACAGTACAGTTCTTATCCTACAGAGCCACCAACCCTCAGTAATTACATATATAAAAATGTAAGTAAATACAAAAATGTAGGTATGCAATCCAATGAGGTACTCATTCCTAACTCTTCCCACACCCTCCCCACTTCTCCCATGTCCAATCACCTACTACATTTTACTCCATCTCCTCTACTCTGGACTCTGGTGTGGCTCTGTAAGATCAGCACTAGACTTCAAACCACAAGGTCAGCAGTTCAAACCCACCAGCTTCTTCTTGGAAACCCTATACATGGTTTCTATGAGCTAGAACCAATCCAACAGCACTTAACAACAACAACCTCTACTCTAACCCACAGCTTTAGTTTAGACTTTTGTCATTACTCACCTGAATTTCTGGAAAGTCATCCAGGTGCTTCTATTTTAGCTCATCATCTGAACAGCACTGTGAAGATGGTCTTTCTAAACTGCAAATCTGATATCATTTCCTGTTCAATTCCCTCAGTGATTTTCAGTCAAACAGGGGAATCTTTAGGATAAAATCCAGTCTACTGAATATGGCTCATGAATCTGACCCTGTCTATGTCTCTGACTTCATTCACCTCCTCTACTCATTGCCCAATTCCTTCTAACACAAGTACTACTCACTAAAAATCTGAATTATCTGCAACACTTCATGCCCCCTCAGGCTGTGTGCCTTTTTGTGTTACTCCTTCTGTCTGTAATGCCCTGATTCCCTTTCTTCATCAAGCTACCTGCTACTTCACAGATGAGTTTAAGCATCATTTACTTTGGTAAGCTCGAAATGATCACCTTCTACACTGACTCCAGACTAGGCCAGATGCCCTTTCAAGGTCCCTGAAACATCGTGTACCGATATCTCTTCAAATTTTTGACCATTTGCAACAAGCAAATCCTGTCATTCCTTTGTCTAGTCTTTGATAAATAAATGTTCAGTAAAAGTTCATAGAAGGAAAACAAGCAGGAACAAGGCAGGTGTAACTCCAAGATTTTTGACACTATTTAACATTTAAGATGAGTGGCAAGACAGTATTAGTTCAGGAAAATGTTGTTGCTGCTGCTTTGTGCCATCAAATCAGTTCAGAATCATAGCGACCCTGTATAGAGTTTTAAAACCTGTAAATCTATGGGAGCAGAAAGTCTTGTCTTCTATCCAATTCAGAAAACATTTAACATAAATTTAAAATCAAAAGAGACAACTTAGCCTACATGGGCACTTGCCTCTGGCCTCAGGTATACCATAGGTAAGAAAAAGTCTAGAAGTCACTTTTAATTATGTAAATAGAGGGTAATATCTTTCTTTTGTTAAAAAAAATAAAATAAAATAACTAAAAGGCCAAGAAAGTTCTCATCTTAATAGTCTATATTCTTGCCTAAAGTACA
>NW_006408711.1:3652411-3656347 GCF_000296735.1 Chrysochloris asiatica
CCCCAGATTACCTGATTACATTATAAACTAGGTAATTTTACAGTGCTCAATTTGGAGTAGTAGACACCCAAACTATTCCTTTAATTAAGCATCACATCCCATATCTTACTTAAGAAAATGATCTTCATTTAGTACTATATTTCTCTGAACCATGCTATTGGACATTCTTTTATAGAAAACTAGAAAGAAAAGAAGTAAGAAATTCAATGCAAACTTTCAGGTTAATTGTGCAAAATATATTGCAATATCTGAATTCAGACAGCTGATAGATTCGTAGCACCAATTCAACATATTCATTTCATTGCATATAGTATAGATTAGTATCAACCTAGAAGTCACAATTTACTAAGCTTTATGCCACATGAGGGACTTGGAAAATAACTTATAATGAATGAATAAACAGCTGTTTATTGAGACTTTACTATGACTGGCAGTGTTGTTGTTGTTGTTGTTAAATACCAGAAAGTAGGTTCTGACTCATAGCGACCCTGTATAGTGATTCCAAGGAACAGCTGATGGGTTTGAACCATCAACCTTGCAGTCAGTAGTGCAGTGTTTATCTTCCAATACCACACCAGAATTCCTGGGCAGGTAGTGTAGTAAGTACTATATCATTTAAGTTAGCTTACTTGGCTCCCATATTTCAAAAATAAAAAAATTAAAATTGCAAGTAATATAAACTAAGAAGTAAAAAATGACCATATTTACTTCCTCAAAACTTGGGAAAGTACAAACTAACAGAAAAATCTTGAATTGTCCATAAGTAAACTCCTAAGAAGAAAGGAACTGAAAGATCCGGGATGGTTGTTCACAACTGGATCAATGAGCAGCATCACTAAAAATGGACAAAATATTGGTTTCATTTTGCTTGGATCCATAATCAATGCCCATGTAAGCAATAATCAAGAGATCAAATGGTATATTGGCTTGGGTAAATCTGTTGCAGAACTCTTGAAAATGTTTAAAAACAAAGATATCACTTTGAAGACTAAAGTGTGCCTGATCCAAACCATGGTATGAATTGTGGTGTTCATGAAGAATAGTGAATACATTATGGACTGTCAGAAGAATAAACAAATATGTCTTGGAAGATGTACAGCCAGAATCTGCTCTCCTTAGAAGCAAGGATGATGAGATTTTGTCTTGCTTACTTAGTACATATAAGCAGGAAGAACCAATCATGGAGATACATTGTGCTTGATAAAATAGAGTGTTAGCAAAAAAAAAAAAAGGAAGATCATCAATGAAATAGATCGACAATGTGACAGTAACAATGGGCTTAAAAATTTTAAACATAGCAAAAATTGTGAGGGTGACATAGGACTTGGCAAAGTTTCATTGCATTATACACAAGATTGCTATGAGTTGGAACTGACTTATTGGCATCTAAGAACAATGAGGTCCAGGGCTACACGACAGAGCAGCAAAGGACAGCCTTTCAGTCAACCTTGTCTAGGTCAAAGGTAATTTTTTTCACCCCTTAACTAGAAAGCTCTTTAACATCTCAAACTCCTGATACTAATCCACAATACCACCCTTTGCACACATAACTTTCCTCTTCAGTTAACTTAATTTTTATACAAGCAAGTGAGAAAGAGGAGACCCTCACTTTTTATTATCTGGTATGTGTACAAGGTGACCCTACTTCAATAACTACAATAACCAGAGAAGAATTATTATTTCCTTGATTCTCTGACTCTATTTTGTCCTCAGAAGGAGTACACAAAAAATCAATGTCAACTAGCTTCAGAGGAAGTGTTCTTAATGGGCCTGCTGCTGCCAAGTGTCCCTGGGAGGTTGGATCAATTTCTCTGCACCAGTGAAAGAAGCCCCATACTTCAACAGCAGGGTCTTAGTAGAACGTCTCAGGGACTCTCAATCTCAAATACTTATTGAGGTTGGATGGAAACATAAACAATTAGAAATATGACAATAGGAAATAATGGGGGAAGAGGAGCCCTGTGAAACTTGAGAGGTACCTGTGCTGCCGTACAATTGATTTTGCAATAGAAAAATTTTCACATAGTTTCTTTCCATATGCAGTCTGAGACATGGACCAAGTTGGGGTCACACACAGTTAAACTTGTGAATGGATCACCCTGAAGGAAAAGATCATCCTCTGATATTAAGATGTCTTGTGGAGGTACAGACTAGGTTCTGGAGAGGCAGGCAGCTCAGGGCTTCTGCAATCTATTTCTCTTTCAGATCAGTCGATAAGTATGTATTTTACACAAGGAGGGAACAACTCCAGAATCATGTATGCAGTGACTTAATTAATGGTTTAAGCTTATCATTCCCTAGGCAAGAATTCCCCAGAGAGACTAGCGATTACTACAGAGTATAAAGGCTTGCTAGAAAGTGTTGAAATTCTGGACTACTGCAACAGAATCAACTTTTTTCATCATCATGAGCCTTATTACATTCTGGAGATGGCATTGTCCATAAATAGTTAGTAATTGGTACTTCACTGTTTCCCATTACTTGTTACCAGGCATAGCTCCTATTGTCTAAGACTAATCATCTGCAATGAGAAATAGTTTATGCTCTTTCTCTACATCACCACTGTTAGAAGTCAATAACTGCTTAGCCTTACAGATGGGTGTTCCCATGCTGATGATGAGAGCAACTCCATAGACTGCTTTTTCCATTACATAAAAATAAATGTATCTTCTGTCAGTGGGGGTAGTGTCTAAAAATAATTATAAAAATTGAATATTCTAAGGCTGTGTTTGCAACTTTTCACTTAAAAGAAGGGCATGTGCATTTGTTGGGTAGAACAAAAACCAACAATATTAAATTAGTAACTTAAGAGCTTTACACCAAATGTCTCTTTTTTACATTTCTATAACATTATTTTGTTAGTGAGTGAATAAAAATAATGTTATAAGTGCTGCAGCATTTTTCTTCAACTCCATAGATAGAACATCTAATCATTGTATCATATCTGGAGGCTTAGAAAGTAGAGTCTTTCAAAAATCAAAAGTAATAAATGTCTGGCAGTGAAACTAAGACTCAAGGTATCCCAGTCAGTTTCTCCATGTAAGAATTTGGAATTAGGTCCCAGAGGCTCTCGTTAATAGAAAAAATGGGGCTTCGGTGATCATATTAAGTCATGTGCAACCCAAAGCAGAGAAAGGGAAGAATAAAGCAGAAAAACCAAGTGAAGTGAAAAAGGATAATCTTCATTTCTGAGGCAGCAGTGAGAAATTACTAAATTTGAATTATTTCTGTTCTTCCCTGTTGTGGTCTGAATGCATTTTCTGTCCTTGAGTTCGATGCATCTTTCAGTAACTACTATTATTTGCTTAAGATAGGTTGGAATGTCCTGCTTTGGGCAATAAAAATATATTCCAGGCAAATAAATTAATTAGTCAGAGAAATCAGCTAGATACGAGTATTATTGTTGTTGCTAAGTGCTGTCAAGTCGGTGTGATTCATAGAGACACTGTATAGTATTTCTGAGGAGTGGCTGGTAGGTTTGAACCACTGACCTTGGGGCTGTAACTGACCTTGTGGCCCAGCACATTACCCTGCAGTGCCACACCAGGACTTAAGCACCATCAAGTTAATTTTAGCTCACACTGACTCTGTGAATAGAATAGAACGAAACACTGCCCAATCCTGTACCATCCTCATAGTTGTTGTTAATTTTGAGCCATTGTTGCAGCAACTGTGCCACTCTGTCTTACTGAAGGTCTTACTCTTTTCTGATGACATTCTACTTTTCCAACCATGATGTCTTTTCAAATGTCGGGTGTCTCCTGATAGCATGTTCAAAGTACATGAGATAAAAGTTTGACCATCTTTTCTTCTAAGGAGCATTCTGGCTGTACTTGTTTTAAAGCAGATTTATTTGTCCATTCTTCTGAAAGCTTAGTTTTGTTGTTGGTAAATACTGTTGAGTCAATTATGACTCATTGCTGTTGTTTTTGTTAC
>NW_006408711.1:3658529-3659658 GCF_000296735.1 Chrysochloris asiatica
AAAGCTTGTAAGCCAGTCACTTCTTGCCTTTGTAGCCCCTCCCCCCACCCAATTTGGTTATCCATCTTGTTTTGATGCTTTCTTCAACATTCAATATTTTGCCCATAGAATCCTTCAGTTTTTCAAGTTGAGGTTTGAATTTTTTCCTCAGTTCCCTCAGCTTGAAAAATGGTGAGTGTGTTTTTCCCTTTTGGTTTTCTAACACCAGATCTTGGCCCATTTCAGTATTTTGACTTTGTCTTCTCACAAAACTGTTTGAAGTTTTCACTCCAGCTCTTTTACTTCCTCATTTCTTCCATTTGCTTTAGCATCTCTATGCTGGTGAGCAAGTTTCAGAGTCTCTTCTGACACCCCTTTGGTCTTTTATTTCTTCTTTGTCTTCTTTGTGCCTTCTTCCTGTATGATATTCTTGATGTCATCCCACAACTCTTCTGGTTTTTGGTCTTTAATGTCTAATACTTCAAATCTGTTCTTCAGATGATCAGTAAATTCAGGTGGGATATGTTCAAAGTATTATTTGGGCTCTGGTGGACTTGTTTTCATTTTCTTTAGCTTCAGCCTGAACTTGTATATGAACAATTGATGGTCTTTCCCTCAGTCTGCCCCTGGTCTGCTTTTGGCTAATGATATGGAGCTTTTCCACCATCTCTTTCCACAGATGTATTCAATTTGATTTTTGTGTATTCTGTGTGGTAAAGTCCCTGATTATAATCATCTTCTATGTTGTTTAAAAAAGGTATTTGCAATAAAGAAGTCATTGGTCTTGCAGAATTCTACCATGCTATATCCAGCATCATTTCTATCATTGAAACCATATTTTCCAGCTATTGACCCTTCTTTGTTTCCAAGCTTTGCATTCCAATAATTAATAATTATCAATATACCTTGATTACATGTTTGTTCAATTTCAGTCTGAGGAAGTGTAAGAATTCTTCAATTTCATCATCACTGACTTTAATAGTGGGTCCATAAATTGAATAATAGTTGTACCTACTAGTCGTCACTGTAGGCATATCTATATTACCCTATCACATATAGCATTGTACTTCAAGATAGATCCAAAGATGTTCTTTTTGGTGACAAATATGACACCATTCCTCTTTAATTTGTCATTTTTGGCATAGTAAAC
>NW_006408711.1:3662098-3663370 GCF_000296735.1 Chrysochloris asiatica
AAATTTCTTTGTCATTTATCATTATGCTATTTATTGGTGTAGTTTTTAAGATTTGAATTTTCTTTATGTTTAGGTTTTCTAAACAAAAAGTTGAATGCTTTTACATTCAAAAGTCTTCAACAGCTTCCTCATATGTCTTCATTTCTTTACTGCTGATTCCATGGGCATGGATTCTGAATCCAAACAAAATTAAATTCTTGACAATTTTAGTACTTTCTCTGTTTATCATGGTGTGGATTATTGGTCCAACTGTGAAGCTATTTGTTTCTTTATTTTGAGATGTACTGAAGATTATCACTTTGAAATTCTTCAGTAAGTGTTTCAAGTCCTTTTCACTTTCAGGAAGCAAGATTGTATCATTTGTAGAGCTCAGATTGTTAATGATTCTCTCCCTAACCATGATGCTGTGCTCTTCTTCTAGAGCTTTTCTAATTTATGTTGTTAAGTGCTGTTGAGTTGGTTCCAACTCAGATACTCACTATTGGTTTTCTGAGAAGTGACTGGTAAGTTTGAACCACCAACCTTGTGGTTCAAACTAACCTTGAATTCCTGCACTTATCCTACAGCACCATGTTGTTGCTGTTAAGTGACATCAAGTCACTTCTAACTAATAGCTAGCATGTATAGGATTTCCGAGGAGCACAGGTAAATAAACATGGAAAGAGATCTTCTGCCAAACCTATATGTATTCATGAGTATAGTCTCACACTCCCTTCCATATCTTCAGTATGTGTGTCTATTCATGCATCCATTTGTATGTAGATCATTTTTAATTCAGGACTATGTATATAGCAGTATTTATCTCTGTTGCCTTGAACATCAGCACATCTCTCAATGTCTTCCCCTGCCTCTATCATTTTTTGATGACCTCCCTCTTATTGTAGATTGTCTTCTTCTTTACCTAAGTTAATATGTGATTATCCTCTTCTTGGAGTCCTAGTGTGGTGCTGTGGAATAATGTACTGGACCTCAAGGTCGGTATGAACCACAAGGCATGCAGTTCAAATTCACCAACCCCTTCTAGGAGACCCTATACAGGGTCACTATGAGTCAGAGACTCAACAGGACTTAATAACAGCATTAACAATGCTCTCGCTATAGATATCATGTGGCCTGTAAAATAAGCACTGGACTACTAACTGCAAGGTCGGTGATTCAAACCCACACCAGCTGCTCCTTCGAAACTCTATACAGGATCACTAAGAGTCAGAATTGACTCAACAGGACTTAACAAAATCCACTAGTGATTTAACTGCTCTTTCCCTCCCACCC
>NW_006408711.1:3678503-3679564 GCF_000296735.1 Chrysochloris asiatica
ACAACAACAACAACAACAACCATGTCGATAAGTGAGAAATGGGTGTATCCTACTTAACAGAGGCAAAAAGAGATCATCTCCCTCAACATATCAACCTCCCTCTGCATTCTCCTTTCAGCTGTTAGAAAAAAGAAACTGTCCATCTCATTTCTAAGGTCCAACCCTCTCCCTCAGTATTTATTTATTATACTTAATCCTCAGCTTTGAGTTCCATGCTCTCTGACCTTTACAGAACATTTTTATGATAGATTTTTACTAATTTTTCTTTTATTTTCAAATCTTATAAACACACACGAGCCCAGGTGGCACAGTGCTTAAGCACTTAGCTCCTAACCAAAAGGCTGGCAATTTGAACCCTCTAGTCACTTCAAGGAAGAAGGATGTGGCAGTCTGTCTTCATAAATATTTACAGCCTTGGAAATGCTCTGGAGATGTTCTACTCTGTCCTATAGTGCTACTATGAGTCGAGATTTACTTGAAGGCAGTAGGGTTGCCAACACACACACACACACAACTTAAATCCATCTTGCTGAATGGCATTTGACCAAAATCAAATCCTTGATAATTACAAAACAAAATAATAATCTTCCTTAATGTCCCACATCACCTTTCAAATACCAGGCTTTGCCTTCTTGCTTATTCACCTAAACAGCTCTTGCAACTGGACTATCTGAATGGCTGAAGGAAGATAAATTAACAACCTGCAATATGTAGATGACACAATCTTGCTTGCTGAAAGTGAGGAGGACTTAAAGCACTTACTAAAAAAGATTTTTTTTTTAAATTTAGTCTATAGTATGGATTACAATTCAATGTAAAGAAAACAAAAATCCTCACTAATTAATAGCATCATAATAAATGGAGAAAAGATTGTTAAGGTTTTTAAGGTTTTCACTTTACTTGGATCCACAATCAACATCCACGAAAGCAGCAGTCAAGAAATCAAACAACGTATTGCATTGGGAAAATGTACTACAAAAGATCTCTTTAAATTGCCGAAGAGCAAAGACATGACTTTGAGGATTAAGGTGCTTGACTCGAGACATGGTATTTTCTCTTGC
>NW_006408711.1:3681039-3688352 GCF_000296735.1 Chrysochloris asiatica
CTACCAGCTGTTCCATGGGAGAAAGATGAGGCTTTCTGCTCCTGTAAAGATTTACAGCCTCAGAAACCCTGTACAGGGTCACTATGAGTCAGACCCGACTCCACAGCACATAACAACAGCAACAAATATATCTTGGAGTCTTGGTGTGGCACTGTAAGATAGGCACTGGGCTGTTAACCACAAGGTCAGTGGTTCAAAGCCACTAGCTGCTCCCCGGCAACCCCATACCGGGTCTCTGTGAGTAGGAACCAAATCAATAACACTTAACAACAACAATAAATATATCTTAGAGCCCTGGTGTGGTGCTGTAGTATTAGCACTGGACTGTTAACCACAGGGTGGGAGGCTCAAACCCATCAGCACACTCCCTGGAAACCCAATACAGGGTTGCTATGTGTCAAAACTGACTCCACAGTCTTTAATGACAAACACATCTTGACACAGTAGCAGCAACAACAGGCTGAAACATAACATTTGTAACACAGGACCAGGCAATGTTTCATTCTGTTGTGCATAAGGTTGCTAGAGTCAGAACTGACCGGATGGCACGTAACAACAATAAATATATCCTGAATTACCCATATTGACTCTCCATCTCCTCTTCATACCCTAAATCCAATGTAAGGTTACTTGAACTATTGATATAATTCCCTAGCTGGGGTCCCTGATTCTGCTTTATCTCCTCAGCATCCCTTTTCCACACACAAATGGTATCTCACTCTCCCCAGAACCTCTTTCTATACTACTACTTTAGGATTTCTTTCATTTCTTCAATATACTAGCTCTAGCCTCCTACACAAGCTATTTTGTTTCTTCACTTGGAATGTTGCTCCTAGCCTCCTACCCCATGCACCTGGTTAAATCTCTTACCCACACTTCCAAGTTTTAGTCAAATTCCTCAGTGAGACAAACTTCAAATTATGTAAGGTTCCCAATTGTCCGCTCTCATAGTCATTTTTCTTCTTAGTACTTATCAGTTGTATTTTACATTTATTTGTATGTATGATTATTAACATGTGTCTTCCTCATTATATTGGAAGCATGTTAATGGTAAAGAGCAATTTACTTTTCTTCACCATTGACTCCTCAACAGTAGTGTACTGCTTATCATGTAGGTTCTCAATAAGACTTGCTAAATGAATGGATGGACAAGGAAGAAAATGAAATAACCAAAAGTTCATTGATCCTAAATAGGCAGTTATATTTTAATACATTTCCTTCTAATAATTTTAATGCAAACCTATTTTGACATTTTTACAATTTGGATAGATTATATATATATATTAATTTTAATCCTTATATCAAACCTTGATAAATATTTGAAGTTGTTAAATATTCTTCAAAAAGAATTATTTTTTTTTAGCTTTTTGTCGTGAACGAATGAAGGTTTCCAGACAAGATCATTCATTTTACATTGAACAAACTGTACACTTTGTTTCATCTCAAAGATTACAGTCACCACCATGCAACAACAGTTATCCTGCTTCCTCCCTGTGTTTCCTCTTTCCATTCCACCCTCCTTCCCATCCCTTGTCAACTTTATTCTTAGGTAAATGGCATCCTTTTGATTTTTAATGACGGACCCTTCCATGATGAATGGTTGTTGTCCTTGCTATGGTACCTATCTACTGTTTAGCTGAAAGTTAGGTCACAATGATGAGTTCCTTTTCAGACCTGAAAGGTGGGCAAGGACAATAGTCTCATTCCTCCAATCTGTTTTGAACAAGTAAGCCTGATCTTTTTATATACATATATATAATTTTGAGTTTTGTTCTACATTTTCTCCCACTTTATCCAGAACCTTCTAACGTCATCTCTTTCAGAGCTGTGGATAGTGGTAGCCAGTGCCCATGTAGATTTTCTGATCTAAGAGTCTTGGAAACTGATGTTCACCAATTTCCTTAGTCTATTGAACTAATTGATTCCAAACATTTTCAATTTTCATCACTCTTCATTCTTCCACACATAGAAAGAGCAATAACTGCATCTTAGATGGCCGCTCATGACTTTTTTTTTTTCCAAACTGACATCCCCACTCTTGAACACTTGAAAGTGGTCTTGTGCAGTAGATTTGCCTAATGTTTGACTTCTTTTTTAAGTTTTATTGTGAATTATGTGACAGTCCACATGGGAGAACATCAGTTTTTACATTCATCCTATCGTATATTGTTTCATTGCCATGGTTACACTCCCCTCCACACATCAACAATCAACAAAAAGGTACATCCTATAAGCCTGCTACCTCCCCTCCACCGGTCATCAGCACACAGCCCCTCTTCCTTCCTGGGTCCTGAGTCCCCAGCTGCTCCATCTCTCCACGTCATCATCTCTGTCTCCATCTCGGGGATCGCTGTCTTTCTGAGTAGGGTTCTGCTCTCCACTCTTCTCGCTTCATGGTTCCAGGGACCTCCGCTCCTAGCCTGCAAAGTAAATTACTCCCCCTTTGCCACAAAATGTCTACTTTTACATTTACAACCTTCACAATCAGTCCTGGTAACAATTATTCACCCTTGTATCACAAGAGACCTATTCGCATTTCCTTTAATCAGTCCTGCCTAGACAGATTGGATACTACTCACTGGAGACTCTACCTTCCTCCATGCCCTATGGATCTAGGTTCCTCTTGAAAGCTTATAAGCCAGTCACTTCTTGCCTTTGTAGCCCCCCCCCCCACACACACACACACACATATTTTGGATAGCCAATGTCCAAGTTGCCCATCCCTGTCTACTCTGTGTATGGAGGGGGTGGGGAAAATCCTTGCCGTAAAGATTCGTTTCCTCTTTTGAGCTACTGCATCCATAAGTGTAGGAGGTCAAGTTCATCAAATTGTATCAGATTACTCTTTTTTTCCTCTTCTTTCTTCTTCTAGTTGCACTCTGATCATCCAGTCATTGAAGCTAGGTCAAATGGGTATTGTCTGCAAGTGTGGGTGCTCTTGTGGATATGCCCTCTCTTCTTATCCACTGGACACTTCTGCTCATGACTTTTTAAGATCCCAGACACTACTCACCAAAGTCTTTGTGACTATGTTGTGTCAACTGATCATGATGTCCCCCTGAGAATGTGATTCTGAGACCCAAAGCCCACATTCAGAGTTGTGTTTGCAAGAAAGGTAAATACCCAAATACAAATATCCTCTTTCAAACTCTTATATATTTGTGGGTGTACTGCTACTCTTCCTCCCATACCCATTCAGCCTGTGTCTCTGTCCATGTATCCACCCACAGAATACTGTTTTTCCAAGGTTGTGCGTATATCATTATTTACTTCTATCCCCTGAGCCCTTGCATACCTCCTGTGTCTTCACCTATTTTCATCATTCTTCTACCAATCTTCCTCCGAGCTAACATGTCTGCCCTCTAATCAGTGAATTACTCTCCCTTCCTTTCCACTTTGGTACCCATCAAAGAATGTTTCTTTTAGTTAGAAAACCTTTTCTTGAGTTCTTACAAAGTGATTTAATACAATATTTGTCCTTTTGTGAGAGACTAATTTCACTCAGCATAATGTCCTCCAAGTTATTCCATGTTACGAGTTGTTTCACAGATTTATCATTGTTCTTCTATGTTGCATAGTATTCCATTGTGTGTATGTATCAAGGTATGTTTATCCATTCTTCCATTGATGGGCACCAAGGCTGTCTCCACCTTTTACTATTGTGAACAGTGTTGCAATGAGCATTGGTGCACATATAGCTACTCATGTCCTGGCTCTTACTTCTCTTGGTTATATACCATGCAGAGGGATTGCTGGGTCATATGGTATTTCTATTTCCAAGTTTCTGAGGAAGTGCCATACCATTTTCCACAGTGGTTCAACCATTTTACAGTCTCACCAGCAATGCAGGAAGATACGAGTCTCTCCACACCCTCATCATATGTTGTTTTCTTTATCTGAACTTTGCTATTAATGCTAGGATGAGATATCTCATTTTTGTTTTGGTTTGCATCTCTCTAATGGAGTCCTGGAGTGTCACTGTGGGTTACTGTGCTGGAATGCAAAGTCTGTTTGAACCACAAGGTCAACAGTTCAAACTCACCAGCTGCTCCTCAGAAATCCTATACAGGGTCGCTATGGGTCAGAACTGATTCAACTGCACTTAACAACAACAACAATGGCAAATAATCATGAACATTTCTTCATATGTGTTTTGGCTACCTGAATGCTTCCTTGGTGAAGTGTTCATCTCCTGTGCCCATTTTTTAATTGGGTTGTTTGCTTTTTCTTGTAGATATGCTGTTGCTGTTGTTGTTAAGTGCCATTGAGTCCATTTGAACTCATAGCAAACTTGTATAGGGTTTCCGAGGAGCAACTGGTGAGTTTGAACTGCCTACCTTGTGGTTCAAACCAACCTTGCAGTCGAGTGCTTATCCTATATCACCACACAAGGACTTCCAGAGGTGCCGTAATTTTCTATAAATTTTTGAGATTAGCCCTTTGTCTGTTATGTCCTTGAAAAAAATAAATAGATAATTCCCAATCTCTTTTTAATATTTTGGGGAAATCTTTTGATGCACATAAGTGCTTAATTTTTAGGAGGTCCCAGACATTTATTTTGTCTTCTACTATTTGTGTGTTTTAGTTATGTTTGTTAAAGTATTTATGCCATGTATTGGAGTCCTAAGTTTGTCCCTATTTTTTCACTGATGATCTTTATATTTCCTTTTAATGTATGTTGACCCTTGTTCAAAGATGGAATTACTCCTAGTTTCTCAATTCTATTCCATTGATCTAAGTTTCTTTGTTGTACCTATACCAGGCTATTTTTACCACTGTGGCTGTGTAGTAGATTTTGAAATCAGGGAATGAGAGTCCTTTAACATTGTTCTTCTTAATCAATGCTTTGCTTATCCAAGGTCTCTTTCCTTTTTATGTAAAGTTAATGATCATCTTTCTCATCTCCTTAAAGAATTACATTAGAATCTGGATGGGATTGGATTGTATCTATAGAGTGTTTTGATAGTGTTGACATTTTCATAATGTTAAGACTTTCTATCCATGAGCATGATATATTCTTCCATTTGTAATTCCCTTTTGGTTTCTTGTAGATTTATTCCAAAGTATTTCATCTTTTGGGTGACTGTTGTAAATGGAATTGTTTTCCTAATTTCTTTTTCAGAGCTTTCTTTATTTGTATTGTTGTTGTCGTTAAGTGTCATCGAGTCAGTTCCAACTCATAGAAATCCTGTATAAGATTTCCAAGGAGCGGCGGATGAGCTTGAGCTACCAATCTTGGAGTTCAAAACGACCATGCAGCTAAGCACATTAACCCACAGTACCACACCAGGACTCCTTTATTTGTGTAGAGGGACCCAATTTACTTTTCTATATTGATTTTGTAACCTGCCACTTTGCTGAATCTTTCAATGAGTTCCAATAATTTCTTGCTGAGTCTTTGGAATTTTCCATGTATAGGATAATATCATTTGCAAATAGAGAGAGCAAAAACTCTATTTTTAATAACTACACAATATTCCAATTTATGTGCTTAGTCTAATGTATTTAAACCTTTGCTTATTACTAAGTACTTAGGATCCTTTCAATATATTTTTTTCTGTTATAAACAATGCTGCTATGATTATTTTTGTATATTTCTGCATCTAAATTGACTGCTAACAAGGGATAAACTCTTAAATAAGAGAGATTCCAGGTTCCAATGTATAACATATTTTAAGTTTCAGGAATCCTTAATATCAAGAAAATAAGAACATTGGATAATATTATAATGTTACTTAGATTTAGATTGCAAGCCAGGGACAGACTTATCATTTCATTGCAAGCTCTTACTCAAATTTTAAAACCAAATATTATAACAGGGCAAGTTGATGAAATAGTTTACAGGACTAACTTATTTTTCAGATCTTTGTCCTTAGGTCCTGTAATTAACTTTTAAAACAACAGCACAACAAAAACCCTTGCTCTCCCAGTAATACCTTTACAAATCTGGTAACACTTGGTAGCTCAATAAGGATTTCTATAATGCATTTCAGGATCAGTTATTTGATATTTTACAAAGAATACACATAAATTCTACCTAAACATTACGCCACTAGGTTGGTGGTTCAAGTTTACGAGCTGCTCCTCAGAAATCCTATATAGGGTCACTATGAGTCAAACTGACTATGTGGCACTCAACAACAATAAACATTATGCCAGTTGTATATACTTAAAAGTTATTTCAAATATTTTTGTTGAAATATAAGAGGTCCCTATCTTATAGAGTTGCTGTGCATAAGGTCGCTATGGGTCGGTACTGACTCAATGGCACCTAGTAACAACAATGACATCTTATAGAGTATGAGGTCAATTAAAGCTTTAGGGACTAGGACTTCAAGAAGGTAAAATGATCTGCCATCCCATATACTCCCTCCCTGTTATGATCAGTTATGGATTTCCTTCTGAGAGGTTTCCACACAAGGAAGTCTTTGAAAAAAAAATGTGTGAAAAAAAAACAAACCCTGTAAGAATATTACATTGAAAATAACTGTTGTAATGCATTCAACAATAAATATGTTTATAACATTTCTGATGCTCAATACAGATACCAGAATCTTCCATTTTTCATTCTGAGTAGATTCAATTCACATTCTACTGTGTAAACATGTATAAAGCTAGGGGAGAAAAATCTATACACAGCATGACCTACTTTTGATGTACTGACTGTTTTTCTCCAAAAGAATTAAAAATTGTCATTGAAAACTCAGACAGACTGCATTAGTACAAAGGATATAAAAGCATATTTCAACATAGTAATAATGAGTTATATTTTGCATGAGATCTGCAACCAATAATTTTCTAGAAGATTTTGGCAAATATATATTCTATTGTACATGCTAATGTAAACTGTCTCTCCTCTTAGATTATATTTACATTCACAGTCATACACTTACTTACCTATTCTAGTCCATAATTTATTTTGGAAATGAAAGAACAACCTTCATTAAGATGGGTTAAATTTTGATGCTATTGATGGTTTTGATAATATTAGTTTTGTTGTTGTGCTATATCCCATTTAGGGAGCTTGGTGTGGTCTCCATTATTCAGCATTTCAAGTCTAGGAGGTGCTTCCTAGGAGAAAGATGAGGCTTTCTGTTCCTGTAAAAATTTACAATCTCAGAAAGATCCTATAAAGGATCACTATGAGTCAGAAATGACTCCATGGTACACCATCACCACCAACAGCATTTTTTTCTATTTAGACATGCCCAGAGCAGAGATGTCAGCTTGAGGACTAAGGTGTGCCTAACCCAGGCCATGGTGTTTTCAATAACCTTATATGGATGCGAAAGCTGGACAGTGAATAAGGAAGA
>NW_006408711.1:3691757-3712191 GCF_000296735.1 Chrysochloris asiatica
TCCAACTTGTAGCGACACTGAATAGGGTTTCAAACTGACTTTGCAGTCCAGCACATTAACCCACAGCACCACATCATGATGCCATTTTTTCTACTAACATTAATATTCACAACTCTATAACTTAATATGCTTACTCACTTTACAGATAGAGATATAAGTATTCATTAATATTAAATAATTTGCCTGGAGTTCAAAAACTACAAATGGGTTTGGTTGGCTTTCTTTCTGGCTTTCTGGCTTTATACCTGTGCTGTTTCCACTACATCAAGGTGACAAATGACACAACTGTGCTACATGTAGCTGTGAGCATCAGAAATTATATAAAAGGTCTGGCCTGTTTCTGGCATTCAGTAGAGAGAGCTATCTGCCTATTGTCATCATCATCATAATGTTTTATAGCATCATCTAGCTATGAGCATTCCTTTGTCAGTGAAGCACCCTATGTAACAGGTCTTCTTAAATCAAAACATAGTTTTTCCTTACCTGTGTCTTTCAATTAGACATGGAACTTACAGTAGAGAACTCAAATGATAAAGTAAAATCATCCTGAAGTGAAGTTATGTCCCTTTGGCTGAACTTTCTCCTCTTTCTGTCCCTACATATTCTACTGCATAAAATTGAGACTTCACTGTTTGATCCCCAGATATGATTAAATCACTTTTTTTTTATTCATATACAAGTTGACTATTGTGGTACAGAAGTAAGAACACAAGTTTTTGAAACAGACGGGTTTGCATTTGATTCCCAGTGCTACCACTTATCGTATAAACAACTGTAGGCAAGATAGATGCTTCATCTGAGATTATCTTTTCCATGCACAAAAAACTAAATCCATGCCAGTCAAGTTGATTCTGATTCATAGCAACCTTGTAGGACATAGCAGAACTGCTCAATAGAGTTTTCAAGGCCGTAACCTTTACAAAAGAAGACTGCCTCATCTTTTTCCTGCAGAGCAGCTGATGGTTTCAAACTGTCAATTTTTTTTTTAGTAGCCAAATGCTTTAAGCACTGCATCACCAGGGTTCCTTTTCATCCACAAGGGGAATGATAATGCCTATATTATAAGATTGTGTACATACAATGTATGTATATACTAGTATCAATAAATAATTTCATTATTATTATCATTGTAACCTATGATTCTGGTGTGGTGCTGTGGGTTAATGCACCAGACTGCAAAGCCATTTGAACTGCAAGGTCTGTGGTTAAAGCTCACCAACTGCTCCTCAGAAACCCTATACAGGGTCGCTATGGTCAGCACTGACTCAATGGCACTTAACAACAATAACAACAACCTATGCTTCAGTACATTCAAAACACGTGAATTCCCAAATGCTGCCTATTCTTTGCTATGCTATCACTCTGCAATCCTCTCCCCATCACATTGTAATCCAGATTTTTCTTTAACATACTTCCATCAAGCTTTCCCAGATTCTACTAAACAAAGGAATCTCTCCCTTATCTGAGCTTCCTTATCACATCCATATCCTGTATCCTTTATCATAGCATATGCTTACTGTTGTTGCATTGTGTCATTAATCTGTAAGGACCTCGTGGACATAGACAATGTTTTATTCATCTCTGTTTTCCCCACAGCACCTAGCTCAATATCTAGCACTCCATATATGGATGAATAAATCAACAAATTTATTTGGTCTGTGTAATCTTATTTTCTCTTCAATATTTGCAAAATTTCTTAGAAATGTGCCCAGGAGTACCTGAGTTAACAATGATCCCCTTTTAATGTACTGCTCGGAACACCTACTTCTTGGTCCTTACCAAAAAAACATCCCTCCCAGGATGGATTTGAATGAATTAAAATTTTCAGAGCCATCATAGGAATAGTGAGCTACACTGTAGAAAAGTCACCTGAAAGAAAAAGTGCAGGAATATTTGCAGTGTTCTACCACTCATCTATCAGTTTGTCATAGTGTAGTGACTTGTGTGTTGCTGTGATTCTGGAAGGTATGCCACAGGTATTTTAAATACCAGCAGGGTCACTCACGGTGGCCAGGTTTCAGCTGATATTCCAGATGAAGACAGACTAGGAAGAAGGAGAGACAAACAACTGCCAAATATTTAGCCACTGAAAACCATATGCATAGAAGTGGAAAACTGTCAGCATATTACTGAATATTGAAACATGATGAAGAGCACCAGAATATTGTCAGATATTGTACCAAAAGATGAGCCCCTCCGGTTGAAAGACACTCAAAACGCAAGCTACCTCCTCAAAGAAGTGTTGACCATGATGACATGAATGAAGTAAAGCCCTCAGGACCTTCCTTTGCTGATGGGGCACAACTCAAAATAAAGAGCAAAAGCTGTAAACACCCATTAATAATCAGAACATGGAATGTATGATAGATGTTGTGTTGTTGTTAAGTGCCGTCAAGTCGGTTCCGACCCATAGCAACTCTGTATAGGGTTTCCAAGGAGCAACTGGTGAGTTTGAACCTCTGGCCCTGCAGTTCAAATGGCTTTGCAATCTGGCACATTAACCCACAGCACTACACCAGGAAAATTGGAAATTGTCAAAAATGAAATGGAACACATAAACATCAACATCTTAGGCATTAGTGAGCTGAAATGGACTGGTATTGGCCATTCTGAATCTGACAACCACATGGTTTACTACACTGAGAATGACAAATTGAAGAATGGTGTTGCACTCATAGTCAAAAAGAACATATCAAGATCAGTCATGAGGTGCAACGCTGTCTGTGATAGGATAATATCTATATGCCTACAAGGAAGACCAGTTAATACCACTGTTATACAAATTTAAGCACCAACCAATAAAGCCAGATAAAATTGAAGAATTCCATCAATTTCTTCAGTCAGAGATTGATCAAACATGCAATCAAGATGTATTGATCAGTATTGATTATTGGAATTCCAAGATTGGAAACAAAGAGGAAGGATCTGTAGTTGGAAAACATGCCCTTGGTGATAGAAATGGTGCTGGAGACCACATGACAGAATTTTGCAAGACCAATGACTTCTTCATTCCAAATACCTTTTTTAAACAACATAAAAGATGACTATACACATGGACCTCACCAGATGGAATACATAGAAATCAAATTGACTACATATGTGGAAACAGACGGTGGAAAACCGCCATATCATCAGCCAAAACAAGCCCAGGGGCAGACTGTGGAACAGACCATTAATACACAAATTCAGTATGAAGCTGAATAAAATGAAAACAAGTCCATGAAAGCCAAAATATGACCTTGAATATATCCCGCCTTTAAAGATCACCTGAAGAACAGATTTGATGCATTGCACACTAAAGACTGAAGAGTTGTGGGATGGCATCAAGAAGATCATACAGGAAGAAAGGAAAAGGTCATTAAGAAGACAAGAAATAAGGAAAAGAACAAAATGGATGTCAGAAGAGTCTCTGAAACTTGCTCTCCAGTTTAGAGATTCAAACGCAATTGGGAAAAGTGAGGGGGTACAAGAACTGAACAGAAAATCTCAAAGGTTAGCTCGAGAAGACAAAGTCAAATATTACAATGAAATGTGCAAAGATCTAGAGTTAGAAAACCAAAAGGGAAGAACACGCTCCGCATTTCTCAAGCTGAGGCAACTGAGGAAAACATTCAAGCCTCAACTTGAGGTATTGAAGGATTCTATGGGAAAAATATTGAATGATGATGAAAGCATCAAAACAAGACAGAAGAAAAACAAAGAGTCACTGTACCAAAAAGAAATCATTGATATTCAACCATCTCAAGAGGTAGCATATGATCAAAAGCTAATAATCTTGAAGGAAGAAGTCCAAGACACATTGAAGTCATTGGCAAAGCAAAAGGCACTGGGACCATATGGAATATGAGTTGAAATCTTTCAACAAACTGATGCAACACTGGAAGCACTCACTCATCCATGCAAAAAAATTTGGAAGACAACTACCTGGTCAGCTGACAAGAAGAGATCTGTATTTGTGACCATTCCAAAGAGAGGTGACCCTATAGACTGTGAAAATTATCAGACAATATCATTGATATCTCATGAGAGTAAAGTTTTACTAAAAGTAATATAGAAACAGCTGCAACCATACCTTGATAGAGAACTTCCAGAGGTTCATGCAAGATTCTGATGAGGAGGTGAAATGAGGGATATCATTGCTGACTTCAGATGGATCTTGGCTGAAAGCAAAGAATACAGAACGATGTTTACCTCTGCTTTAGTGACTATGCAAAGGCTTTTGATTGTGTGGATCATGGAAAGCTACGGAAAACATTGCAAAGTATGAGCATTCTGGAACACTTAATTGTGTTCATGAGGACGTGTACATGGACAAGAGGCAGTTGTTCAAACAGAACAAGGAAACACTGAATGGTTTAAAATTAGGAAAAGTTTGTGCCAGAGTTTCACCATATATATTTAATCTGTATGCTTAGCAAATAATCTGAGAAATCGAATTATATGAAGAAAAACATGGCATCAGGATTGAAGGAAGACTCAATAACAACCTGTGATATGCAGATGATACAACCTTGCTTGCTGAAAGCAAAGAAGACTTAAAATACTTACTGATGAAAATAAAGACCACAGCCTTCAGTATGTAAGGCTATGTAAAGAAAACAAAAATCTTCACCACTGAACCAATAAACAGCATCCACATAAAAGGAGAAAAGATTGAAGTTGTCAAAGACTTCATTTTGCTCACTTCAACCATCAACACTCATGGGAGCAGCAGTCAAGAAATCAAATGACATATTGCATTGGGCAAATCTGCTGCACAAGACCTTTTTAAAGTGTTGAAGAGCAAAGATGTCAATTTGAGTACTAAGGTGTGCCTGACCCAAGCCATGATATTTTCAATAAACTCATACGCATGTGAAAGTTGGGCAGTGAATAAGGAAGATCATGGAAAAATTGATGCATTTGACTTACGGTGTTGGAGGAGAATATTAAAAGTACCATAGACTGCCAAAAGAACAAACAGATCTATGTTGGAAGAAGTATAGCCAGAATGCTCCTTGGAAGTCAGGATGGCCAGACTTCATCTTTCATACTTTGGACATACTGTGGAGGGTCAAAGGACAAGAGAAAGACCACCAATGAGATGAACTGGCACAGTGGCGGCATTGATGGGGTCAGGCATAGCAATGATTGTGAGGTTGGCTCAGGACCAACCTTCATTCTGTTCTGCATAGGGTCACTATGCATCAGTCCCCACTGGATGGCACCTAGCAACAGCCACAACAATTAGCAATGATATGAGCTGGAAAAAGGAGTTGTAATATGGAAAAGCCATAATAAAAGAAGTTTCGAATGAGAATGATTATCTATTGGTCAAGAAAAGTTCTTGATGTATTTCTAAGAACTCAGTTTACTATCATCATTGACACTAGAGTTAAAACAAAATCTAATTTTTACAAAAAAAAAATCAGAAAATTTAGCAACTCAAACTTTAGTAGTTTAATTCATTAGCCCATTTCTGGATATAGGCACAGGTTTGCAGGTTAAACATAGAAGAAATGGGAGAAAGCAGGGACTGATATATAGCAGGTGCTCTGCTTGCTTTCTAACCCATGCCACTGGAAGCATGAATTTGAAGGGATTTAGCTTTGGTATCCTAGTGGTTATGAATCGGGCTACGAAACTTAAGGTCAGCAGTTCAAAACTACCAGCAGCTCCACAGGAGAAAGATGAGGCTTTCTGCTCCCATAAAGATTTAGAGCCTCGGAAACCCTGTACAGGGTTGCTATGGGTCGGAACCGACTCAAGGGCACTTAACAACAACAACATATTCATCTCTAGTGAGTAGTGGTAGAATTCTTGCCTTCCATGTAGGAGACCAAGGAGTCCTGGTGTAGTATTGCAGGTTAATGCACTGGACTGCAAAGTTTGTTTGGTACTGTTGAATGGTGAGGCATGGAGGAGATTATAATCATGGCAGTGAAACAATGAGTGTAAAACTGATGTTTTCCCATGTAAACTATGACTCAATACACAATAAAAATTTAAAAGAAAAAAAAAAAAGTTGCTTTGAACCTCAAGGTCGATAGTTCAAGCTCACCAGCTGCTCCTTGGAAATCCTATACAGGGTTGCTATGAGTCCAAATCAATTCGACAACTCTTAACAACAACAACATGTAGAAGACCAAAGTTCAATTCCCAGCAAAAATATCTTATACACAGCCATAATCTGTTAGTGGCAGCTTTCATGTTGCTGTAGTTGTGAACAAGTTTCATGGAAGATCGTAACAGTTCAATTTCCAACAAATTGTGGGAGTGGTGTCGGATCAGGTAGCATTTCATTTCACTTTGTACATGGAATAGTCATGTTAGAGATCACTCAATGGTAGCTAAAATCAACAACATACAAAGCTAACTTGATCAATGGTTACCAGAGCAGGTGGGAGGGAGGAGTTTAGGGGACATTGAGCTTATGTTAGGGTGATGTAAGGGAATCAGGAAGTAGATAATGGTGACGAACAAAATTAATGTAACTGAATTTTAAAAGTGAAGAATGTTGAAATGGCAAATGCTTTGTTACTGTCCCAACTGTCCCCTCTAGCATATAGCCTGTTGATAGATTTTTTTTTTTATCATTCTGAAAAAAGGTTTCTTCTTTCTGTCACTAGCAGGCAAGCATCCCTTAAAACTGCCTGTTTTAAGCTGGGACTGTGAATGCTAATGCATTCAAAAATATTCAGAATGGTGAGGCCTCATCTGAGCTCTCACTATGTAAAATTTAATTTAGGGCAATAAAACCACGTTAAAGCATTAAACATAGATAGTTCTTCAGGAAGCTTTGAAAATAGACAAGCTTTCAATCTATTGTTTTATTTAAGAATAAGAGTCTTAAGACAGATTCCCACTATGTACGCAAAAGGTATCAGATAAAGACTTGTCACATGTGCTCCTGAGAAGAAAACTTTCTCCCCCACTTCTCCTCCCACTTTTCCAGCTTGTTTCTTTAAAAGCTTTAGAAAGTCGGGGGGGGGGGGGGGGGGGAGGAGAGACAGACAATGACAATTTCTTTCTATGAGACAGCCACAGCATATAATGAAATCTCCTTTACCACCCACCTAAATATATTAAATTCATTGGTACAAATTCTAACATTCTGCAATCTTGACCTCAAACCACTAATGAAACTATCATAATTATGGACTCGCAGCTTGGCCTGTTTATAGCTTCCCTCCCACACAAGCCATATAAACAGCAGTATCAGGAAGCATGAGAGTAGAATCACATTGTGTGGGACAGTGGGAGGACAGAGGGTAAGTGCACTGAACACAGGGGATCTGAATTCTGAGACTTCACTGAACTGTGTGAGGAAAAAAGATAGAAGGAGAGTCCACTTCTTCGGAAGCTGGAACAATACAAAGCAATTATGCAAATGTAAATGCTAGACAAAAATAAGCCAGGAGAGGTTGAAGGCGCTATGCAGTTTCCTTTGCCTGGAGCACTCTTCTCTATCCCATCCCCTTATGGGAATCCCATCAAGCTTTGTTGTTGGGTACCTTTGAATTGTTCTCCACTCATGACAACCCAATCAATGTACCATGGAACAAAAGGCTACCCAGATTGCAGATTAAACCATTGTGATCCACGGCATCTTCATTGACTGATTTTTCAGAAGTAGATCACCAGGCCTTTTTCCCTACTCTGTCTTAGTTTAGATGCTCCAATGAAAATTATTCAGCTTCATAGCAACATGTAAGCCAGATGGGTAGTGGCTGCACATCAGCGAGGAACAGAACCCAAGTCTCCAGCACCAAAGGTGAGAATTTTACTGTTAACCACTAATGCCTCATCTATGGTGGTGGTTGTGTGCTATGGAGTTGGTTTCAATTCCTGGTGAGCCTGTATTGGGTTTATAAGGCTGTAAATCTTTACAGGAGCAGAAAGCCTCATCTTTCTCCCATGGAGCAGCTGGTAGATTTGAACTACTGACCTTGCGGCTAGCAGCCCAACTCATAAACCACTACAATACCTAGGCTTCCTCTTTGTTGTTGCTGTAAAGTACCATCAAGTCGGTTCCAACTCATAGCAACTTTGCAGTTCAAACCAACCTTGCAGTCTGGCATATTCACCCACAGCCTCCTCTACCCACCCTTGAAACCAAAATACCTCCTCTACAAGAGGCAGTTGTTAAAACAGAACATGGGAACAATGGATGGTTTAAAATTAAGAAAGGTGTGTGACAGGGTTGTATTCTTTCACCATACTTACTCAACCTATATGCTGAGCAAATTCCCTAATCCTCATGCTTCCATTCATGAGAACATCCATAATGATTTTTATGGCCTTTTGCCTATCCTAACTTTTGTCCATTGCTCCTCTCCCCTAGGACAACGAGTGTGTTATTTGATTGGACTGTTTTTGAGACGGGATTGAGTATACTTAATTCAGACCTTATTTTACACCCAACTCCAGCTTTAGTGAAGGTGTGTCCTGGCCTGCAACTCTACGTGCATATTTCAAACATAAATTCATTTCATAGGAGTGTTGTTAGTAAACTCATTTGATAACATCCTAAATTGTATCTGTAGTAAAGTTGACATTGCTCGCCATCTGTCTGGCTTCTGTGCCTCTTTCTCAATTGATTCAAAACTTAAGTGGGAAAGAGAAAAGTGCTAAATTGTACTAAAATCTCAAAACTATGCACCCTTAAGGTTATAAGAGACATATTACTTCTTTGGAAGTTCTTCCTTAACCACTAAAATGTGTTTGTGTCATCCTGAACATTACATACATTTAAAAATTTTTCCCTTCATTACATAATTATATATTTGTTTGTGGGATTGCTTTCCTAACGTTTTAAAAAAATAATTATGCTGTTGTTGTTAAGTGTCATCAAGTCAGTTCCACTGAGAAGTGGCTGGTGAGGTTGAACTACAGACCTTTTACTGACAAATTCAATGAGTTTTTTTAGAGAAAGTCTGGGAAAGCATACTAATAGCCTGGGACTTCCTTGCTGGAAATAATATTTGCTTACTGGCACATCTCTTTTTTCTGTTTGTTTAATTAATTTTTAAAGGATGGTAGTACAGGGGGAGGGGGGATTTCAAAACAAGAAAGACCCCAGGTCAGCATTTGTCCACTGAGCAGTAGATACTCCACTGGAACAAAGCTAATGTCTTTCCTCATTCACCATGGGCAAAGCTTGTAATGTCAGCATTCTGAAAACACGTTCAGATATTAGGCATGATCAACAAGGAGCCAAAGATAAGCATTTATCTCCTCAGCAGGCACTTTGCCTTCTGCAAAGAATAAGCTCTCCCTAGCTGCTATGTAAATCACTTGTTTCCCCTCACACACACTTATGTCTTTATTTCAAGCTTCTCTTTTTAAAACAGTATGAAAATATTCATCTGGTTGAGAGACAAATTTCATAATAGAGAAGAGAGAAAATTCTGCTATATTTGAAAATCTCTTGGCTTTAAATTCTGACTTCAAATTCTGTTGAGTCAAACTATCTTTATGGAATCTCAACTGAAATTTACTTTTATTGGGGCCAGAATAAATTGTGGTGGGAAAGGAAATGGCTTCAATAAGCATAAGGATAGGTCCTTCACATGTAGAATTTCCATTTTCTACTGTTCTTCCCACCATGACAGAAGAAAAGATGCCTGGACTAATAAAGAATCTAGTTTCCCTCTATGTTATGAAAAAAAGGCATAAACTGGGAAGATTGATCATTTGTATAATACTTTCTCTGATTTCATAGAATATATATTTATACAAATTTCTAGTTCTAGAGATTTGTATAATCTTTAATGAGACAGTAATCAAAACCTTAAAAATAAGTCCTTCATAGCCACAGAGGGCTAGAGCTGAGAGTAAAGCATCCAGCTGATATGAAGTGAGGGGAGACACACAAGAATGCCCAAACTTGTAGATAATACCCATTCAACCTAGTTTCTATGGCTTGATGATCAGAACTTGACTAGAAGAAATTTTAAAATAAAATAAAAAGGGTAGGTAGGGACAGGCAACTTAGACATTGGCTACCTAAAATGGGGGAGGAGTGGTATAAAGTGACTGGCTTACAAGTTTTCAAAAGAGAGTTTAGTTTCAGAGTGTGAGGGGGAAGGCACAATTCCCACTGAATAGTTCTCATCTTGTCTAGACGGGTATGGTGAAAAGAAATGGGGATAAGACTCTTATAATTCAGTAGTGAATAACTGTTATCATGACTAATTGTGACTGTCACACAGTACAGGTAGAAGTTCTATAACAAAAAGTAATTAATCTTACAGTCCAAGAACAGAGGACCCTAGGACTATCAAGGGAGAAGAGCGCAAGCAGAATGTGGTATCCTATCTAGAGAAGCAACGACTCCAGAGATGGAGGCAGATATGAGGACATAGAGAGAGCAGATGAGAACTCTAGACTCATGGGAAAAGAAAGGCTGTGTACTTGCAGCCAGAAGGCAGGCTTGAAGAATATGCCCTTTTGTTGTTTAAATGATAATATATTTCTGAGTGTTTTTGTGTACATCTGAAAACACACACACACACAGAATAGAAGTAAATACTGTTGAATGATGATGCATGGCGGAGATTGCAATCATTGCAATGAAACAATGAGTGTAAAACCCATGTTCTCCCATGTAAACTATCACTCAATTCATAATAAACACTTTTAAAAATAAATAAATAATAGGTCCTTCATGGTAGACAGCATCCAAGATAGCTCCAAATGATTTTTGCCTCCTAGTATTTATTTAAGGCACTCTGGTAGCATATTTATTTGTGTAGTTCACTCCCACAACAAATCATGGCTGCATGACTGTATTAGTTTCCTGTGACTGGTGTGGCACTGTGGGTTAATGCGCTGGACTGCATGGTCAGTTTGAACCACAAGGTCAGCAGTTCAATCTCACCAGCCACTCCTTGGAAATCCTAAACAGGGTCACTATGAGTTGGAATCCACACAACAGCACTTGACAACAACAGCAATAACTGTAACAAATTACCACAAATTTAAAATTATAAGAATGTGTTATCATACACTTCTACAAATAGAAAGTCTAAAATGGATCACACAGTGGGATACAATCAAAGTATGAGCAGGGCTGCACTCCTGAAGGTTCTAGAGAAGATTCCATTTCACTGTCTTTTTGCAGTTTCTAAAGACTTCTCCAAACTCCCTAGTTGCACGGTGGTTGAACAGCTCATCTGTTATACAAAAGCTCAGTGTTTCAAACCCACCAGCTGCTCCGTGGGAGAAAGAAGTGGTAGTTGTTTCAGACAAGATTTACAGTTTTCAAAACCCTATGAGGTAGATCTATTCTGCCCTATAGAGTTGCTTTGAGTCTCACTTAACTTGAATTAAACAGTGGGTTTAAAGACTTCCCATGTTTCATGAATGGCGGCCTTCTTCCTGCCAGCAATCAGATCACTCCAATATCTTCTTCCTTAGCAGCATTTCCTTCTCTAACTGATTCTCCTGCCTTCTTCTTTTACTTATAGGGACCCCTGAGATTATATGATTCCACCTGGATAGCATGGGATAATCACCCTGTCTCAAAATCCTAATCTTAATCACACCTGTGAAGTCTTTTCCTCAATGTAAGTTAACATATTCACAGGTCCTGTGTTTTAGGATGTGGAGGTAGGGATGGATTGGGGTGGGCATTATTCTGCCTATCACAGTAACTAGTAAAACAAGAAAAAAGTAACTTGGTAATTTCATAAAAGCATTGCAGATTTAGCCTTGCTTTCTTTGTTTGGTTCTAGAGAATTCAGCCCCCATGCATAAGGACATTCAAGTAAAGTTATAGAAAGTAATGCTATAAAAATGCATGTAGAGAGCAAAGCCTTCCCATACATAGTCACTACCATCTTATCAGCCATCCACTTGAGCCACCAAGATCTTTCGCTTTAGTCAAGATATCAAGGGACTGCAGTTCCAAACAACATCTGACTAAAACCTCACAAATGACCCTGTCTACTCACTCCTGGTGTGGCACTGTAGGACTGCGAACCACAAGTTCAGCAGTTCAAGCCCACCAGCTGCTCCTCAGAAACCCTACACAGGGATCACTATGAGTTAGAACTTTCTCGACAACACTTAGTAACAACAACAAAGTCACCCCTGAATTTATGATCCAATAAAATATGAGCAGACTTCAAAAACTTTGTAGAACAATGGAATTAAAAAGTAAAAAAATTTTAATATAAGTTTTGTTTCTCAAACTAAGATTCATCAAGACACTTTTATAAACAATGATATCAGTCATTTAGTCTATCCTTAAATAACTAATGGTTTAGGAATTTAACCAAATCAAGGCAGTCATTTTACATTATTAACAGAAAACAAAAAGTAGTCCCCTTTGAAGATTTTTTTAAGATTACAAAATAAAAAGAAGTCAGATAGAACCTATTCTGGAGTGTAAGGTGGAAAGCTAATGATTTCTCATCAAAATTGCCCTTGTTTGCTGCGAGGAATGAACAGGAGTATCATCATGATAGCTCACTGGTGAAGCCTCCCTAGGCGTTTTTCTGCTAAAGTTTTGACTAACTTTCTTAAAGCACTCTCATAATAAGCAGATGTTATCATTCTTTGGCCATTCAGGAAATCAACAAGCAATATTCTCTGAGCATGCCAAAGCACTGTTGCTGTGACCTTTGCTTTTGACCAGTCTGGTTTTGCTTTGACTGGACCACTTCCACCTCTTGGTAGCTATTACTTTACTTATGCTGTCTTCAGGATCATCCAGGTAAAACCATGTTTCAACTCCTGTTAAAATTCTTTCAAGAAATGCTCCAGGTTCTTGATCCCACTTGTTTGAAATTTCCACTGAAAACCCTGGTCTTGTCTGCAGCTGAACCAACTGAGATGTCTATAATATTGGCTATTGTTTCACTGTTAATTTGTCAGTCCTTGTCAGTTGGACCATAAACAAGCTCTTTTCCTCAAAAATTGATGTGGATGGTCTACTACTTAGTGCTTCATCTTCAAATGAGATATCCATTTGTAAATTGCTGATTTATTTGGAGCATTGTTCTCACAAATTTTTCATAGAATGTTAGTGATTTCACCATTCTCCCACCCACACCACCATAAATTTGATATTTGTTCTTGCTTCAATTTCAGTAGAATTAGTGTAGCTCTGATAAGGGTCTCTTTTCAAATTGATGCTTTATCTTTCTTAGTGCCTCAAACTAGATCCTGTTCAGATATAAGAATCTGTTGTTGTTGTTAGGTGCCATCGAGTCGGTACCAACCCAAAGTGACCCTATGCACAGCAGAACGAAACACTGCCCGATCCTGGGCCAGTCTCACTACTGTGGCCACATTTGAGTCCATTGATGCTGCCACTTTGGTAATCCATCTCATTGGGGGTCTGCCTCTTTTTCTCTGACCTTACCAAACATGATATCCTTCTCCAGTGACTGGTTCCTCCTGACAATATGTCTGAAGTATGAGAGATGAAATTTGGCCATCCTGACCTCCAAGGAGCACTCTGGCTGCACTTCTTCCAACACAGATCTGTTGGTTCTTTTGACAGCCCATGGCACTTTCAATATTCACCTCCAGCACCATAATTCAAAAGCATCAATTCTTCTATGATCTTCCTTATTCACTGTCCAGCTTTCGCATGCATATGAAGTTATTGAAAATACCATGGCTTGGGTCAGATGCACCTTAGTCCTCAAGCTGACATCTTTGCTCTTCAACACTTTATAAAGGTCTCGTGCAGCAGATTTGCCTAATGCAATACGTCGTTTGATTTCTTGACTGCTGCTTCCATGAGTGTTGATAGTTGATCCAAGAAGAATGAAGTCCTTGACAACTTCAATCTTTTCTCCATTGATAAAAATGTTCTTTATTGGTCCAGTGGTAAGGATTTACACATTGTTGTTGTTCTTGTTGTTGACTGCTGTTGAGTCAGTTCCGACCCATAGAAGCCCTGTATAGGATTTTTGAGGAGCAGCTGGTGAGCTTGAACCACTGACCTTGCAGTTCAAACGGCTTTGCAGTCTGGCACATTAACCCACAGCGCCACACCAGGACTCCGTGCAAGTTAATTTTGGTGTAAAACTTTTGGAAATCCACACACATCATTTTTTTTAAAAATACACATTATTCATTAACTTTTTAAAGCCTCTTCATATGACTAGTTTTGTTTTAAGACACTAAATTCTGAGGGTATTTGTTATGCATTATAGCAGTATTATAACTAATAATAATATTGGTGTGGTGCTATAGGATAAGTATTGGACTTCTAACCACAAGGTCAATCATTCAAAAACCCACCAGTTGCACTTCAGAAAGCCTATACATGGTTGCTATGAGTCAGAACCAAATAATTAACATTTAACAACAACAATTATAACTAATACACACTTTGACCTAGATATTTCACTCTTTGTAATTACACTCTTAAGGAATGAATCAGTTATTTTCACAAAAAAATTCTTAACAAAATGTTTCACCATTATTGAAGCATTAAAAACAACTTAATGTAGTCAGCTATGAGAAATTCATTAAATTGAAGTAAATTACATCCATAGAAAGATGAACAGTAAAAATCATATTGTAGAACAGTACTCTTCAAAATTTTTATTGAAAGAAACCTTCACTTAAGTGTCCGTTTTAATAGATGCTGGCACAAATAAAAGTAGAGCTTTTTGGGTTGATAAACTGAGGTAGGTTCAGCTTCCAAGAGTCAGGTCCTAGCAGTGGTCTACTCCAATTACATCTAGGTTCTGAGATCATATTCTGAAATCCACTTTAAAAGAAATTTCAATTTTAATCATTATAACAACTGAACGAAATAAAGAGGTTACAGAATGAACAAAATCCCGTTTTGTAATACTTGTCTATATAACCCACCTTATCTTACTGACTCTACTCTTGCCATCTGTGTCCTGGCCTTTTGGATTTTTCAGGTGGGTGGAAAAAATGGGTAAGAACTAGACTAGTAGTTAGTTAGCAGTTCAAACCCATCCAGAGTCACCTCAAAACACAAGCATAGGATCTGCTTCCAAAAGGTTACAGCTTTGAAAACCATATAGAGCTGTTTTACTTTGCACACATGTAGTTGTCATGAGTTAGAATTAACTCAACGGCAACTAGCAACAGCAGTTCAAAAGTTACTCCCTAAGTAAACATGTCCTTTGTTTCGTCTTCTCTCCCACAGTACTAACCAGACTGGATCAGCACTTGTTATCTGATGCCGTCACACCTCCCATAATTTTCTTATCCACTTTTTTTCATCATCATTTCATTATTTCATTCATACCTTTGTCTCCCACTAAGATATTCATTTCCAGGAAAATGTTTAAGAAGAACAATCAAATATCCTAACCAATTAAAATATAATGAGTTTAAAATAATAAAATGGTGCCGTAATTGCTAGGGTCTGTGACCTTCAGGACATCATGGCATACAACTACATGTTTGTACTGGTTATAATAAAAAATCCAATTGCATTGAGTCAACTCTGACTCATGTTGACCATATGTATGTTAGAGTAAAACTACTCCGTTGAATTTTCAGTGGCTGATTTTCCAGGCTTTTCTTCTAAGGCACCTCTGGCTGGACTCAAACTGCCAATATTTTATTAAACATTTGCACTACCCAGCAACTTCAGTTTTTTTTTTTTTTTTAATGCCCACCAGAATATATACTTCTTTTTGATACATATTTCTGAATGAAGAAAAGAAAAAGCTCACAATTACTAGCTGTTGTTAAGTGCCATCGAGTTACTTCCAACTCATAGCAACCGTGTGTAAAACTTCCAAGTAGAAGCTGATTAATTTGAACTGCCAACCTTTCAAAGTTCAAACCAACCTTGTGGTTGAGTTCTTAGCCTACAGTGCCACACCAGAACTTCAGGACACTTGATTAGAAACAGATCATTTATATTCTCAATAGACAAAGGGGAGAAGGGATAATAACTTCACCAAACTCACAGGAAAAGCCCTTATTATCATCTCTATTAATACTGGATTCAAAATAGAAAATTTGACTCCCATTCTGTGTACCTTAAAATCCCCCTGATAATTTGTATATAAGAAATGTTAAAATACAAGACATTCCTTCCCATTCTTCTTTACACAATGCCAGTTCAGCTTAAAACTGCATTAGTTAAGACACGGTATTATTTATTTTAAATTTTTTTAAAGCTTGAAATTAAATTGACTGATATTGAAAACTATTCACATAATATACCCAAAGCTAATCATGCTTTAATCCCTTTTAAAGATATTTTAAGAAGTATAAAACTTCCAAGAAAAAAAGAATAAATGATTTTTTAAAGAAGTCATATATAATCATATCAAGTGAAACTCTCTCATAACTATAATAGTATTCTTTCATTTCACTAGTGTAAAAGGTCACCAAATTTAGAAACTTTCAGGATTCCATAATGTCTAAAAGAGGATACTTGGATACTTTCAGATAGAAAGATACTATAAAATGTGGACACGTCCTTTATTAAAATAATCCATGTTATACAAGCTGCTGCCCTCCTTTGCTGGCCTTCACTAATTTTTAAAATCTGTCCTCCTTCGTCTAAAACCAGAGAGTATAATTAGAGGGCATGGGCTCCACCTTTTATGGAAATAGCTATGTGCCTTATTTGCATGTGTTTGGACCCATTGCCAGCTGTCCACTAAAGCAGGAGGGTGACCATACCTCCTTGTTATTGAGGCAGATTTTGTTCAGAGCCAAAGATTAGAACAGTGCAAATGGTAGAAAATAGCTTTTCTCTCTGAAAAATACTGGAACAGTTTAAAGTGAATAGAAATTAGTGGATCGGTGAACTGGAAGGAAATGTTATTGCCTTTGAAATAGCCTTGCTCCCACCCACCTTTGCATAACAATATTCAGTTTGCCATTATGCAGTATGACTTCAGTCCCCTTCCCAGTCCAAATCAGAAAAGTTCTCTTCTCTGCCCTAAGATTTGTGGGAATGAAATGTACAATGCAATCATACATAGTGAAGCCTTTTAAAGAGTGCTTTTTCTTTTCTTTCTTTCTTAATTTAAACAATTATTTCTGCCATTAACAGGTGTAAAATGTCTTCTAACAAGAAAATGCAAAGCAGCAAATGTGCTTTTGAAATATACAGCACAAGATGCATATAAATAAGACATTCTAGGAGTCTATATGCTTCAGTTTTATAAAGCAGATGTCTGCTGTCCTAAGCAAATAGTTCGAGTTGTTTCCAAAATATGGAGGCAAAAAGCAACAGAGGTACCATTTACGCACTCATTAGTTAAAGAGGAAATGCATCTGCTTTGAAAAATTGCTGCTCACTAAAAAGCGAGTTTCCCTAGCAACAGTTACAACACATAACTCATAGGCCACTTTTAGGCTATGAAATAAATTAAGAAATATAAATAAAAAATATTTCTAGCAAATATTTTTTATCTTTATCAGAACATTCCCCCTAATATTTAAAATGCATAAAATGGAGGGTCAGAGACCAAAAGGAAGACCCTCAATGAGATGGAGTGGCAGCATCAATGGACTCAAATGTAGCAACAATTGTGTTTTGTTCTGTTGTGCATATGGTCGTTACGAGTCGGTACTGACTTGCTGGCACCTAACAACATAGTGATTACAAATCGGGCTGCAAACCTCAGGGTCAGCAGTTCAAAACCACCAGATGTTCCATGGGAGAAAGATGAGGCTTTCTGCTCCCATAAAGATTTACAGCTTTGGAAACCCTGTACAGGGTCGCTATGAGTCAGAACCGACTCCACAGCACATAACAACAACAACAGAGAAATTGTGTACTACTCATCAGTGTGTTGTGTTGTGGTGGCTTGTATGTTAATGTGATGCTAGAAGTAATGTCACCAGTATTTTAATTACCAGTAAGATCACCATAGTGAACAAATTTCAGTGAGGTTTCAATACTAAGACAGACTTGGAAGAAGGAGAAGCACACCACTTCTGAATGGTTAGCCACTGAAAACCTCATGAATATCAGAACATTGTAACATATAGTGCCAGAAGATAAGACCCTCAGTATGCTACGTACTCGAAAAACAACCAGGGAAGATGAGCCTAACCAAAGTAGAGTTAATCTAAATGATGTGACTGAAGCAAAGCATTTAAAATCTTCCTTTTACTGATGAGGCACAATTCAAAAGGGGAAGAAACAACTACAAACATCCATTAATAATCAGAATGTGAAATATACAAAGTCAAAAAATGACATGAAATGCAAAAAAATCAATATGCTAGGCATTAGTAAGCTGAAATGGACTGGAACTGGCCATTTGAATCAGATAATCCTATGGTTTACTCTACCAGGGATGACAAATTGAAAAGGAATGGTGTTACATTCACTGTTAAAAACAGCATCGAGGTCAATCTTGAAATATAATGCTATCTATGATAGGCTATTATCCATATGCCTACAAGAAAGACCAGTATTCACATTTATGCACCAACCATAAAAGCTAATGATGAAGAAACTGAAGAATTCTACCAACTTCTTCAGTCTGAAATTGATCAAACATGCAATCAAAATGCATTTGATAATCAAAATTAGTGGTGAATGGAATATGAAAGTTGAAAACAAAAAGGAAGGATCAGTAGTTGGAAAATATGGACCTGGTTACAGAAATGATGTTAGAGATCACATGACAGAATTCTGCAAGACCAACGATTTATTTATTGCAAATACCATATTTAAACAACTTAAAAATCCTGGTGAGACATTATAGGATAAGCATCAGACTGCTAACCAGAAAGTTGGTGGTTCAACCCTACCAGCTGCCTCTCAGATCCTATGCAGGGTTACTATGAGTTGTGACTGACTTGAAGGCATTTAACAACAGCAGCAAAAGGCTGCTGGACATTACATGGACCTCACTAGATGGATCCACAAGAGTCAAACTGACTGCATCTGTAGGAAGACACCATGAAAAAGCTCAATATCATCAGCCAAAACAAGAACAACTGGAAACAAACCATCATGTCCAGGCTGAAACTAAAGGAAGTTAAAACAAGTCCATGAGAGTCAATATATAAGTTTGAATATTTGTTGTTGTTGTTAAGTGCTGTTGAGTTGATTCCAACTGAATAGGAGTGGTGGGTGAGTTTGAACTGATGATCTTGTGGCTCAAATCATCCTTGAATTTCAGTACTTTATCCCATAGCACCACACCAGGACTCTGAGTTTGAATATAGCCCATCTGAATTTAGAGACCATCTAAGAACAGATTTAATGTATTAGACACCAATGACCACAAATCAGAAGAGTTGTGGGATGAATCAACAATATTATATAAGAAGACAGCAAAAGACCATTAAAAAGAAAGAAAAGATAAAAATGAATTTCAGAAGAGACTCTAGAACTTTCTCTTGAGCATAGAGAAGACAAAGCAACTGGATAAATGAGGCAGTAAAGGAGCTGGACAGGAAATTTTAAAGGGCAGCTCAAGAAGAAAAGGACAAGTACTACAATGAAATGTGCAAAGGTTTGAAGTTAGGAAACAAAAGAACACACTGAGAGTTTCTCAAGCTGAAAAGTTTGAAGAGAAAATTCAAGCTTCAGATTGCAATACTGAAGGATTCTATGGGCAAAATATTGAATGATGTAGAAACATAAAAAGAAGATGAAGAGACCTTCCAGTTTGGGGGTAGGAGAAGCAGATAGAGGCAGGGGAAGCTCTTCAGTGGAGGCACAAAGAAAAACAGAGAAGGTGCTTTGATGGAACAGTTTCAGTGCTTTAGATCAAATATACAGTGGGGAGCATCAGTTTTGGGGGCCCACCGGTGGAGAAATCTGACTGTGGCAGAAATACATGATTTCTGAATTGATCTGGACACTGCCTGCAGGCCCCTCAGCCTGGGCTGAGATCAGAGAGTAGGGCCACAGCCAGGCTGATACAGCTCTAAAACCACAGAGTAGCGTCTGGAAAAAGAGGTGTGATGGCTTTTTTCATTTTTCTTTCCTCCTATCCCCTGTTGCACCCTCTCTGCCCAGCCCAGACACCTTCAGGTGGGTGGGAGCATACCACCAAAAGGGTCCAGCACTGCACCCACAGGGTATAATTTTCCCATGGTGTAAACAGGAAATCCCTGAAAGCTGCAGTGGTCCCACAAGCTAATCTTTTGGCTGCTTCTCACAACGTCTGACTCTGGGACTTAGCCCTAAAGTTAACCTGGGTGGAACCCTTTATTCCTGCCTTACCTAACAAGAGACAGCAGGTCTGGCCATACAAACAAACCTTGTAAAAACTTCCTAAAGGGAGTTCTTTGGACTGAAAACCAACAAGAACAGACAACAACTAGAGATTGACAGGCATGTCAACAACACCTGAAACTCAGATGAAAGATAGCAAAGTCCAGGGCAGACCAAAACTACAACAACGAATTCAAAGGAGCAGGGAGGTCAATCAAAGATCAAAATAATATCAATATCAAAGAAAGGGAAAATGTAGGAACAGAGATCCAGGTGGTAAGGAGGTCAGGTAAATTACAG
>NW_006408711.1:3713191-3713721 GCF_000296735.1 Chrysochloris asiatica
GAATACATGGAAACTGAATAACACCCTGCTGAAAAGCAATTGGGTAAAAGAAGAAATTAAACGTGAATTTATAAAGTTCCTAGAAACAAATAGAATGAAAACACAACATACCAAAATCTTTGGGACACAGCGTAAGTGGTGTTGACAGGACAATTTATTGCGATAAATGCACACATCCAAAAAGAAGAAAAAAACAAAATTAACACATTAATACAGCATCTCCAACAATTAGAAACAGACCAACAGAGGGAACCTACAGTCACCAAAAGAAATAATAAAGATAAGAGCAGAAATAAATGAAATGGAAAACAGAAAAACTTTAGAAAGAATCAACAGGACAAGAAGCTGGTTCTTTGAAAGGATTAATAAAATTGACAAACCATTGGCAAACCTAACAAAAGGAAAGAGGGAGAAGACACAAGTAACTCACATTATAAACCACATGGGTGATGTCACAATGGAACCAAACAAAATCAAAAGGATAATAACAGAAATACTATGAAGAGTTGTACTCCAACAAATTTGAAAAC
>NW_006408711.1:3713821-3715903 GCF_000296735.1 Chrysochloris asiatica
TATAGTCGTCTGTTATGCTGTCTAAAGAAGGTATTTGAAATAAACAAATCATTTGTCTTGCAGAAATCTATCATTCGTTCGCCAGCATCATTTCTATCACCAAGTCCAAATTTTCCGACTACTGGTCCCTCCTCTTTGCTCCCTACTTTTGCATTCCAGTCACCGGTAATGAGCAATACTAAGTTGGTAGAATACTTCAATTTCATCATAATTGGCTTTAGTGGTTGGTGAGTGAATTTGAATACTAATGATACTAACTGATCTACCTTGTAGGTATATGGACAGTATCTTATCACAAACAGCACTAGACTTCAAGAAAGATTTTGAAATGTTCTTTGTGATGATGAATGTGACAACATTCCTCTTCAATTTGACATTCATGGAAAGTAATCAGTTTCAAAATGGCCAAAACCAGTCTATTTCTGCATAATAATGCCTAAGATGTTGATGTTTATGAATTTCATTTCATTTTTGACAACTTCCAATTTTCTTTGATTCAGATTTTGCACATTCCATGTTCTGATTATTAATGGGTGTTTACAGCTATTTCTCCTCATTTTGAGTAATGTCCCATCAGCAAATGAAATTCCCAAAAGCTTTACTAGATTCAAGTCATCACAGTCAACTTTACTTTGAGGAGGCATCTCATCCCTGTGTTATTCTGAGTGCCTTCCAAACTGAGGGACTCATCTTCCAGCACTATATCTGACAATCTTCTTGTTGTAGTTAAGTGACATCAAGTTGGTTCTCTCATATAACAATGCTGTGTTGGGTTTCCAAGGAGCAACTGGTAAGTTTGAAGCGCGAACCTTGTGATTCAAACTGATCTTGCCCAACGCCACACTGGGCACCCATATCTAACAATAATCTATGGCTATTCATAATGTTTCAATATTCATTATTCTAGTACTGACAGTATTCTACTGCTATTAATAAAGTTTTCAGTGGCTAAACATTTGGAAGTAGGCCGTCAATCCTTCTTCTTTGTCTTTCTTAGTCTGGAAGTTCAGCTGAAACCTGTCCATCATGGATGACCCTGCTGGTATTTAAAATACTGGTGGTATAGCTTCCAACATCACAGCAACATGCAAACTAGCACAGTACAACAAACTGACAGAGGAGTGGTGGACTGTTACCTCATAATATCATATTCAAATTATTTCATTGCTAGTTCGTGTCTTAATACTATCAATAGTTGTTGTTGTTGTAATTAGGTGTCATCAATTCAGTTCTAACTCATAGCGACCTTATGCACAACAGAACATAACACTGCCTGATCCTGGGCCAGCTTTACAATTGTTGCCACACTTGAACCCACTGATGCTGCCACTGTGCCAATCCAACTCACTGGGGGTCTTACTCTTTTTCTCTGACCCTCCACCTTCCAAACATGATATCCTTATCCAGTGACTGGGCCCTCCTGACAATATGTCTGAAGTATGAGAGACAAAGTTTGGCCATCCTGGCCTCCAAGGACTACTTTGGCTGCACTTCTTCCAACAGAGATCTGTAGGTTCTTTTGGGAGCCCGTGGCACTTTCAATATTCTCCTCCAACACCATAATTCAAAAGCACCAATTCTTCTACAGTCTTCCTTATTCACTGTCCAGCTTTTTGCATGTATATGAGGTTACTGAAAATACCATGGGTCAGGCACACCTTAGTCTTCAAGATGACATCTTTGTTCTTCAACACCTTAAAAAGGTCTTGTACAGCAGATTTGTCTAATGCATATGTCATTTGATTTCTTGACTGCTGCTTCCATGAGTGTTGATAATTGATCCAAGAAGAATGATGTCCTTGACAACTTCAATCTTTTCTCTGTTGATAAGAACGTTGTTTATTTGTCCAGTGGAGAGGATATCTATTTTCTTTACATTGAGATGCAATTCATACTGAAGGCTGTGCTCTTTGATCTTCATAGTAAATACTTTAAGTCCTCTTGACTTTCAGCAAGCAAGGTTGTATCATCTGCATATCGCAGGTTGTTAATGAGCCTTCCTCCAATCCTGATGCCACATTTTTCTTCATATAACCCAGCTTCTCAGATTATTTGCTCAGCATACAGGTTGAATAAGTATGG
>NW_006408711.1:3716003-3716824 GCF_000296735.1 Chrysochloris asiatica
CAGCTTCTCAGATTATTTGCTCAGCATACAGGTTGAATAAGTATGGTGAAAGAATACAACCCTGTCACACACCTTTCTTCATTTTAAACCATTCAGTGGTCCCATGTTCTTTTTGAACAACTGCTTCTTAGACCAGGTACAGATTCCTCATGAGCACATACAATTAAGTGTTCCAGAATACTCATACTTTGCAATGTTGTCCATAGCTTGGCATGATCCACACAATCAAAACCTTTGCATAGTCAATAAAGCACAGGTAAACACCTTTCTGATATTCTCTGCTTTAAGCCAAGATCCATCGGACATTAGCAATGACATCCCTCATTCCACAGCCTCTTCTGAATCTGGACTGATCCTCTGGAAGTTCTTTGTCAATATATGCTAACAGCCATTTCTGTATTACCTTTAGTAAAACATTACTCGCATGGGATATCAAAGATATTGTCCAATGATTTCCACATTCCATTGAATCACCTCTCTTTGGAATGGGCTCAAATACAGATCTCTTCCTATCAGTTTGTCAGATAGTTGCCTTCCAAATTTAATGACATAGATGAGTGAGTGCCTCCTGTGCCACCTCACTTTCTTGAAAGATTTCAATTTTCATTCCATCAGTTCCTGGTGCCTTGTTCTTTGACAATTCCTTCAATGCACCTTGGATTTTCTCCTTCAGTATCATTGACTCCTGATCATATGCTACCTCTTGAATAGGTTGAACATGAACCATTTCCTTTTGTTACAGTGACTCTGTGTATTCCTTCCATCTTCTTTTGATGCTTTCTGCATCATTCAATAATTAGCCCAGAGAATCCTTCAATAAT
>NW_006408711.1:3718091-3722032 GCF_000296735.1 Chrysochloris asiatica
GATATCAGCGTTTATCCATTCCATTTCAGTTTTGACAATTTCTAATTTTCCTAGATTCATACTTCATACATTCTATGTTCTGATTATTAATGGATGTTTACAGCTGTTTCTCTTCATGTTGAGTTGTGACCCATCAGCAAATGAAGGTCCCGCAGGCTTTTTTCCCACGGGTTTTACCCCATTCACGTCATCACAGTCAACTTGACTCTTCCCCAGGCGCATTTTGAGTGCCTTCCAACCTGAGGCTACTTTTCTGGCACTATGTCTGACAGTGTTTCTCTGCTATTCATAAGGTTTTCAGTGACTAAATGTTCGGAAGTAGTTCGTCACTCTTTCTTCCTAATCTGTCTTCGTCTGGAAGCTCATCTGCCAGTTACCACTCATCTGTCAGTTTGTCATACTGTGGTGGCTTTTGAGTTGTTGTCATTCTGGAAGCTCTGCCATGGGTATTTTACATACCAGCAGGGTCACCCATGATGGACAGGTTTCAGATGAGTTCTAGAGGAAGACAGACTTGGAAGAAGGAGTGACGAACTACTATCAATAGTAGTATTTTTTAAAATGTACCTGGTTACATTTAATACCATTTATTTCTTCCTAAAGGATAGCTTTCAGTTCTAAATTTGAGAAAACAAGCATGAAGAAGCCAAGATATTAGAAGTCTTCAACATCATCATCCCATGATGGTATAAATGGTTAAGCACTTGATGACTAGTCAAAATGTTTGCTGTTTAAACCCGCCCAGAGGAACCTTGGAAGCCAGGTCTGGTGATTTGCTTCTGAGATTTAGCAGCCTTAAAAACCCTATGGATCAGTTCTATTCTTCACAGGTGGGGTCTCTATGAGTTGGAATACACTCTATGGTAACTAACAACAACTAAGATGGAGAAAAAAACAAAACAAAACAAAGAAGTTAGTGTATGTATTTAAATTTAAATGTTCCACCCCTTAAAGACAAAGCTGCTATCAGTAGAGACTGAAGGAAGCTGAGGTCATCTTAGGTTGAGGTTGTCTCAGTACCTGTTCTGTGCCATGGACTGACTTTATACACTTTTCCATTCTCCTATCAACCCCCTATGGTAGTGAAGTGGTTGTGTGAGAGAGTCAGTTCCCACTCGTAGCGACCCTGTAAGTGTTTTTGAAGCTATAAATCTTTACCAGAGCTGAAATCTTTCTCCCATGGAGTAGCTGGTGGATTCAAACTGCTGACTGTGTGGTTAGCAACCCAACTTGTAACCCTCTGTTGTTGTGTCGCTAGGTACTGTTACAGGTATTTTTCAAATGAGGGTTTTGAAATTCAAAGATGACATAACTTGACCAGCATCACCTAATAATAATAGGAGAATGAGAAATTAAACCCAAGTCTGTCTAAAGCCAAAGCTCATGTAGCACTCAGTGCCCTCTCAGTAGTAATGGAGATAAGTTATATGAGGGTAAGTCAAAAAGTATTGCTACTAGTGTTCTACTTTATACCTGCTTGAGTTCATTACAAACAACACACATTTAAACCTGGTTCCATCTCTGCGATCAGTGGGTGACTGCAGACAAATTTGTTCAGTAATGCACTTGTTTTAATTTCATTAAGGTGCCTAAAAAAAAAGTTCCAATCATAATAAGGCTATCTGCTGGGTCAGTTCAATTCAAGACAGAGAGGTCTTCTCAGAAGATATAGAGAATGCTTTTTGAATTCCAAAGAGGTAAGGAAGTCAGGGCTTATTGTGAAGACGTTTTAAGAACATTGAAAACTGCATTGGTGAGGAAAGGGCCAGGAACATTGTGCCAACGGATCTTTTCCATTATAATCATGTACCTGCTCATTCTTCAAGGGTAACAAGTCTGCACTACAAGATTCTTGTTGGGAAGTCTTGCTCCATCACCTTACAGCCTTGATCTTGCCCTTTCAGACTTCTTTTTGTTCCCAAAACATTTAAAAAGAATGTGATATGAGTCCCTTCAGGATACCAAAACTGCCAGTTGTTGTGTTGTAAATCAAAGAGTGCAGAATTCTTCCAGAAAAGGTTGTTGTTGTTAAGTGCTGTTGAGTTGGTTCCGACTCATAGAGATTTTTTTATAGGGTTTCCCAGGAGCAGGTGAGATTGAACTGCCAATCTTGTAGTTCAAATCGAACTTGCAGTCCAGTGCATTAATCCGCAGTATAAATATGGCTATGGGTTTTGTAGCAATACTTTTTGACTTACCAATATTAGTCAGCTGTTCGGTTTATCATCTATACTTCTCTTTGCCAGAGGTCACAAACTACTGAGCCGTTGTTTTCCTTAGTAAATTTTTTTTTTTTTCAAACTTTATGATGTGAGTTAATTGCCAGATTCAAAAGCCAGAATATTTACATGAAACTCTAGTTTGGTGCTTCTCTTTAAGACTGAAAGCATGAAACGATCTGACAGCATCAAGATTTTCTCGTGGCAACGGTCAGCTAAAGCTGAGGGATTGGCCGTGCCATTTTTTCAGGGTTGGTGGTCTCCAGGTCATGGCAGCCTGTCACACACATTTCAGTTACTGCCTGGCTCCAATGGGCATCTCAGTTTGCCACTGCTGAATTGTTGTTGTTGTCATTGCTGTTGTTAAAATTAAATGCTGTCGCATCAGTTCTGACTCTTAGTGACCCTGTATAGGGTTTCCAAGGAGCAACTGGTTAACTTGTGGTTATCAGTCCAGTGCTTATCCCACCAGGACCAAATGAAGTCACCTGCTGTCATACTGTAGGATCGATCAGTACTGGACTGTGAACCACAAGGCTGTCAGTTCAAATCCAGCAGCTGTTCCTTGGAAACCCTATACAGGGTCGCTATGAGTCAAAACCAACAGCACTTAACAACACTTAACACCTAACAACAACAACAACAATATACATTGAACATTGTATAGAAGTAGGGCCAGTGCCTTACAACTTGGGAACTAGTGATGTGGGTATAGCTGGGAGCTGGGAAACAGAATGCAGGTAATAGAACTGAATAGCAATCAAACCCATAAATCCATTTAGATTTGTTCATACTCTGATCAAGAAAAGTAATGGGCCAAGGTGTTAGAAAATAAAATCATAAAAGCATTAAAATGAAAATTTTATTCTCAACTAAGGAGATTTAAAAAAAAAAAAAAAAAGAATTTGAGTCCATGGGTCACCTCCATTTGATTACTAACTTATCTCATGATCTGTATACATCACTACGTACGCCTCAGTTGGCTTCAGGTCCCATTCATATATGAATGGAGAGAAATAGTGAACTAAACCAGAGATTAAAGACCCTGGTATTTACAAGAGCCACACAGCTCAAGTAACTGAAGACGGCAATGATTAAGTCTGAGTCTAAATGGAGGGTAACCAAAGACAGCAGCTGCTACTCCACTCCAAAGCATTTTCATTTTGGGAAATCTGGTCTTAGTATTGCCAGACTGTCCCACTTTTTCAGAGTGACCAGAAATATGTATGCATGAATGTGTGCTTTAATTTGAAATTATCTTTTAAAAATATTAGTCACTTATTCAAAAATTGAAAATACCACATAAGCCAAGCCTGAGTCAGTGAAACAAAATGTTTCTGGGGTGTGTTGGTCCTCAGGCTCTCAATTTTCTACTCTGGACTAAACTTTATTAAGTATTAGGATTCTGTGATTATTTAAAATACTGAGAAGATATTATTATTCCTGAAAAGGCTCAAAAGATGAAATTTGTGGCATTCACATTTTGCCATCCTCCTCTGAATCCTGCATTTTGTGAGCATGAAGCAAGAAACGTGGGCAGATGCACTGTTTGAGCATCGTTCAGAGACACTGCTGGAGAGGAGAAAAGGGAACAGAAGGTGGAAATTACTCTCAAGGGAAGTATGAAAATTGAAGTAATTCCCAGGAAACCCAAAGATGAGTAGGTAAAAACATTTTTTAAAGCATCTACTTCATGCTAGGTGCTTTATTTTGTTATGTGCC
>NW_006408711.1:3722305-3725935 GCF_000296735.1 Chrysochloris asiatica
GACCCATAGTGACCCTGCATAGGGTTTTCAAGGAGCGACTAGTGAGCTTGAACCACCCAGCTTGTAGTTCAAATGGCTTACTGTTGTTGTTAAGTGCCGCTAAGTCAATTGTGACTCATAGTAACCCTGTATAGGATTTCCCAGGGTCTGAACTGTCCACCTTGTATTTAGCAGTCCAGTGCTTATTTTATAGCCCACAACCTACAACTTATTAATTAGCAATGGGTTTGGAAGCAAGCGTTCTGCTGCATAACACTTGCTCTTTATTTTTTTCTGCTTCTTCAAGAAGTCAAAGGACTGATTCAAGATCCCAGCAGTGGAGTTAAGATTCCATTGCAACTTTGAGTCCTCAGACCCTCTGGTTGCTTTTCTTGTTGCCTGGCACTTAACAACAACAATCCCCCAATAGCAGAACCACCCAGACACAAGCCCCAGGGTACTACGTTATTTCTTGAATCTGCAAACTTCTATCAGTTAGTTTTCCTTTCTGAAACATGGTGTACACACTGTCTTTATCTATGGCACACCTAGAATGTGAAAGCAATGTTGGACTAAGATAATTAGACAACATTTAATAATCTTGGTTTCTCTTTCTTCAAATGAGGTAAAATATTAGAATGAAAACAATGCAGTACTTAATTAAAAAAAAAAAAAGTGTGTGAAAGAGTATTAGAGTATTGAATATATTTTTGTTCAGTTTACCCATGTAAGAAAAATGGTTATTACAAACATCATTTCCAAATATAAAAGCAAAGTTTCCAAACTTGTTTTAAGCTAAGTAAGAACAACAGAGTCTATACTAACACTGACATAAATGAGCTGGCCCATGGGCTGGGCAGTGTACTAATCATTTTATAGATGTTATCTTATTTCATCCTCACAAAAAAACTTTTCAGATGCAGATAGCGAGTTGCCAAAAGGTTAAGGCACATGCCCAAATGACAGGGCTTAAAAACAGCCTAACAGCTTCTTGAAAAAAACAAGTGACAGAAATGGTTCAGTATGACAAGAACATTTGCAGGATTTGAAGATTTCTCTTTTCCTCAGTTCTTTCCCATTCTCTGAAAGCACATGAATCACTTAAAAGCATTTAGACAGTTTCGGTGTTTAAATTATGCCTGTAAAAATCTTTTTAATATGGTAACTCTCACAAATCAGTAGAGTTTTAGGGAATACAATGGAATATTTTATGGAATATTTACCAAGTTGTTAAATATTAGATTAGACAAATACTGAATATCACAGATTCCTTGGACTTGAAGGTTCTTGGAATTGCATATTTAAGGATACGTTATTTTATAGAATATAATCACAAATCAGGATATTATTACTGTTAGGTGCTGTCAAGTTGGCTCTGACACATAGTGACTCTATGCACAATGGAACGAAACACTGCCTGGTCCTGCACCATCCTCACGATTGTTACATTTGAGTCAATTGCTGCTACCAGTCTGTCTCATTGGAGATCTTCCTCTTTATCTCTCATCAAGCAAGATGTCTTTCTACAGGGACTGGTCCCTCTTGATAACATTTCCAAAGTATGAGACACGAAGTCTTGCTATCCTGGTTTCTAAGGAACATTCTGGCTGTACTTCTTCCAACATAGATTTCTTTGTTTTTTCCTGGCAGTCCATGGTCCTTTTATATTATTTTCCAACAACACACATTAAATGCATCAATTCTTCTCTGTCTTCTTTATTCACTGTCTAACTTTAACATGTATATGGGACTTTTGAAAATACCATGGCTTGGATCAGACATACCTTAGTCCTCAAACTGATAACTTTGGCCTTGAACACTTTAAAGAGGTCTTGAGCAGTATGTTTGCCTAATGCAATATGTCATTTGACTTCTTGACTGCCACTTTCACAAGTGTTGATTGTAAATCCAATCAAAATGAAGTCTTTGACTACTTCAATCTTGTCTCCATTTATCATGATGTTATTTACTGGTCCAGTTGTGAGGATTTTTGTTTTCTTTACATTGAGTTGTAATCCATACGTAAGGCTGTGCTCTTTGATCTTCATCAGTAAATATTTTGTTGTTGTTGTTGCTAAGTGTCAATTCTGACCCATAGCGACCCTCTACAGGGTTTCCAAGGAAATATTTTAAGTCCTCTTTTTTTCCAGCAAGCAAGGTTGTATCATCTGCATATTGCAGGTTGGTAATGAGTATTATTTCATTTCTGATGCCACAGTCTTCTTCATATGATCCAGCTTCTCAGCAGACATATTGAATAAGTAAGATAAAAGAAAACAATCCTTGCACATACCTTTCCTGGTTTTATACCTCAGTATCCCCTTGGAAGTCCCCCAACGAGATGAATTGGCAAAGTGGCAGCATCAATGGGCTCAAGCGTGGCAACAATTGTGAGGTTGGCAGTGTTTTGTTCTGTTGTGCATAGGGTCACTATGAGTTGGTACCAACTTGATGGCATCTAACAACAACAACAACATCCCTTTGTTCTGTTCTAATGACTGCCTCTTAGTCTATGTACAGGCTCCTCATGAGCGCTATTAACTGTTCTGGAATATCCATTCTTTGAAATGTTATCTGTAGTTTGTCATGATCCACATAGTCGAGATACTTTGCATAAGACAATAAGGCACAAATAAACATCTTTCTGGTATTCTCTGCTTTCAGTCAAGATCAATCTGATATCAGCAATGATATCCTAGTTCCATGTCATCTTCTAAATCTGATTTGAATTTCTGACAGTTCACTGTTGGTGTACTGTTACAACCTTTTTAAATTATTTTTAGAAAAATTTTACTTACATGTGATATTAGTGATATTGACTTCTGTATCCCGTTGGGTTTTCTGTCATGGGAAAGGGCAAAAATATGGATTTCTTCCAATTGTTTGGACAGGTAATGGTTTTCTAAGTTTCTTGGCATAGAAGAGTGAGCACCTCTAGTGCGTCACCAGTTTGTTTAAAGTTCTGAATTTCTATTCTATCAATTCCTTGTTATTCACCAATGCCTTCAGTACATCTTGAACTTCTTTTTTTAATTATTCTTGTGAATTCTGTGATCATTTACATGGGAGAACATTAGCTTTACATTCATCCTATCTTATTTTGTTTCATTGCAATCATTACAATTCCCACATGCATCATCAAACAATTAAAGTATAAACCCTGCAAGCCTGTCCCCTGGCCTTCAACACACAACCCTGTCCCTCCCAGAGTCCAGAGTCCCCAGCCACTCCATCTCTCCACGTCATAGTCTCTGCCTTCATTTCTGGCATCACCGCCTCTCTGAATAAGGTTCCACACACCACTCTTCTTCCTTGATGGTCCCGGGGACATTCGCTCCTGGACTACAAAATCAACCACTCCCCTCCTTTTGTTGCAAAATGCCTACCTTTACATGTCCAACATTCACAATCAGTCCTGATAGCAATTATTCACTATTGAACCACAAGAGTCTTATCCCCATCTCCTTTCATTAGCCCCATCCAGACAGGTTGGAAACAACTCAATGGAGATTCTACCTTCCCCCGCATGCTCTGGAACTAGGTTCCCTCTTGAAGGCTTGTAAGCCAGTCATTTCTTGCCTATGTAGCTCCCCCATTTTGAGTAGCCAATGTCTAAGTTGCCCATCCTTGTCGACCCTGTGTACCGAGGGG
>NW_006408711.1:3727050-3728062 GCF_000296735.1 Chrysochloris asiatica
CCATGCATCATCAACAAACCAAAGGGTATACCCTGCAAACCTGACCCTTGGTCATCAGTACACAGCCCCTCTCCCTCTCTGGGTCTAGAGCCCCAGCGGCTCTATCTCTCCACGTCATCGTCTCTGCCTCCATCTCTGGTGTCACTGTTTCTCTGGGTAGGGTCCTGCACTCCTCTCTTTTCCCTTCATGGTCCCAGAGACCTCTGCTCTTAGACTGCAAAGTCAGTCACTCCCTTCCTTTTGCTGCAAAATATCTATGTTTACATTTCCTCACAGTCAGTCCTGATAACAATTATTCAATATTGTACCACAAGAGACATATCCCCATCTCCTTTAATCAGTCCCACCCAGACAGATTGGATACTGCTCAGTGGAGATTCTGCCTTCCTCCATGACCTCTGGATCTAGGCTTCCTCTTGAAAGCTTGTAAGCCAGTCATTTCTTGCCTTTGTAGTCCCCCCATTTAGGGTAGACAATGTCCAAGTTGCCCATCCCTGTCTACTCTGTGTATCGAAGGGGTGGGAATGATCTTCACTGTAAAGATTTAGTCCCTCTTTTGAGCTACTGCATCTATAGGTGGAGGTCAAGTTCATCAAATTGTATCAGATTACTCTTTTTTCTCTCTTCTTTCTTCTTCTAGTTGATTTCTGATAATCCAGCCATTGAAGCCAGATCAAGTGGTTATTATCTGTAAATGTGGGTGTTCTTGTGCATATGCCCTCTCTCTTCTTTTCAGCTGGACGCTTAATTCTCTACTCTAGTCCTCTATGGCTATGTCACTGACTCTGGACCCAAGAGTCCCAAGATCTTGCCAAACTGCTGGCCAACCAGGTCTCCACCTGGGTTCACAGGAGTCTAATAAACATTGTAGGGTTTTGGTAGCAGCTTTATTGCTGTGTTTCCCTCACTTCTCCTTATCTGTGACGAACGTGGTCACCAGTCAGAGCACATGTCTGCTCGTGTATTCCCATTGAGTTTTAGTTTTGGAAGGCAGTTTGCTCTGAGAGGACCC
>NW_006408711.1:3735746-3742382 GCF_000296735.1 Chrysochloris asiatica
AGTTTCGAACTGCTGACCTTAAGGTTCACAGCCCGATTCGTAACCACTATGCTACCAAATTCTTAATAAATGATGGGGCGAGGAAGCTTTATTTGCTTTCTCAAGGTTCACCTGTCTTATCTGTGGTTAGTAGTATGAAATTGCACATTGGTATCTTTAAAAAGAAATATTTTAAGAGATTTATATTTTCAAGTTTTATTATTATTTTATTTGTCCACAGGGAAACTTTTATCAAACTTTCAGTTCATGAGATTGTCTTTATTGTTATTATTTATTACAATATGCATTCATTTTAAAAGCAAATATTTGAATTATTTTGCTTTTTCAAATCTGATAAGCATTAATCAATGTTTTCCCCATCTTTGACATATTTCATTTTTTATCTGATTGTAAATATGCTTTTTCTATATGGCTGCCTTCTTGACAACTGAAAATGTGCGATTGGACATTTAAAAATATATCCCAAACTTACTTATCTGACCAAAAGTCTTTCTAAATCCATTTGAATATAAACCAAGTAACTACTATTTAGCCAAACTATCAAGTTCTTAATTATACTCAGGAACACAGAGAAATATTCAAATGCTTTAGAAATCAGCCCTCTCAAGTATTCAAGCCCTCACGCCTTCACTCTATTCAAAATGCTTCACTCCAGCCTAATAGCTAAATGTCACAGTTCCATACTAAATGCATCGAGGGCTTTCCTGGCACCAATGTGCCTGCTTCTGAATGAGCAATATTTCACCATCATCAGAATTAACCATCCACTAAATTCAATTTAATAAGGCCACATCATCCTCAGAGTTTCACCTTCATGCACAATTTATCATAATTTCATATGTGAAGCTTAAAGCTCAGAATCCAGACACATTCTCTCATAATCCTGAAAAGAAAGTCTTTTCTTGAACAGGTTTAGACACAGTATGGCAACTCGGATTGTAATTGGATGTCTTCTCAGAGTGTCTGACAGAGTTCACATTGAAAAAGAGATTAAAGACAAAATGGCAGGGTACACCACTGTGAGAAATCCCCTCAGTCTCCTTCAGCCCTTCAGCAACATGAAGGGAAGTCTCATACAAGCACTCCCAGGACCTTTCTGAATACAGTCACACTCTGGGGCTCTCCTCTGGAGAAGCCCACATTTACTGACAGAGGGAAGGGAGGTAGGGGCTTCTTTCTTTACATAGTTTCAATGTCCCTAATTTGCACATGTGTCTTTTTTTTAGCTTTTATTATTTAATATTTTTTTCTGGTTTGCAAGAAAAAAATAAAAAATAAAAAGAATTAACCAGCCCTGCAGTGCATATAAAAATTGAGAAAGAAATAAACTATAAGTGGGAACTTTTAATCATGTAAAATCTAATATTAGAAACATTAACAAGGAGGTTATGTAAGGCCTCTACCTCCTTGTTATGTCTTTGGCCTCTAGTTAAAATAGTCCATCTCAGGTACTTTTGAATTCAGGATAAAGGCTAGGACATCACACACAGGAAGATCCTAGTTAGATGTAGGTGATCTTGATCCAGATTAACTACTTTTAAAAATAAGATCCTTAAATATGAGGGAGGGGAACTGAATTTCTCCATGTCTATCTGATTCATTAGGTTGGTCACTGTCCATACCCCTTTAATATGCTGGCTGTGTGCTCATTTTATAAAAGGTGCTAATGTTTTGCAATGAAAAAGCAAAATCAACTATAAGAGTGTTGTTTTCTCAACAGGACCAGTGTGTAAATGGGTATCTACAGCGGGTAAAGGAGCCCTGATGATGCAATGGTTAGGTGCTCTGGTGCTAAAGGTTGGTGGCTTGAACCCACCAGCTGCTCCTTGGGAGAAAACACCTAGCGATCTGTTCCCCTAAAGAATATGATCTTGGAAATTCTGTGGGACAGTTCTATTGTGTCTGAAAAGATTGCTGTAAGTTGGCATCACAAACAGTACACAACAGTGGACAGAGTCACGCAGTGAGAGGCTTCTAGCAGCACTGACATGATGTTATGGTACTCTGCCTAGTCTTACACTTTGAACAATAACTTGGATACATCACAAGATCACTTGTTGGTTCTCCTCAGCTAAATGGGTCTTTATTTTTAGAGAACAATGGGAATTATAGGAAACTGGAAGCCTTACATCAAAGACGTATAAATAGTTGCTGTTAAATGTAGCCCTGTGTTTTGTTTTTGTTTTTTTTTTTTTAAGTTTTTATTGTGAATTGAGAGATAGTGGTTACATGGGAGAACGTCAGTTTTACACACATCATTTCATTGCAATGATTACAATCTCCTCTGTGCATCATCATTCACCAGTATTTGCTTCCATTCCCTCTGGTTGTTTTTTGTTGTTGTTGTTTTGGGGGAGTGTGCACAAAAACACTCAGGAATATATAATAATTTAAACAACCAAAGGGCACATTCTATAAGCCTGCCTCTTGGCTGCCAGCTCTGTCTTTCTCTTTTAGCCCTGTGTTTTTGTTTTTCAATTTTAAGATGAAGTTTATATTTGAGCGGGGTCAGTCATCTGTTGGCCAGTTATGATACCCTTGTGATGTCATCTTACCTAGGTGATTAAGGGCCTATTTAGTTTTCCAATCAGACAAATCACTAGCTCTGAACAGGAATTTTCATCAGAAGGATTGCTTTTCTGTGCTGAGATTGTCCCCAAAGAACAGAACATTACTGACCTTCCCTCCACTGGAAATTTCCATTTGTATCATTTGGCTAGTTGGGATTTCTGCCAGTTCCCTGTGGATCAAGATGAGAGATGAACTTTCAGGTTCAGTCATACATTAAAAACGCAAACACATAAGCTGTGAAAAGCCAGAGACAGAATGCTGTCTGTATTTTGCTAGAAGCAAAGGTCACTGCTGTTTCCTTCTCATTCTTCCAAGTCTACCCAAGCTGCTGCACTTACTGCCCCCATTTAGGAAACTCAAATTGGAAAATAGCCATTCTTACAGGGCCTCTGCAGCTTATTGCATTAAGAGTTCCAATTACATTTAACTTTGCTCTTATTGTTTATTCAAGGAAAAATATGTGATCATTTAAAGGACGTCCCTTATGGCAGTCTAAATCTAACACAGGACCAATTTTTACTTTTTAATTATATAACTGGAGTTACATTTAACAGAATAAGTCAGGTTGGGTATATATATTTCTTGATCTGTGTTGCTGAACAAAAAAAGAAAAAGTCCCAGAAACCTGCTCCTCTCAGAATAAGCAATCTCATGGTAAATATTCATAAAACTACTGCTTCATAAAATATGAACTAAACAGGTCAGGAAATCACAGCGAAAACAAATTTTCATGCCTGTCCCAACAAAGCTGGGAAATATAAATAAAAAACCTTAGAAAAGAACAGGAGAGTTCCCACAATCTCCAGTGTTAAATGTGTATTTTTAATTTCTAAAACCGTGTTCATAAATTGATAAAATTATAAAGCAACAAATTCAAGGATCCACAACATTAATTTAATGACAGCATTGAGGCAAGAGCTTGGAAGCCTACAATTACAATAAATATGAAGCATATTTAAGAACTAAAAATAGTCAGCACTGAAGCTTTACTATGTCTTACCTAAACAGTCATTTCTTTATATATATACTAAGTTAAGTCTGTTTCCACCTAACTCAGCATTTAGCTGCTAAATCCATTCCAATTTACTCAGCTACACTGCAATATCTAATTCCAAAAGAGTATGCATTGAGCTATCACTATTTCTCAAAAAATATTAAGGAAAATAAAAGTCTTCCCAATAGTAACTAACCTATAAATCTTGGCTTAGAAGCAAACTAGGAATGATTTCAGAAAATATATTTATAAGTTAATTCATTTCATTCATTTTACAGTGTCTATAGAAGATGTTTTTTAGTTGAGCTATAGAAGGCCAGGGTTTTCATTTGTTGTATGTTTTTAAAGAAATTTAAATCAGTGGGTGAGTCTATTTTACCTTAACAGGCAGGTGTGATTACGCAATACCTTTATTAATTGTCTTCACCACTAAAATAAGGCACAAATATGAAGAAAAAAATCACTTCATAGTACAGTTAGAACCCAATACATAATCGCTGACATTCCTCTTGTGAACTTGATTCAAATTTAGCATCATCCAGGATAATGCAATGGACCGCAAGGCCGGTTTGAAACCGCAAGGTGGGAGGTTCAAACCTATCAGCTGCTCCTCAGAAACCCTATACAGCATCTCTGGGTCGGAACTGACTCAACAGCACTTAACAACAACAGATCATTCTTATTGCCTGATAGAAAATACAAAAAAATAACTTAAGAGAATAAATTGTTCTCCATCGCAAAAGAAAAAAAAATGAATAAAAATAAACAACGCAAACTTCCTTTATCGTGTGCCAAAAGTGATGCCTATTTATTTATTGTAAATAAGATTGGAGGGGGAAATTAATAACTATTGCACTAGACATTGTGCTAAATGATTACATGTAAACTTAGTTCATGTCTTCAATGATATATTTAAAAAAAAAAAAATAGTAAGGCTCAAAGACAGTAGCTCAAAGTCATACAGTTAATAAGGGTTAGCTGTTAAGGTTCAAGCCTAGAATTGCCTGATTTCAAGGATAGATCAGTGGTTAAGCACTGAGCTTCTAATTAAAAGATGAGTGGTTGGAATCCACCAGTCAGCCATTTCACAAGACAAAGATATGGCAGCCAACGTTCATAAAGTTTATAGTCTTGAGAAACTCCATAGGACAGTTCTACTTTGTCGTATAGCATCATGAATTGGAACCAGCTCAAAAATAACAGGTAATTTTGGTTCTTTCCTTTGCCTGCCCTGCCGCTTGGTTCCAGATTGATCTGGCTTCTTCCAGTCATGAAGCTTTCAAGGTGTTGACCTACCTTAACAAGGATAGATAGCAAAACCCGTATGCAGAACAAAGATAACTGCTTTCCCAAATTCACACTCCTCTTTCCTGGGTGCTTTCCTCCTATAGTCCTACTCTTAGGGCTGTCTGATTTCCTCTCTTTAGTGATTTCAAGAGTGCCAAACTAAACAGTGCATACAGCGTAATTTTAAAGCCATTCCACCATAATTGTCCTAATCAACAAAAGCCAACTACAGTTCAATCAAACATTTGAGAAGAAAAGATTGTGTGGGTGATAAACAAGCTAAATCATATGGTCCAGTTCCTAGGGTGCTCCAGATTCTATCACCTTGTTCTAATTCTTGCATATTTCAGCAGTCACGTTTGTGTGTGTGTGACTTCACATAAATAACAAGCCATTTTTAAAATCCTGAGATGATTACAAATGTACTGCTAACAGACACTGTGCATCCACATATAGCCCAAGGCACTGAGAACACTGGAATAAACTTAGAAGTCTGCAATTGAACAGCTATTTTTAAATCTAAACCTGGTGATAATTTAAACAAAAGGGGCGCGGTTGAGTATTACCGAATCAACTTTTTTTCTCAGTTTCTGTATTGTTTGTATTGCTCCTTTCATTTCTGACACTATCAGTTGCATGAGCCTGATCAAATCTAGGGTAAATATGTTGAAACCCCCACACATAGGCTAATTTGATTGTGCTGAGGCCTTTTACCAGGTTTTTCTTCAAACATCAAGCAAAATCATTTATATGTAAGGATTCTTTTCAATAGTGGTTTTAAAGTTTCTGTTTTGAATAGTGCATCAATTGTGCTGTTGTGGTTGTTAAATTCTGTTGAATTGTTTCCGACTCATATAGAGATCCTATATAGGGTTTCCAAGGAACAGCTGGTGGGTTTGACCTGCCAGCTTTGTGCTGATCTTACAGTTATTATCAAGTTGTCTAACCAATGATAAAACTGTCTTCATAGCCCAACTTCCTGATGATATATGGGATACTTATACAAACAAAGAGTATAAAACATTTAACTCAAAAATGTCTAACAAGTCATAATACACATGAAGCATCACGTGCCTTTATTAATGCAAAGTGGTTTGGGAAAGCTATTCCTTTGAAGAGCTTACCTTTTGTCATTCCATTCATGACAGTGAAAATTCATAAGCTTTCTGACCACTATCTCTCATTTTTAAAATTTACCTACTATTCAATGTGGTTTAGTGCAAAAAATATTCTGTGCACACAACAGATTCATAATACATACTGTCTGAATAAACCTAAACACTTTCAATCTAGGAAATAGTTGTTGTTGTTGTTAGGTGCCATCGAGTCGGTACCGACTCATGGCGACATTATACTCAGCAGAACGAAGGTCACTATGAGTCGGTACCAACTCAATGGCACCTAACAACACCAACTATTTCCTAGATTAAAAGTGTTTAGGTTTACTCAGACAGTATGTATTAAGAATCTGTTGTGTGCACAGAATGTTTTTTGCACTAAACCACATTGAGTAGTTGTTGTTGTTAAGTACCGTGGAGGTGGTACCGACTCATAGTGACCCTGCACAGGGTTTCCAAGGATGTAAATCTTTATAGGAGTAGAAAGCCTCATCTTTCTCCTATGGAAAGGCTGGTAGTTTCGAACTGTCGACCTTGAGGTTAGCAGCCCGATTTGTAACCACTATGCTACCAGAGCTCCTTACATTGAGTAGTTGTTGTTGTTGTCAGATGCCATCGAATTGGAACTGACTCATAGCAACCCCACACACAGCAGAACGAAACAAT
>NW_006408711.1:3743279-3746314 GCF_000296735.1 Chrysochloris asiatica
CTCAGAAGTACAATTAAGTGTTCTGGAATACTCATACTTCTTAATGTTGTCCATAGCTTGTCATGATCCACACAATCGAAAGCCTTCACGTAGTCAATAAAGCTACATGTGTGCAGCCAGATCTTCCAAGCAGCAAGGTCTAACCACTACACTACCAGGCCTTGCTCCTTCAAGATGGCGGATCAGGTAGACATGTAGTGAGGAGCTCGGTCAACAGCAACAAAGAACACCGGGCCAAGAGGGCTCAGGAGATGGTGTTGGAACTCTGAAACAAATATAAAGGTATGTTTAGAGGATCGGAAATTTTACAGCTGGGGAGTTTGAAGGGAATCCAGAAATCCACTGTTTTCTGGATCAAGACACTCAGCTCTTCCAGGAGCCGCCATCTTGGGGGAGAACATCTTGATTGAATCAGGATTGATAGTATCAGGAGAGAACATCTTGATTGTATCTTCATTATATCAGGATTGTATCAGGATTGACATCAAAATTTAAAACGACAGTATCAGCATAAAAACAAACAGCCACCACTCATCTGTCTGTCGTGCTGTGGTGGCTTGAGTTGCTGTGATTCTGAGGGCTAGGCCACAGGTATTTTAAATAACCAGCAGGGTCACCCATGGTGGACAGGATTCAGATGAGCTTCCAGACAAAGATAGACTAGGAAGAAAGAGTGACAAACTACTTCTGAATCACTAGTCACTGAAAGCTCTATGAATAGCAGAGAAACAATTGTCAGATACAGGACCGGAATGTGAGAAGGCACTCAGAATGCAACTGGGGAAAAAAATGCCTCCTCAAAGTAGAGTTGACCAGGATGACGTGAATAGAGTTAAGCTCGGAGTAGAAAAGCGCATAGAACCTTCATTTGCTGATGGGCCACAACTCAAAATGAAGCGAAACAGCTGTAAAGATCCATTGAAAATCGGAACATGGAATGTACAAAGTATGAATCTGGGAAATTTGGAAGTTGTCAAAAATGAAATGGAACGCATCAACATCAATATCTTAGGCATTAGTGAGCTGAAATGGACTGGTATTGGCCATTTTGAATCTGATAACCACATTGAGTAGTAGGTAACTCTTAAAGATGAGAGATAATGGTCAGAAAGCTTATGAATTTTCACTTATGAATTTGTCATGGATGGAATGACAAAAGAAGGTAAGCATTTCAAAGGAGTAGCTTAAAGAGGGGTACATATGATAGTGACTGATTCCAAAACAAAACACTGATAGAATCAGTATCAGGCATGTTACCTTTTACCACAGGGCTTTGAGAAGAGGCAACCAGACCTCCCAGGTACACAGGATGCAAAATCTGTGAATGTGGAGTTATTATGTACTTCACATAAAGAGACTCATTAGTCCATGTTTTTGATGGAGACAATTTCATAAAACACAGAGGACTGTTATAAACTGATTGGATATCTAAATTTGTATGAGTGGACTATTGTTTTGAAAGCCTTTAGGTACAAAATGTTTAGTGAGAATTCTTGTAATTCTAGATACACTCAAGAGCCCTCCATCACCCCAATTTTCCATTGCTTCTGCTGTTTTCATTAAAACTAGTAGGTCCAAAAAGTAGTGAATGCAGGTTGAAAACCAGACAGGCTATTTCACCTTTGCCATTTAGATTCAAGCAGGAATTGGTTGATTTGTGTGTTTGTATGCCAATTTGCCCATCTTACAGATTTATCAAGTAGAAGAATTAAAATTTATTTAGAGGCTTTGTCACAGAATAAAGAAATATATAGTTGTGCATTAAAAATAAATGAAGTGTTTTACCTCAGAAGCTTTAAAAAAAGTAAGTTACACCAGTCACAAGAGGTTTTCAGAAAAAAAGATCAAAAGGTGGCTAATATAGTTCTATATGAAAAGTGAAGACAGGCTGAATCCCCAACAGCCCTTGTCAAACTCAGTTTATACAGTGACGCGACAACAAATAAGGGCATTGTTAGCAGCTCAGGAAAACTCCAGCAGAAATAATTTAAAATTTCCCCTCTGGGTCCTCAACATACCCAGGGCAAAATAAAACAAGTCTAAAAACAGTAATACATACTAGAAACTGGACCAGACATTCAGGTGACAGCAAAGCAAGTCTAAAAGAGATGTAGAAATGTAGGTTATGGTGCATAAACTAGAACAAACATACAAACACACAAGTATTTTCTTCTCTATGACAATAAAGAAATGATGAAACTTGATTCCCTTTCCTATTCAGAAAAAGTAACATGTAGCCCCATAGCAAATTACAACTGTAGTAAATATTTTTTCCTGGGACATTATACTTGTGGTTTAATGAGAACAAACTAGTGCTAATGAAGCCTGGTATGGGGCTGTGGGCTAATGCGCTGGACTGCAAGGTCGTTTGGAACTGCAAGGTCAGTGGTTCAAGCTCACCAGGTGCTCCTCAGAAACTCTATACAGGGTCATTATGAGTCGAAACTGACTCAAAAACTTAACAACAAATAGTGCTGAAGACTGGGAGCACAAAGCTCCTAGGACCATTCCTATCCCTGTGCTTTCTACAGTGTGCCTGAGTAAGAGTAGTCTGGGCCTACCTAAGAAAAGGCTGTGTTAATACACTCCATCTCCTCAGAATGTGTAGCAACATCAGGGAAGAGAAGGGGAAAAATAGTTAAAAGGGAGAGAAGAGAGAAAAGGGGCAGAAGAATTCACTTTCCAGAACATTTCTAGTGTTATTTCTCATTTTGTTTCTGACAAAGTATTTTAGAATACAGTCTCTGGTTTCATTTTTTTTATATAGTAAAATGACTATATGAACAGCTTACCTGTCAGTGAAAGAAATTGACCTCTGAAGAGACGTATTCTGTCTCGTCGTGGATCAAAGAATGAGATGAGGAATTCTGCTAATCCTTTTTTTTAAAAAAAAAAAAGTGTGCAGACTGCCAGAGATGGCTTCCTGAAAGAATTGTTGTTGTTGTTGTCAGATGCCATCGAGTCAGAACCGACTCATAGCAACCCCATGCACAGCAGAACGAAACAATGTCCGATCCTGGGCCAACCTCACTACC
>NW_006408711.1:3747237-3755145 GCF_000296735.1 Chrysochloris asiatica
GAAAGCCTTTGCGTAGTCAATAAAGCACAGGTAAACATCCTTCTGATATTCTCTGAAAGAATTACAGCATGAAAAATAGAAAGCTCTGCAGGGTAAAATGGTATCATACTTTTAATTTAAAAGACATGACTAAAAACCATTGCCAAGAACACAACCTCATTTGAAGCGCAAATAGATTCTGCAAATGCAATATTCAGCAAATGTGTTGTTGCACAGTTCAGAAGTCCCTAACCTGAAATATCCTGAGTGTACAAGAAAAAGTTCACAGATGTAAACCTCAAAAACCTAGTGAGACTGGTGGGTTCTCTTTTATTCTGGTATCTTTACTTCCCAAACTACATTAAGTCCTAAAATTAGCAAACAGAAAGTAAAAGCCAAGATTTATTATTGCACTAGGTTGAAAATTACTATCAAAGATATATAGGGTAAAAATAAAATAAAATGCCCCAAAATATCTAAAACTGATCCTTAGTTTTTAATCTTGCTAAATTTCAAGCCCCTGGTCAAGCATTTAATAAGACAAATGCTAGGAAGGTAAATTGGAGTCAGTGAAAATTTTCATGTCGTATTTGATATAGCAGTTTTTATCAGTGATGTCCAAACCTTTTTGGTCATAAGCTAAAAAAATTAAAACAATTGAGTTAATATCACTGATATACTCACTTACATGTGATATGAACTTACTACTACACTATATACATGACATATACAACAAATTAAAATTTTAAGGGGTGCAATGGACAACATATAGTCACACAAAACTCTCTCACACCCACGTTTTGAGATTTTGCAGTATCTTACCCAAAATACATAAATTTTAAATGAGTGCTCTTCTTTTGCCATCTAGAACACTTTTAAAGCAATAGTAAAAAGAATAAATACAAAAAAACCCAGAGGTTTCAGAGATTCTGTTTTTATTACCACTTCATTCAGCAACTACTATGTGACAGGAGTCCTGGTGTGGTGCTGTATGATAAGCACTTGACCAGAAGGTCAGTTTGAACCTCAAAGTCTATTGTTCAAACTCACCAGTCACTCCTCAAAGACCCTATACAGGTTCACTATGAGTGGGAACTAACTCAACAGCACTTAGCTACAACTATGTGACAAGCATTTTATATTGCATACATAGTGTCTAATTCTTATAAGAACTGTAAAGGAATTGTGATTTTACCTATTTATTAAAAAACAGAACTGAGATGTATTTTGACAAATAGATCCATGTTGGAATAAAAACATCCAGAGTGCTCCTTGGAGGCCAGGATGGCTAAACTTCATCTTTCATACATCAGACATATTGTCAGACGGGACCAGTCACTGGAGAAGGATATCATGTTTGGTAAGGAGGCGGGTCAAAGAAAAAGAGGAAGACCCCCAGTGAGATGGATTGGCAATATGGCAGTACTAATGGGTTCAAGAGTGGCAAAAATTGTGAGGTTAGCCCAGGACTGGGCAGTGTTTCATTCTGTTGTGCATAAGGTCGCTATGAGTCGATACCAACTCGATGGTACCTAACAACAACAACATATCCCTGAAAGTAAGTGATGAAGTCAAGGTGGCAAAGAATTTATCTCTAAAACCACAAATCATTATGGTCAAAATGATGAGGCTTTATGTAAAGGGTTAAGCACTTCAATATTTTATCAATTTGCAGCTGGCTCCTTAAAGCAATGTTTCACTGCTATTCATAAAGTTTTCAGCAGCTGACCTTTCAGAAGGGATACACCTCTCCCTCTTCCTAGGCTATTTTAGTCTGGAAACTCCACTGAAACCTGTCCATCATGGGTGACTGTGTCATTATTTAAAAAATGACGCCATAGTTTCCAGCATCACAGGGACACACAAGCCACCACAGTTAAACAAACTGACAAGAGTAAAGAGAGGGGATGGAGATATGAACAATGTTTTCAAATTTACCTCACAGTAAAAAACAACAGTCCCCAAGCAAACAAGCTTTTATGTGCTTGAAAGAGGCACACAGGAGAGAATTCTGAGCTGGTCACAGCTGTTGACAAACTAGGCCCACAGTAATATTCTATTGATGAAGACACCAGAAAATCATGGAGTCTCACAAGTACTGTGTTCCCAAAACAACATTCTCTAAGCTTAAGAGAATGTGTAAAGATATGTTTCAGCACATACAGAAAAGGGCATTATGTTCTGCATGGGAAAGAACAAAAGCAGTGGAGACCAAACAAACAGGATGGATTCCCTCACAACTCTTCTTATCAAGCTGATGGGAGCACCTTCTGACTTTACTATATATATATACACATAAATGTAAAGATTAACTTTATTATTAATATTTACATGTTCTGTAAACAAAGTTGGCAAGAACATCTTAGTAATTTTTATACATATTTATAAAAATTTCATGTAAAATGTAACTAAAAGCCAGTAAATGTAGACTTTGAAGGGAAAGAAAAAAACATTGACAACAGATTATCTGAATTTTCTTCTTCCCAAATATTTAAAGCATCACATGTATCACTGTTTTCAGGCTAATTTATGAAACCCAAAAATTCTGATTTCACTAGTCTGAAATAAGTCCAGTAGAGATTGCACTAGTGAACTACAGATCCTGTTTTCTTCTTGTGTGATAAGAAATTCAGGTCTTTTCTTATCTAATTCAAAATTTGGTTCCAGATTTTCTTTTTTTCTTCTTCCTAGTAATAATTTCACTTTCCGGTGGATTTTACTAGGAGGTAAACTATCCATATTCTTGGGGTTGCATTCATTGGTTTCTTTTGAAGGGCTACGGGATGGAGTCTTAGCTTAAATTGTTAGGTGTTCTTGTGAACTGTTTATTGCTATCAGATCAGAATCATGACCAAAAATTGAACTAAAGTTCTTTTCCTTCAAATCCTTTGATGAAAAAAGGGCAGTATTGGACTTTTTAGTGGAGATGTACTACTATCCTTATTGAAACTGGAAACTTGTTTAGATATCTATAGTCTACATGGACAGGGATTCACCTTTAATTCTTCCACGTTATTTTCACTCATAATTAATTTATGGGCATCAAGAATACATTCCTGTTTATTTTTATGTGAAGGAAGCTGTGAAAAATTGTTTCATGTGATTTTCAGCTTATTTAATATAGAATATTTACTAGTATCTTTCTCATCAAGTCCTCTTTGTTCACTTGAACAATAGGTGATGGGTTCTGTAATAAACCCAAGCTCTTGTTCAGGTTCCTGGGTTTCTTTATACAGAAAATTCTGCTCGATCATCTGTGTATTATTTTTCCTGAAGTCCGTCTGAGGGATATGTGGCAATTCTAGATTTTCTTTTGGCACATTCTTCCTTAGAACATGTAGTTAAAAGGCAAAATGGATCCAACACTGTATTTTCATTCTTTTTATGTGTGTCCCTTTCATACTCCATAAAGTCAAAAACTGACTTAGATACGATATCACCAACAACTTGATACTGGGTGCTCTGTGCAAAATTTCTGTGTTGTTCACAGAGATGAGTTTCAAGATCTTCATACTTCTGCAAGCAACATTCACAGTATCCTTTTTGTTTTTTTCCTTCTTTTTCAAATGGAACTGAACTGGGGTTCCATCATATTTATCACCATCTTAGGTTTGGATTCTTAGTTTGACTTTGCTTTTGGATGCTAGATGACTTATCCACACCAAATGGACTGCAGGGCTTCTGGATAGAATGATTTATAAACGGCATGTTGGTCAATCAAAGATAAAATGGCTTATAAAGTTGACACATATCTTCCATTTTTACAACAGGTTTTTTGAGTCTACCTGTTCTTGTTTTCTGAGTACAAACTCTTTTCCCCACATCTCTCATGGTAGTGCTTGACTTCTTGAGTAAACATAATTTTTTTCTTTTGTTCAATGTAATATCTAATATCATAAATATGAAGAAGTTTTACTCCCCATGTTAAAGCATTTGATAATATACTATTTGAAGCGATGAAATCATGGTCCTTGATAGCTTTTTTCAACTAGTAATTTTCCTCTGCTTAAACACTGAGTCTGGAGCGTTACATGAGCTTCCATCATGGCTGGGATGAAGTGAAGTAATTTCTGCAGTATATGCAGATTCTGGACTTGGTACGGGAGAAATGCCATTCAAGGTTTGCGCAAATTTAGCTTCCTTTTTCTTTGAAATAAGATAACTGATGTCTTTGCTGAGAAATTCTTCAAGTTGCCTCAAAACGTCCTTTGCTGTGGAACCTCATGGATCCAGAGTTCATGGCAGCCGCCTGGCACCTACATGCTGAGTCCGGAAGTGGGGTAGCACCGGGCGGCTGCAAAAACACTGCTTCTCAGGTCCTGTGACAGGCCCTTTGCCTCTAACGTACCGTGGCCACTGGCATCCAACACGCAACAGATATGTCGAGTCTGCGGGCTGCGTTTCCAGAGACAAGGTGCGAAGGATGAAGGGGCCAAGCATAAGCGAGTGGACTGAGGAGGTTCAAAAACTCTTTGTTATTATTATTACTAATCAATCCAATTTGTTAGACCTGTTGTTTTTTATTTTGTTTTAAATAAGGTTTTATTGTGAATTGAGTGATCATTTACATGAAAGAATATCAGTTTTACACTCGTTTCATTGCAATAATTACAACCTCCTATACATCATCAGTCAACAGTATTTGCTTCTATTCCCTGTGGGGTTTTTTTGTTTTGTTCTGTTTTGCCAGGAGAAGGGGTGGGGAGTGTACACAAAACCACTCAGGGACATATATAATCATTTAAATAACCAAAGGGCACATTCTGCAAGCCTGTCTCCTGGACACCTGCACACAGTCTTTCTCTTTCCATGAGTCTAGAGTCCTCAGCTGCTCACTCTATCTTTCCATGTCCTTATCTCTGCCTCCATCTCTGGTGTCACTGCTTCGCCTGATAGGACCCCACATTCTGCTCATGCTCTTCTCCCTTGATGGACCTAGGGTCCTCTGTTCCTAGACTGTAAGAGTAACTACTCCCTTTTTGTTAGAAAACTTCTACTTTTACAGTTGTGACCATCACAATTAATCATAACAATTATTCACTACTTAATCATCAGAATCTTATCCCCAGCTCCTTTCACCAGATCTATCCAGACAAGATGAAAACTATTCAGTGGGGGTGGGGGTGGGGTGTCCACCCTCCCCCACATTCTGAAACTAAACTCCCTCTTGAAAACTTGTAAGCCAGTCACTTTGTGCATTTATTACACACACACACCCCATTTTAGGTAGCCAATGTCTAAGTTGCCCATCCTTATCAAGTCTGTACACAGAGGGGATGATGATGGTGTGCCTTGGAGTCGGTTCCGACTCATAGCGGGATAGGATTGATATTTTATTTGAAGACTCCTCCTCTCTCAATTGATATTTTAAGCTACTACATCTATAAATATAGGTCAAGCTCATCAAATTGTAGTAATTTACACTTGTTTCCTTTATCAGTTTTTTTTTTCTTCTTCTTCTTCCTTTAGTCAAGATCTGATCATCAAACCATCAAGGCTAGGTCGAATGACGATATCTACAATTCCTGTGCATCTCCCCTCAGTTCATATCAGCTGGATGTTTCACTCTCAGCTGTAGACCTCCATGGCTATGTCCTTGTCCATGGGCTCAGGAGTCCCCGGGTATCACCACACTTAGGACCAACCAGCCCCTTCTCCTCTCTTTCTCACCTCCAGGTTGATGGGAATCTATGGAACGTGGTTGAACTCAGCTCATATCTTCATTGCTGGCTTTCCTCCTCTTCACTCACCAGCTGACCAATGTGGTCGCCAGTAGTCTTATTTCAGTCTTGGAGGGGTGCTTATCCTGAAGGGACTTGATTGCTTGACTCGATGGTTCCCTGGCGAAGAACAACTTGCTTGTTCTTGTCGTAGCCAGACGACTATTTTTATTTTGTAATTTTCCTGCTAGTCTTTTTTTCAAGAAGTATCTTCCGTTCCTCTAGCTGTTCCATGCTGGTCTGCTTGTCCTTTCAAATGGGAATGTCCCACCTCAGAATGTTCTGGATGGAGCTGACTTTCTCTTCAGTCAGTGTCTAGTGATGACCCCAAAATAGGGCCTAAAAATTGGCTACTTGGTACTTCAAACTTTGTTCCCTTTCCGACAACAGATGAAACTGATTTCTGTCTGTGTAAGTTGTAGACCTCCAAAGACTCATTATAGTGAAAAGCCCCTAGAGGTTACGGAAGTTGCTATAAGATTAAAAAGCTGGATTAGAAGAAAGGATAGTTGCAAAATCCTGTTTTAAGTACTATGATTAGAAATCTGTTAGTTCTTCACCAGAAAATTTGGGTCAAACAACAGCAGTGCTCAGTATGATATATTTTCCTAGAAACTTCTAAAAAGATACATGACATACTTCTGTCCAAGTCAGTTGGAATAGTGGAAGTACAAGGGATGAAACTAGAAGCCTTCTCCGGTTTTACATTTCCATATAGCCATTTTCTTCTGCCTGGGATGTCTTCACGCCTCCTACTTGAACCTTTCAGATTCTAGCAAAGCTTTCCTGGCAAAACCTTCCCCACATTTAAAGGTACAATTAGAAATGTGCTCCTCTGTGTACTCAAAAAAACACTGAAACCTGGATTTTTGTTTTTGTCTTTTTTCAATTAAAAGCACTGTTTCAACAAATGTCAATTCTTTGTTCTATACTGAAGGCTTATGTGTCTTCTTCTTGTTTTTGTTATTAAGTACCCTAGAATCGATTTGGACCCATAGCAACCCTGTATAGGGTTTCTGAGAAGCAACTGGTGAGCTTGAACACCCAATTTTGCCATTCAAACCAACTTTGTAGTCCAGCGCATTAACCCACAGTACCACACCAGGACTCTCTAATGAGACTAAAACATTTGTATTACTGAGAAAATATGTCTATAACTTTCAATTAATCAGAGATATGTGAAAACATGTTTTGTTTAGAAGACACCCATGCATGTATAAACTGGAACCCTAGAAACATTTTTTTATTATCATAAATCACAATAAATTATGAGCAAATAAGTGGATCCATGAAACTTAAGAAGCACCGATTCCTACAGGTAAGCTATTGTTGTTGTTGTAGTTTAGTATTTAGTGGTTCTGTTTCAAACAAGAATTTTTATTTGTTTTTATAAGTTTTGTTAAAATTATCATAATTCTCTGAGACCCAATGTGGCACTATAGGATAACCACTGGACCAAAAGGTCAGTTTGAACTGTAAGGTCAGTGGTTTAAACTCACCAGGCACTCCTTGGAAAACTAAAAAGGATCACTATGAGTCAGAACCAACTCTATGACACTTAACAAAAACAAGACAAAATGCTGTCAGAAAAGACTCTGAAACTTGCTTTCCAGCATAGAGATGCTGAAGCAAAAGGAAGAAATGGGGTAATTAAAGGGCTGATAAGGAATCTTCAAAGCTGAGCTCAAAAAGACAAAATCAAGTATTACAATGAAATATGCAAAGACCTGGAGTTTAGAAAACCAAAAGGGCAGAACACACTCAGAATTTCTTAAGCTAAAAGAACTGAAGAAAATCAAGCCTCAACTTGCAACACTGAAGGATTCTATGGGCAAATTACTGATGCAGAAAGCATCAAAACAAGATGTAAATAATAGTCACTGGACCAAAAAGAAATGGTTGATGTTCAACCATATCAAGATATAGCATCTGGAGAGAACAAACAAGATGATGGATCAGGTGGAAGTGCAGTAAGAGCTCTGCCAGTAACAACACAGAATACCCATCTAAGCAGGCTCAGAGGATGGTCCTAGAACTCTGAACCATGTATAAAGGAATATTTAGAAGGTTGGAAGGCTTACAGCTGGGGGAATTTGTGGCAGAAGCAAGAAATCCATTGCTTTGTAGTCCGGGATGCTCAGCTGCTCCGGTAACCGCCATCTTGGGTGAGACCAAGTGGGGGAAGGGTTGGAGCGGCCACAGACACCTG
>NW_006408711.1:3756032-3757326 GCF_000296735.1 Chrysochloris asiatica
TTAAAAAATCTGAAGAAGGCCTAAGATTCATGTTGGATAACATAAAGAGGAATAACATAATAATTATTGGCATTCCAGGACAGGAACAATCACACAAGTCCACAAAGGAGATAGTTGAAGAGCTTCTGGAAGAAAATTTTCCTAACATCCTGAAAAGTGAGAAGATAAGAATTCAAGAAGCTCAATGAACCCAAGGATGGAGAGACCTTAAAAGACAAACGCCAACACATATAATAATCAAGCTCTCCCTCTCCAAAATCAAAGATAAAGGCAGGATCTTGAAAGCAGCTAGGGAATAGAGAAATATAACATACAAAGGCAAGGAAATCAGATTAAGCTCAGATTTCTCAACAGAAACCATGCAGGCAAAAAGGCAATGGGGAGAGAGATATAAAACCCTGAAAGAAATAAACTGCCACCCAAGAATCTTCTACCCAGCAAAGCTGTCAATCAAATACGATGATGTAATCAAAACATTCCAGGATAAACAGAAGCTATGGGATTTTGCCAAAGCCAACCCTGCTATCAAAAACATCCTAAAGGAAGTTCTGTGGACTGAGAACCAACAAGAACACACAACTACAGAATGACATACGTGGCAACATCAACCTGAACTCAGTCAACAAATGCAATAGTCAAGAACAAAATAAAATTATAAGAACAGAGGATCTGTGAGGTCAGTCTATGATCAAAACAATTACAATGTGGAAAAACGTAAACACAGAGGAACAGAAATCCAGGTAGATTACTGGATAAAACAGACTGTCTTAAATGGAGGGAAGAACTAATGGAATATAAGGTAACCACAATGGGGTTGGGGTGGGTGGTTTACTTTGGGTGTTGGGCAGGGCAATCCAAGAAGGGGGCAGGAGGCTGAAGAACAAGATAAATAGGGGAACACTGTGACAGGTTTGCATGGCCTAGTGGGACAGAGGAAAATAGTGATGCATACTCACCCTTGGAACAACAGGGCTCTGGGATACAGGAATCTAGGTATAGCTTGAAGAGGGTAAATAATAGTAAAATCCTTGACTGCCTTATGAATATTAGTTTCCCTTGCCTACTATTATAAAATAGATACTTGAGTGGTACAGAAAGGAATGTTGGAAAACATGATTAGAGAAAACTTGTACGCCCGTCTTCAGCCGATAACTGATTGGAATACCTAGAAGAGGTTCTACAACTTGCCCAGTGAAATAGGCCTCATGTAAAGCCTTTACAGAGTATAGGACCTTAGGTGGAATCCTGAGTTCCATCCACAACCTTGTGAGGTGAGACATTCCCACTAGAAAGG
>NW_006408711.1:3757997-3801404 GCF_000296735.1 Chrysochloris asiatica
CATGGACTAAGAAGAGAAGGACTAAGAGCTGGTGGCCAGGAGCAGACTTGCAGAATGTGCCCTTTGGAGATGTAAATTATTATATATGCCTGAGTGGGGTTTTTTTGTGTGTTTGTGTGTTTTTTAATAAAGCTAAAGTGGATAGAGAGAAAGAAATACTGTTAACTGATGGTACATAGAGGGGATTATAATCAATGTAATGAAACAAGGTATATGATTTGTTAAATGTAAAATTGATGATATGCCCTGTAAACTTTCACTCAATCCACAATAAAAACCTTAAAAAAATAAATAAATAAATAAAAAGATATAGCATCTGATCAAGAGCCAATGGTACTGAAGGAAGACGCCCAAGGTACAATGATGGCATTAGCCAACAAGAAGACATAGGGAATTGATGGAATACACATTGAAATCTTTCAACAAACTGAAGCACCACTGGAGGCACTAACTCATCTGTGCAATAAATTTGGAAGACAGCTAACTACCTGGACAACTAGATTGGGAGAGATCCATATTTGTGCCCATTCGAGAGAGAGGTGACCCAATAGAACGCAGAAAATATAGGACAATATTATTAATATAACATGCAGTTAAAATTTTGCTAAAGATAATTTTTTTTAAAAAAGATAATTCTTCAACCATACATTGACAGGAAACTACGAGAGGTTCAAGCCAGAATCAGACAAGGACATGGAATGAGGGATGTCACTGATGATGTCAGATATGTATTGGCTGAAAGCAGAGAATACCAGAAAGATGTTTACCCGTGCTCTATTGATTATGCAAAGGTTATCAACTGTTTGGATCATGGCAAGCTATGGATAACATTGTGGAGAAAGAGTATTTTGGAACACTTAGTTATACTCATGAGGAACCTGTACATAGACCAGGAGGCAGTTGACTTTGTCTTCTCAAGCTGACCTTTGAAATTTTCTGTTCAGCTCTTATATCTCATTTCTTCCATTTGCTTTAGCATCTATGCTGGAGAGCAAGTTTCAGTGTCTCTTCTGACATCCATTTTTACCTTTTCCTTCTTTCTTGTCTTCTTAATGACTTTTTGCTTAATGGATAAAAAGATTGAAGTTGTCAAAGACTTTATTTTGTTTGCATCCACTATCAACTCTCATGGAAACAACAGTCAAGAAATCAAACAATGTACTGCATTAGGCAAATATCCTGCATAAGAGCTCTTTAAACTGAAACACAAAGATGTCAGTTTGAGGAGTAAGGTGCACCTAACCCAAGCCATGGTATCTTCAACAGCTTTATATGCATGTCAAAGTTGGACGGTGAATAAGTTAAGATCGTAGAAGAATGGATGCATTTGAGTTATGATGTTGGAGAATATTGACAGTACCATGGACTTCCAAAAGAACAAATAAATCTGTGTTGGAAGAAGTACAGCCAGGTGCTGGCCCAGTGGCAACATTAATGGGCTCAAATGTAGCAATGATTGTGGGTTTGGCCCACGGCCAGTCAGTGTTTTGTTCTGTTGAGCACAGGGTCGCTATCAGTCATACTGACTCAATGCACCTAACAACAACAACCATTTCAAGAGATAGCATATGATCAAAAAATGATCATATTGATGGTACAAGTCCAAGCTGCACTGAAGGCATTAGAAATAACTAGGCTCTAGGAGTTGATGCAATACCAATTGAAATGTTTCAACAAAATGATGTAGCACTGGAAGCACTCACTACTCTATGCCAAGAAAATTTGAAGATGGCTATCTGTCCAACTGATTGGAAGAGATCCATATTTGTGACCGCTCCAATGAAACATGACTCAACAGAATGCCGAAATAATCAAACATTATCCAATATTATGCGAAAGTAAAATTTTGCTGCAGGTAATTTTTAAATGATATTTAAAAGTAGCAGTACATCAACAGGGAGCAGCCCAGAAATTCAAGTGCGATTTAGATGAGAACATGAAACTAGGGATATTATTGCTAACAGCAGAGGGATATTGGATGAAAGCAGAGAATACCAGAAAGATATTTATTGTTGTTGTTCGGTCAATTTCAGAATCAATTTTGACCTCCCTACAGTTTTAGTCCTCCAAACTTCCCTACAAAAGCACAGTTGAGAGAAAAGTCTTTTTAAGTTGTATACACATCAGCCATATAGGTTGTTGTTGTTGTTGTTAAGTGCCGTCGAGTCGTTTCCAACCCATAGCGACCCTGTACAGGGTTTCCGAGGCTGTAAATCTTTATGGGAGGAGAACGCCTCATCTTTCTCCGCGGAACAGCTGGTAGTTTTGAACTGCTGGCCTTAAGGTTCGCAGCCCGATTCGTAACCACTACGCTACCAGAGCTCCTTAGCCATATAGGTAAACACCTCCAAAAAGTTTGGCTATGCTACTGACAGAAAAATTAACAAGATTGCCATTTCTCACATTTCAGCCCCACAGGACTTAGTCTCCTCTCTTATTGCTATTTTTTGTGCAAAACACTCACTTGCATATGGATTGTATTATCTTACCTAGTCTACTAATAAGAAGCATGTCCTTGAAGAATAAAGTCCTGTTTTGAGCTCCATCCCCACACGGCCTGCCTGCATGTACTTAGTGCATACCTTGTGGGTGATGGCTTTGCAGACTGTTCTCTGGTTATAAGACAGAGCCCAAAATGGTCTCCTACTGCAAAAATTCAGATTACCTTTCAAATTACATTATAACCCATGCTAGAGTGTGGACACAGATGTTAGCTCCTAACGCAAAGCAACAGATTCGGTTGCAGCTGCCTAAAGTGCTAGGTAAAGAAAGATAATGAGGCAACATATGGACTCAGAGATTGAAGGACTGATGATGTCTGCCATGTGCATAAGTGAGGTGTATGGTGGTATATACGCTCAGTACTTGTGATCCCAGCTCACACCATTTAACCTAGATCTGAATTTTAGTAACTTCAAGAACTAATCACATTAAAGTTCCTTTCCCTCACTGAAAATACTGGCCAGGGAACAGAGGATTAAGTCTTCCAAATATATATTTCCACGTATAATCTTTACATAAAAGTTTGGTGAAGAATACTCTTCCTATTCAGACTAAAAGGTCAACACCATGGGCCCAAAATTCTCTCCTCTTCCCACACATGCACAATTAAGAACCCTTTGTCAGTAGGAACTTTGAAATGGCTGCCAACTTTTCCATAAAAGCATTAACATCAAAGCTCTTCTTTCTAGAATCAATCCCAGAATCACTGGAGGCTTCCAGTGATTATGTATTACTCGCTTCTATTTCAATAGCTACTGTGCTTTTCTGTTTTAAAAGTTCCTTTTTCTCATCCAGTGTTCTCCTACAAACCTGTACATCAAACACAACCCCAAGATCAAGAGTGAAAAAGTTCAGATCTGGTTTCAGATTTTTCTTCTTTTATTATAAAACCACTTAACATAACCTTGCCCAAAGTCATTTCATCATGGCAACACTATTAAGTTCAACCTCCTTTCTGGATGGAGTAAAGAGATGTCCTAGAGCTTCAGCAATCTCAAAATAACAAATTAAATCCATTCTTCTTTTGATGTGCTTCTAGTAGTCTTCTACTAAGCCAGAAAAAAAAAACCTTAACTTTTTCTCTAGTGTGAAGTATCAAAGAAATCTATTTTATGATTCTTACCAAAAGAAGCCCATCACAAAGTGAAGCACATCATTAAGCCCTGACATCCTCCTCTGCTGGTTTTATAATCACATTTATTATATTTCCAAGACAATCTTCCTCATCAGCTTCTATTTCCCTAATCAAATCACATTGTTTGAAAAAGCAATTTTACTTAATACTTGCTATCCTCTCCATATTAATGTACATCCTTGTTCTCGCTCCACTCTAACTAGTCTAGAGCATTTAGCATTTATGCAATCTATAAATGGCTTGACATTCCTCCTATTTTCCCTGAGTGAAAATAAACCATTCAGGTCAGGGGCATTTAAAATTTCCCTTAAAAACAACTTACAATGGTTATAATGGACTAAAAGCATCCCCAAAATAAAAGTTAGAAATAGTCTCCTTCACAGATAAATGAGAAAATAAAGTTTTAAAATGGATTGCTTCTCTCAAGAAATGTTCTTTAAGATCAATTTACCTTGAAAAGTTAACTTAAAATCTTTCTAGAAGTTTCCCAAATCCCCAATGTTGAGATCATGATTTTAATGCAGGGCAAAGACACAGGGATGCACACACCAGCATGAGATGCAATGGACAGGCCTAGCTAGTTGGGCCTGGATTAGCAGATAGGCTAGACCAGAGTCCAGATAGATCTGGGTCCTGTCAACAGGGAAGGACTATACCCACCATCATTTTCTTCACTGACTGCTAGTCTAGAGGTACAAAACACAATCAGATAGAAGTTAGAGGAACAAAAGAAACCCACTTAAGGACTGGAAAACAGCTGATACTTGACACACCTGTTGAGCCACAATTAACATGGCATTTTTGTGGGGAGAGGGGGAGATTATATTTTAAAGTCACATGGTGCTGTAATGGATGAACTGTAAGGTACTATAAGATATTATCAGAGTCTGGTGTGGTGCCATAGGATAAGCATTGAACTGCTAACCAGAGGTTGGCAGTTCAAATCCACCAGTCACTTCTTGGAAACCTTATACAGGGTCACTATAAGGAGCTCTGGTAGCGTAGTGGTTACGAATCGGACTGCGAACCTTAAGGTCAGCGGTTCGAAACTACCAGCCGCTCCGCAGGAGAAAGATGAGGCTTTCTACTCCCGTAAAGATTTACACCCTCGGAAACCCTGTACAGGGTCGCTATGGGTCGGACCCGACTCGATGGCACTCAACAACAACAACATAAGTTGAAACCAACTCAGTGGCACTTAACAACAAAGACAATTAGCATCAGGCATATTCTATCTGTAATCGTTCTCCCAGTTTACTAGGGAATATTAAATGGAATAAAAATGAAGATGTTAAAAAATGGAAACAATGTTCAAAGGCTTACAGAAAATGGAATTTTCTCTTTCAGCTGAAAAAGATCCAGCCTAGTCTTCCTTTGATAGGATAGTACCTACCACAGGAACACAAATACACACTACAGAGAAAGCAAGTCCGAACTAAAGTGGGCTTGGCAAACACGTTTTGAAAACTGACGTAAGAATTTTGAAAATTCTCTTTCTAGAAAATCAAATTTAAAATGACCTATTTTCATTAACCTGATTATATAAAATATGCCATGTCTAACTTTGTTATTGACTCTTGGTGTGGCACTGTAATTATCAGCACTGGACTGTGAACCACAAGGTCAACAGTTCAAACCTATCAGTTACTCCTTGGAAATCCTATACTCACTATGAGTCAGAACCCACTCAATGGCACTTAACAACAACATAATTTTTATTATTAACCCCATCTTTATTTTATCCAGAATTCCATCTATATTTATGTAAAATAAAACTACTTTAATTTTTAAAATTTAGCTGAAGAAGTTAACTAGACACATGTACCGTGGCAGATCTCACAAGCACACAGTTGTACTTTCTAATGGACTAAGTAAATATCATTGCCATGACTACATCTTTTGTCTTAAAATACCAATGAACATACAGCTGAACAACTTTTCACAAAATGGAACCTAAAAGCATGACTCAAGCCTTCAAGGAAAGCAATCAAATCCCTTCAGGACAAAGCCCCCTCTAAGACTGAAACTCAAAGGAAACACATGAGCAGGCATGTAAGCTTGCTGGCAACCACTTTGGTCTACTGATGAGTGGAAGAGGGGGAAAGGCAGCAGTGAAAAAATGGACTGAGTCCAACCATGTTCCGTAGACTCCTGGTGACCTGGAAATGAGAGAGAAAAAAGGCTGGTTGGTCCAAAGTGTAGTCAGACCTAGGGACTCCTGAGCCCATGGACAAGGACTTAGCCTCAGAGGCCTAGAGCTAAGGATGAAGCATCCAGCTGATAAGAAGTGAAAGGAGACACACAAGAACTCCCAAACTTGCAGATAGTACTCATTTGACCTAGCCTCGATGGCTTATCAGAACTCAACTTTTTTTTGTGTTTAAACAAAAAAAAACCACAACAATTTTTGAGAAAGGAAATGAGGATAAATGCTACAATTTGATGAACTTGACCTATACTAGTCTATATGGACCTAGCTAGTTTATATGGAGAACATGACCTGAAGATTGTTGTTGTAACGTGCTGTGGAGACAGTTCCGACTCATAGCGACCCTGTACAGGGTTTCCGAGCTATAAATCTTTACGGGAGCAGAAAGCCTCATCTTTCTCCCGCAGAAGAGCTGGTAGTTTCAAACTGCTGACCACGAGATTAGCAGCCCGTTTCATAACCACTACACTACCAGAGCTCCTTACTTAGGGAAGTAGTAACTCAAAATATCAACAGAGAGGGAAGGAGTCTTCACATCAAGTATCAATGCTATCCCCCTCTGTATACAGGGTAGATAGGGATGGGCAACTTAGATATTGGCTACCTAAAATGATGGGGTGATAAAGGCATAAAGTGACTGGCTTACAAGGTTTCAAGAGGGAGTTTAGTTTAAGAGTGTGTGTGTGGGAGAAGTTAGAGTCTCCACTGAATAGTTTTCATCTTATCTAGATGGGTCTGGTGAAAAAAGATATGGATAAGATTCTTATGATTCAATAGTGAGTAATCGTTATCAATAATTGCCAACTGTCACAACTGTAAAAGTAGAAGTTTTGTAACAAAAATGGAGGAGCAGTTAATCTTATAGTCCAGAAACAGAGGACCCTAGGACTATCAAGAGAAAAGAGCACAAGCAGAATGCGAGACCCTGTCCAGAGAAGCAGTGACACTAGAGATGGAGGCAGAGATGGGGACATGGAGAGAGGGAGCAGCAGAGGTCTCTAGACTCATGGAAAATGAGGGACTGAGAGCTGGCAGCCAGGAGGCAACCTTGTAGAATGTATCCTTTGGTGGTTTAAATTGTTATATATGCCTGAGTATTTAAAAAAAAAAAAAAAGAGGTAAAATGATTTAGAAATACTATTAACTGATGGTACATGGAAGGGATTATAATCATTGTAATGAAACAAAGTATATGATTTATTGAATGTAAAATTGATGATCTGCCCTGTAAACTTTCACTCAATTCACAATAAAAACATGACTCACAGTGACCCTGTAAGATTGAGCAGAATTGTCCACAGTTTTCTATGGCTGTATGTAATCTTTTCAGGAGCAGATTGTCATGTCTTTTTTCCCCATCAAATCACTGGGTAGGTTCAAACTGCCAGCCCTTTGGTTAGCAGCCAAGTGCTTAATCATTGTGTCACCAGGGTTGTTGTGGGTCAGAATCGACTCGAGGGCCAACAATAATAATCAAAATAAATACTAAGGTAGAAATTTTAAACAGTAATGAAAACTATTGACAATGGTCCTTGTTTAAAGCACTCCACAACAATGCATGTTTACTTCACCCTTTTATTTCATAGTTAGAAATAATACAACTCCACAGGGTAAATCATCAATAAATAATGGTGTTTAATCATTAAACGTAAAAATCCCAACTCTTTGGCATCTGACAGGATTCTATTTCTTGTCAAACTAATGACTGTATAGATATAGTTATTCTTAGTGATCATTTGTCAATACACTATGTTACAAAGGTGCAATTTACTTTGAAATATACAACAGCTGAAAATGTTCAGCTCACCAAGAAATCTGATGAACTCTAAGATATGGGCCAATTTACCCAAGGCTGTTTCACAAGCTTTGCGCCTCAGTGAAAGCATAATAAATGTTGATTAAGAGAGATCCTAGGGTTTTCTAATACTTACTGTGCTCTAAATAGAATTTGCCATTCATTCTGGCTAAAGAAAAGTCACAATTACACCAGGAATGACCCATTTGTTAATTAAAAGGTGTTCTTATTTCATAAGCAATATGGCTAACACCTAAGAAACTCACAGCTCCCAGAATAAAATTTAAAGTAAGCAGTTCTATGTTGCCACAAATGCCAATTCAGTAATAAATTGCACCTTCAAGAGTCAAAAAAAAGGAGAAAAAAAAAATAGAAACTTTTACAAAAGGTAAGTTACATACATTTTTTTTTCTCAAAATATATTCAAGAATAATTGAGCTGTATTTGTTACTAAAGCCAGGGCATTATTCCTTTAGCAACATATTAAACCAGTGCAATTGACATAAATTTTTAAGTAATCCAGGATTAACCCATTAAAACTGTAGAAGCACTTTAGGCTCATACACTAATCCTAGAAACTGCAATTTCAATGAGTGCTTGCGCTGCACAGAACTAAAACCAGAATGACCCGATGTCATGCTGAATGGTAACATTTCATACTTTAAGCATTCGATAGCAAAAATCATGAGTTCATCTATTAAAATTCCATTCACTTACAGAACATTCATATGCAAACAGTATTATGCCTATAATCCACAGTTAAAAGAATCTTTTCCATATTAAAGTTCCAGATGAATTTTAAATTAGAAAATAAACACTAAAGGAAATTTTTTCAACTTATGAAAACTTCATATTGGAAACTTTCAGGAAAAGCTACTCCTCCCCCCGACTCATTGTAAAATAAATACTTTGTATCTCAAATTTAATTTTATTAAGACACACTTTAATAACGCTATAAAGAAATATTTTACAACCATAGAGAAGATCAATAAGTTTCCATGCGGAAATAAAAAAATTCATTGCTCAATATTATTGAAGCAAGTGAAGAAAGATTATTCTTTTAACAATCTGAAATGTTAACTTTTTCTCAGTGCAAAAACCAGTTAAAAAATATTCAAACTCAATATTTAAAAATAAAAAATGGTCCAATTCAGCAATGTTCAAGTTCTCAATTTCATAAAACAAATCATTACATACATTTCATAGTAAAATACAGAGATTAAAGAAGTACTTGAGTACTTAAGATATAAATTTCTAATTAATCATACCAAATCAGCAACAACGAAGCAGTTAAACATTCTCAAAATGAGTGCCCGAACCATAAAGATGGTATTATGTACCAAAGCCTTTTTTTCTAGCTAAAAAGCTATACAAACTAATGGTCAACATTCTGTTTTCTTTGCAGTTGCGTGCTCTAGAATGATTTTCTCCCAAGTACCTGTGATTTCATTCCTGCATTCAAAATTTGATTCAAACAATTTTTATGTTCCAGGAACACTTAGCTGATATAACCATCTATAATGTGAAGAGTCATGTACAGAGTACAGCAGTGGATTTTCTAGCCAATGTAGGCTGACCTAAACTGGTTTAAACTCTCTGCAAGTCATTCATGTATTATTTCTAGCAAACACTCGGTCTCCTCTAAGGGTTAGGTGCTGAAGCTGGTACTGTAGCACTTCTGTGTCAGCTGGCTCCTTGATGTTCATTTTATCTAGATTGAGGTAGTCCAGGGATTTGGAGTGAGCCCTCTTACCTTTAAGAAGACAAAGAGGCAGAGGCCCATGGAGGGCTTTATAAGGTTCATAAGGTAACGATTTAGTGCACTTGTCTCCTGAGCTGGGCATCCGCCTTCGCCTCCTGCCATTGACAGCTGGAATTTCATATGGCTGGTAGTACCTACTTCTGGTTTTATACAAACGAGAGGAACGTGCAAGTCCTGCATCCAGCTGTTTGGAACGCAAGGAAGGCACGGCTTCTCCCTTACTCTCATCACCTCCTGTGCATTTCTGGGCTAACTTCAGGAGTTCCTCACCAGTTGTGAAACCAACCAAATAGTTAGAGTCCATGTGGAGTATCTGGTAGCCTGACACAGTTCGACGCATCGGTGAGCACGGTGTGCTGGAACAACGGGGTTTCTCACCCTCTGCCTTTCCTGGTGAGCTTGCTTCAGCCACAGGTAAAGGTAGTGTGGCCAGGGTACTTCTGGACTCTCCATTAATATCTACTTCCATTTTAGGCACCAATCTGTACACTCCTAAAAGCAAACAAACTCAGATTAGTAGAGTGCTACATTCAGAGTATTTGACCAAGCTAGATCATTTCAGAAGCCTCAGAATATGAAAACTAAACAACTGACAGCTTTTTTCTGTTAACATATTTCAGAGCAATAGCGTAGTGGTTACGAATCGGGCTGCGAACCTTATGGCCAGCAGTTCGAAACTACCAGCCGTTCCGTGGGAGAAAGATGAGGCTTTCTGCTCCCGTAAAGATTTACAGCCTTGGAAACCCTGTACAGGGTCGCTATGGGTCGGAACCAACTCGAAGGCACTTAACAACAACAACAATGAAATAATCACTACTTGTCTGACTTCAAGAACTCAAAAGCAGGGTAAGCCAAAAATCTGAAGTACTATTTACAAGTACAGATGGTAAAGAAAACAAGAAGCAGCCACACCTTTATTACTGCAACATTCTAAAGAATTATAAAGTTTACTCCTTGGTGCAATATTAATTACAATACAAATCTCAAAACACTAAGCAAATAGAAATAATCATTTTTCAGTTTTATAAGAGTTCACAAAGTATTTCCAACTTGAAAATTTTTCATCACTAAGTGTTCAGCTCTTCAAACTTGCATTCCTTTTTCAGCTGTGTTTCAGGAACAAATAATAAAGGATAAAGCTGATCAAATTCTGAAAAAACAAAACAAAAAAAACAATTTGCACCTAAAAAACATTTTTAAGGTAGGGAGGGATTAAGGGAAGTTTCTCCCAAGCCTTGTAAATGTTCCTTTTCTATACTCTCAATGAATTATTTATACAGAACCATTTTGTGATTTAAAAGTTCCACTATGGGTCAGAACCGACTCTACAGCACTTTACACCAACAACAACACTTTTGAATAGTCTAATAAATGGAATAATCCACTAAAACTACAAGTATTGTTCATTACAATTATCATATTTATAGCTGGAAAAGGCAATAAATCAGGTAATGTTTAATACTAAAGATATATAAAATATCAGATGTCCTTATATTTGGATATCTAATCACAAAATATACGATTTGACAGCTTTTTAAAACATCCTACTTTTGAATACTACGGAGTCCTGGTGTTATGCTGTGGGTTAATGAGCTGGACTGCACAGTTGGTTTGAACCTCAAAGTTGGCAGTTCAAGCTTACCAGCTGCTCCTCAGAAACCATATACACAGTCGCTATGGGTCAGGCACTGACTCTACAGCACTTAACACCAACAACAACACTTTTGAATAGTCTAATAAATAGAATATTCTACAACAACTACTAATATTGTTCATTACAACTATCATATTATATAACTGGAAAACACCATTAACCAGGAATACATGCAATGAACATGGTTCCTAGTAAGTTGCAGATCAATCAAATTTTGGGAAATATTTTTCTAATACAAATTAAGTGTCAATGTCATTTCTGAAAAAAACAAAAATACTTTGTAAGTAATCTAAAACTGGAAGTAGTTAAAAGTATCTCAGATTGCAGACCAAAGTACTATCAAGCAACTGATTTATTAAATGAAAAATGTCTTGAAAAGGCCTAATATATGAAAGATTTCTTATGAATCCTTTTATAAAGCACAAATTTATTTCCTAATTAAAGAATTTTCAGATGTTTTGGTATTAATTTAAAATACAAGAAATTAGAAAGCTAAAAGAAAACAACAACAAAAAGCCAACAGAGCTTATAGCTTTATTTGCATGCTATACTTTCCTCCATTAAAAAATAAAGATGTTTTAGATACCATATCATCATTATCACTCAGAATTATTCTAATTTCTAGACTATTTCAAATTTTTATTTAACCAAAATACCCTATTCCTTCAACTTTCTAGAAGGAAGAGTTTTAGTATACACCACATTACTGTTGTTAAGTGCTATTGAGTTGGTTCCGATTCATAGCAATCCTACATAGGGCTTCCATGGAGTGGCTAGTAAGACTGAACCACTAACCAACCGTGTGTTCCAGTGCTGATCCTACAGGGCCAAACCAGGCCTCTACCTACTCTTATCAACATGGTTAGATTCCAAAGACCAAGCTTGTTACATGAAAAGGGGCATTATGCAAAAATGCAGGATGACCACAACAGATCACAAAATGGAGGATAATGACACATCATTATATGACTGCCATATACATCATTACATAACTGCCAAGCCACTGATAATCACATTACATTACCTTAGTCATCATAGCCAGTGATATTCTTGCCTTGCACCCTGATTCTCATTACTGCCAGACATGTGTAGTTAATGTACAAAAGAGTCTGAAAGATTTTTAATGTATCTGTAAATGTAAAATGGTAGATAACAAGACCACTGATAAGTGCATGCACATTTGTTGTTGTTAGATGCCATCAAGTCAGTAGCGACTCATAGTGACCCTTTGCACAGCAGAACGAAACACTGCCCGGTTCTAGGCCAACCTCACTACTGTTGCCACACTTGAGTCCATCGATGCTGCCACTTGGCCAATCCATCTCGTTAGGGGTTTTCCTCTTTTTCTCAGACCCTCCATCTTACCAAATATGATATCCTTCTCCAGCGACTGGTCTCTCCTGACAATATGCCCAAAGTATGAGAGATAAAGTTTAGCCATCTTGGCCTCCAACAAGCATTACGGCTGTACGTCTTCCAAAACAGATCTATTGGTTCTTTTGGCAGCCCATGGCACTTTAAATATTCTCCTCCAACACCATAACTAAAAATATCAATTCTTTGTACGGTCTTCCTTATTCACTATCCAGCTTTCACATGCATATGAAGTTATTGAAAATACCATGGCTTCAGTCAGGGGCGCCTTAGTCCTTAAGCTGACATCTTTGATCTTCAACACTTTAAAAAGGTCTTGTGCAGCAGATTTGCCTACTGTAATACATCGTTTGATCTCTTGACTGCTGCTTCCTTGTGTTGATAGTTGATCCAAGAAGAATGAAGTCCTTGACAACTTCAATCTTTGCTCTGTTGATAAGAATGTTGCTTATTGGTCCAGTGGTGAGGATTTTTGTTTTCTTTACATCCATACCGAAGGCTGTGCTCATTGATCTTTATAGGTAAATGTTTTAAGTCCTCTTCACTTTCAGCAAGCAAGGATGTATCATCTGCATATCGCAGAGGTTGTTAATGAGTCTTCCTCCAATTCTGATGCCACCTTTTTCTTCATATAACCCAGCTTCTCGGATTATTTGATCAGCTTACAAATTGAATAAGTATGGTGAAAGAATACAACCCTGTCACACACCTGTCTTAATTTTAAACCATTCAGTGTTCCCATGCTCTGTTCGAACAACTGCCTCTTGGGCCAGGTACAGATTCCTCGGGAACACAATTAAGTGTTCCAGAATACTCATGCTTCAAATTTTGTCCATAGCCTGTCATGATCCACACAACTGAAAGCCTTCGTGTAGTCAATAAAGCACAAGTAAACATCTTTCTGATATTCTCTGCTTTCAGCCATGATCCATCAGGCATCAGCAATAATATCCTTTGTTCCACAGCCTCTTCTGAATCCGGCTTGAACCTCTGGAAGTTCTCTGTCAATGTATGCTTGCAACCGTTTCTGTATTACCTTAAGTAAAACGTTACTTGCACGGGATATCAAAGAAATTGTCCAACGATCTCCATTGGGTCACCTCTCTTTGGAATGGGCACAAATACGGATCTCTTCCAATCAGTCAGCCAGACAGTTGTCTTCCAAATTTCTTGGCAGCGATAAGTGAGTGCCTCCTGTGCCGCCTCACTTCTCTTGAAAGATTTCAATTTTTATTCCATCAATTCCTGGTGCCTTGTTCTTTGTCAATTCCATCAATGCACCTTGAAGTGCACAGTAGATGTATTTTGACATGAAAATCTGGATAACTGTATACTTTATTTCTGTATTACTAAGATCTAAATAGTCCTTATGAGTCAGAACCAACCCATCAAGACAACAGCTCTTTACTTTGACATGCATATAAAAACCTGAAAGCTTCCTAACTAGTAAACTTTAGAAGGTCATATAAAGTCTCACCAAATTTTAATGCTGACAAATGAATGTTTATTTTTCAAGTGGCAAACTGTACCCTTCCTTTCTCACTAACAATGTAGCCCAGAATGCACACAAGAGGACATACCTAAGGTTTCCACTCTACATAACCTGATAGGCAGCTACAGGCAGGGACTGTTTCTCTGATACTTCATTCTGAAAGACAAGGAGAGGAAGGTCGGTAAAGAGAAAGTGGTGCTATGGGTTAATGTGCTGGATGGTTTGAATCACAAGGTCGGTGGTTCAAGCTCACCAGCCGCTCTTCAGAAACCCTATACAGAGTCGCTGTGAATCAGAATCTACTTGAAGGTACTTTACTTCAACAAAAATATGGAAAAAATGGAGCCCCTGGATGGCATAAACAGTTTATACACTCAGCTGCTAACCAAAAAGCTGATGGTTCAAGTCCACTCAAAGAAGAAACACCTGGTTATCAATTTCCAAAAAAAGTTAAGTCATTGAAAACCCTATGGAATACACAGCTCTACTCTGATACATACGAGGTCATCATGACTTGGAATCAACTTGACAGCAACTAGTTTACTGGTATGGAAGAAATGGCACACACAGAGAATGGCCACCAAACATAAGAAGAGTTTATTTACCAAATCAATGATATTCAAGTGAGACATTGAGCTAAATATCTTCACATTTGGCACACGATGAAAATCCATGGATTTCTACAACCACCTTAATGCGTTCTCAAGTTGGTATATTATAAACTTCTTGTTGCTAGGTGCTGTCGAGTTGTGACCCTGTATAGGGTTTCCTAGAAGCAGTTGGTAGGTTTGAACTGCTGACTGTGTGGTTCAAAGTCCAGTGCTGATCCTATAAATCTAAGATCCATTCATTCAGATCCCACCAATTCTGAAATTAGGAAATAATCAAACATAAGCTAGACTTAAGTCCATATTTTTTTCCATATTTTCTGCCTGTGAGGGAAAAACTGTGAAACAATAACGCAAAAAGTTTAAGTAAAAAGAAGTAGGCACATGTGTATGTGGTTCATCAAAAATTTGTTTTCATACCAAGCAAATCCTGCTGATATTAGGAATCCTCAGAATTTCTAGTGGGTGGAAGATGAAAACAAATAATTTGAGAGAAGCAAGCATAAATATGTTGTTGTTGTTGCGTGCCATCGAGTCGATTCCAATCCATAGCGACCCTGTATAGGGTTTCTGAGAAGCAGTTGGTTAGCTTGAACCACCAACCTTGAAGTTCAAACAGCTTTGCAGTCTGACACATTAACCCACAGTGCAGTAAGAAAATAATTACAGAAAATTAGAAAAGTTAACAGGCAAAAAACGTATAAGGGTCAAAATCTGTTGTAATATCAAATATGTTGTTAAGTGCCATTGAGTCAGTTCCAACCCACAGCAACCCTGTATAGGGTTTCCAAGAGTAGCTGGTGAGCTTGAACTGCCACCCACTAGTTAAACGAGCAACTATATTCTAATCTTCAATTAAGGAGCCCTGTTGGCACAAACTGTTAACCTGTTTAGCTGCTAACCCATATAATTCTAAAGTTGGTGGCTCAAACCCCATCCAGTAGCTCTGTGGATGAAAGTATGGTGATCCCCTTTCTGCAAGGATTACAGTCAAGAAAATTCTGTGGACAACAGTTCACATGGAGTCACTTTGTCAAAATCAACTTGACACATCATTGTCAGTTAAGTTTCCAGAGCGAGTAACACCATGAAAATTATCACAGAGCTCAGGCAGAACTCTCCTAGAGGATCATCATGCATCTATCTATCTGGTAGACAATGATTTAACCTAAGTTTTTAAGCAGAAGAAGCAGATGTGATTTAAGAGATCTAGTAAGCCAACCAAGCAGCCTGGTGTTAGAAACTGAGGTAGATAATATGCTCCTTAGAGAAAATATTAGTCAGCCAGAAAGTTATGGAAACCATGTCCAGTATCCTCTAACATAAATATTTAACCTACTGATGTAAAACAGCCACTCCTTGGAAACCCTATACAGGGTCCTCTCTATGAGCTGGAACCAACTCAAGAGTACTTAACAATAACAATGCAAAACAGAAATCTTAGTGTCGTGTCGCACTACTGGATAAGGACTGAACTGCTCAATGCAAGGTAGGCAGTTCAAACTCACAAGCCACGCCTCGGAAACATATGAGTCACATAACGACAACTCAAAACAGGCCAATGCAAAACAATTCAATTCTCTATGTAAAAATCTTGGATAAGTCTATCTGCTATGGAAAAGGTAGGTTTTAAACTTACACAGGCAGCTGCTACTTGTTGAGCTTTGGATAAGCAGTCCTAAAAGCAGGAAATATTTTGTACTGTTTAGCTATAAAACTTTTGCCCCAAATAATAAACAGTGTATTTTCAATATTAAAAGCTCTTTTAGGTTTTTTACTGCTTTCTACTGTGTAGTGCCAATGTAGAACATCTTCTATCTTGATATCCATGAGAAGCCAGGAGTCTCCAGGGGCAAGTGTTTCATTTTTAGCTTGTGGAATGCTGACTAAACAACACTACTCCTATTCTTCAATGTGTTAAGAAACAAAAATTTTTCATGTTATTAAGTTCCTGAGACTGTCTTGACTAAATAATAAATACTGGTGTGAGATCCTAAGAGGAGTAACAGAATCAATGTTCTTAGGTTATCTTTTGAATGGGCAGAACTTATTTAGGTCCTGCCCCATGTGAAAAGGAAGAGTCTAGGGACCTTCTAATTCTAGAATTTTATTTTTAAATGACAATGCTAAAGATAATAAAGATTGCATGATTTCAAAGTCAACATATCTTATCATGTGGCTTATCATGTGGCTTATCATTTTTCCCACTGAAAAATTTACTAAAGCTTAGCTACTTATAATTACAATTGAGGACAGCCTTTGTTAAACTGTATTTTATTCAGATTTTACCAGGAAAAAAGCTGGGCATGAGCTTCTTATTTTTGATAAGTCTATTCATGACTCAGCATTTTGTTCCATATTCTAAAATTAAACCATATCCAAAAAGGACACTGCAAAGATAAGTGATTATAAAGAACTCTTTTAATTATTATTGTGGGTATGTACAAAAGGTACCACTCCTATTATACCAATAAGAATAAAATCTAAATTAAGAAATTAGATCCAATACTAATTTCTATATTCTTCATTGTTGTTGTTAAGTGCTGTCGAGCTGGTTCCAACCCATATGGTTTCCAAGGAGCAGCTGGTGAGCTTGAATCACCAACCCTGCAGTTCAAAAGGCTTTGCAGTCTGGAGCATTAACCTACAGCGCGCCACACCAGAATTCTTATATTCTATATTCTAGAACATTAAAAATCAGAGTCTTTTTATAATCTTAATTAATTAATGCCTTTTATATAGAATTTAAAACAAAAATAAAGATTGGTAACATAGAAGAGTTTTATTAGCAGCAAAATTTTTGTGGATAGAAGAGCCTAGAACAGAAAATGAAACAAGACTAGAAAAGTCAACTTGTAATTGAACAAATACTTTCAAAACTGAGCTTCTTAAACAAATATCAGGAACAAACAGTCCTTTAAAAAAAAAGGACATCTGTTGCTGCTGTTAGGTACCATGAGGTTACTATTCAAATCATGGCAGCCCGATGCGATACAGCAGAAACGCCCCATTGGGTTTCTAGTCTATAATCTTTACAGGAGTCAATGTTGTTGTTGCTAAGAACCATGAAGTCAGTTCCAACTCATAGTGACCATGTATAGGGTTTCCAAAGAGCAGCTGGTGGATTTGAACTGCCAACTTTGCAGTTAGTGCTTATCCTACAGTGCCACTCTAGGATTCTTGTTGTTGTTAAGTGCCGTGGAGTCGGTTCCGACTCCTACACAGGGTTTCCGAGGCTGTAATTCTTTACAGCAGCAGAAAGCCTCATCTTTCTCCCGTGGAACCGCTGGTAGTTTCATACTGCTGACCTTGAGATTAGCAGACTGATTCGTAACCACTACGCTACCAGAGCTAGGATTCTTAGCCAGGTCTTTCTCCCATGGAGCTGCTGAGTGAGTTTCAACTGTCAACTTTTCAATTAGTAGTGCTTAGCCATTGCACCAGCTACCAGGGCTCCTAAAATAACACCTAACAGTCTCCAGCATCAAGTTCTCCCATAAAACAGACACTAACAATAGAAAAAGCAACAACAAAAATCTCCCACTGTTCATAGGCGTCACCATATTTCTTTGAAATATATTATGACTCAAAACTAGACAATGGTAGACACAATTTGACAGTAATCTATACTAAGAAAATACACATAGAGCATATTTTTAAAGTACAAGTACAGCAAATAATTGTGAATTCCTGCTCCAACCCAGTATTTTGACTAAGACTAAAGCAAACAGGTCCAAATCACAATACATGTGTAGGGGAACCTGGCGCACCAGCATGCACTCATTCAAAATACTGCAACCTGTATGGAATCCGCACAGTTCTTAACACTCTCCAAGAAGCTATGCTGCCTTTTGGCACAAACAGCAACATTTTGAATATATAACTTATACACTTAGCCTCTTCAACAAGCTCTGAAAAGAGCTGATAAGTTTCACAAATGCTATATACAAAGCAGAATTCTTTTGGCATAGCATTGCACTCCGGGTAAAACCTATTTTGTTTTTCCATTAGACTTTTATCAAATAAATTCACTCCTGGTATCAAAAACTGTTGCATATGCTCAAACTGTTTTTAGCAACACAGAACAAAACACCACATAAGAGAAAGAAGATGTGAGCATAACTCTCTTGGGTATAAACAGAAAATGTCATCATGTGTCAACAAAATCCAAAAACGGAACTTGAAACTAGTCATTCAGATCCATGAATCCTTGGGAAGTAGGGTCTCCTAAGCATGGCTATGTGGAGTCTTGGTGTGGCACTGTGGGTTAATGCGCTGGACTGCAAATTTGTTCTGAACCGCAAGGTCAGCGGTTCAAGCTCACCAGCTGCTACTCGGAAACCCTATACAGGGCTGCTATGGGTCAGAACCAACTCGACGGCACTTAACAACAACAAAGCAAGCATGACTATTATCAGTCTAATGATATGTAGAGCCATCTAGTTTTAAAAGCCAAGATCATCTTGCAGATGACCTATTCCAATCAGATTATAGCCAAGAGAACACTGAAGTCACAAAGGCAAGGGCTTGCCCAAGACAACTTGGCTCCAAGTTCCAAACTCCATGTATGTATACTTCAAGCATGTGATTCATAAAGTTGTCTGTAAACTGGAGTCACCGGTATCAAAAAATACTGAAGTCTGTGTTCCACCCTACATTTATGAATTAAATGGACTGGGTTGTTGCTTAGCTTTAGAAAGTCTAAATAATCTCTACCTGATTCTAATATACAAACAAGTTTAGAGGCACACCAGATCAAGCTTATCAGTAAAAATTCATTCCTGACAACTCCCTGCCCTTTTGTAATCGATTACTGTCATATGGTGGGTATAATTTTGGGCTGCTAATACAGCCTCCCCCTGAGGTCTTCTAATTTACTGTTTCTATTTCACTGTGGGCTAGAAATATCTGATCATGCTTGTGAATACTGTATAGAAAACAAAAGTAAATCTATGCTAAATAAGGATTGTCGTTGTTGTTAAGTGCTGTTGAGTGGATTCCAATTCACAGGTACTCTGTATAAGGGTTCCCAAGGAGCAGCTGCTGAGCGTGAACTGCCGACCTTGCAGTTTAAACTGACCTTGCAGTCCATCACATTAAACCGCAGTGCCACACCAGGATTCCAGAATAAGGGCAGAGGCATATTACCTACACAAAACTTTGATCTAAACAGGCAGTCTCCAGTTACAAAAGTGATCCCTTCCTACATGTGTCTTTAAGTAGATTTGTGGGTAAGTCAGACCTAGTTCTTATTTGTAGCTGTTGTTAAGTGCTGTTGAGTCAGTTCCGGCTCACAGTGACCCTGTATAGTGTTTCCAAAGAGCAGCTGGTGAGATTGAATCACCAACCTTGCAGTTCGAACCAACCATACAGTCCACAGCATTAACCCACAGTGTCACACCAGGAGTTCCAAGTTCTTATTTAGCCTATTTATTACAAGAAAAGGAGCTCTGGTAGCGTAGTGGTTACAAATTGGGCTGATAACCTCACGGTCAGCAAGCAGTTCAAAACTACCAGCAGTTCTGCAGGAGAAAGATGAAGCTTTCTGCTCCCGTAAAGATTTACAGCCTTAGAAGCCTTGTACAGGGTCGCTATGGGCCAGACACAACTCCACGGCACATAACAACAACATTACAAGAAAAAGAGATCTGGTAGCACTGTGGGATAAGCACTGGACTGCTAACTGTAAGTTCAGTGGTTCAAACCCACCAGCCGCTCTACAGAAGAAAGATTAGGCTTTCTGCTCCCATAAATATTTACAGTCTCAGAAACTCTAAGGAGCAGTTCTCCTGTCTTACTGGATCACTATGCGTTGGAATCAAGTGGTGTTCAGTTATTGTGAGAAAGTGTCACTGGTACTGTGGGTTACACACTGGGCTACTAACTGCAGCTTGGTGGTTCAAACCCATGAGCCACTACCCTGGAGAAAAATACGGCTTTCTAATCCCATGACTATTTATTCTAGGAACCCTATAATGGTAGTGGTTGTGTGCCACAGAGTCAGTTCTGAATCACAGCAACCCTGTACAGGATTTCCAAAACTGTAAATTTTATGGGAGCAAAAAGTCTCATCTTTCTCCTGCGGAGTGACTAGTAGATTTGAACTGCTGAACTTGTAATTTGCAGCCCAGCTCATAATCCTACGCTACCAAGGCCCCTTTGGAAACCCTACAGAGGAGCACTATGTACAGGAATCGACTCGAAAGCAATGGGTTTGCTTTTGGGGTGTTAGTGCAAGAAAAGGTGCAAAGGCTTTTCAGTGAGTTACAAGTTTGCATGTGCAGCAAAGTGATGGTGGCTATTATAAAGAATTTGTTGCAAATAGGGGTGGTTCTGTTTTATAGTAAGCACAAATTTATCTAATATTAAAAGGCAATGCTAACTGTTGGTTAAGTCAGATGGTTTGTAACCTGAGGACTTACAATAGTTATTTTAGATTCTAGAAGCTATGGATGGGTAAAATCACTCTGGAAAACATTTTGGGAATTTCTAATAAATGTAAATACATACTTACTGAACCACCCAGTAACCTGAATTCTAAGTATTTCCTCAAGACAAATGAAAATATAAGTCAACGCAATAACCTGAATGTGAATGTTTACAGCTGTTTCATAAATGATCACCAAAAACAGGAAACAATCCAAATGTCTATCAACAGGGGAACAGATAAAGTGTAGTCAAATGACCTACCACTAAGCAATGAAAAGGAGCAAACTAGGATTATGCTAAATGGACAAAACCAGACACATAAGCTACATACTGTATGATTCTATTTATATGACAATCTGGACAAGGCAAAACTGCGACACAATCTGATCAGTGATTGTTAAGGGCTAGGGTGGTAGGAGAGGAAAGACTACAGAGGAGCATAGGGAACTTTCTGTGGCTACAAAAGTATTCTATATACTGACTGTGGTACCATTCTACAACTAGATGCATTTGTCAAAGCTCATCAAACTATACATCTTAAAAGGGTCAATTTTAAAGTACATGAATTATACATCAATAAATCTGACTTTAATAAAAAGAAGCCTTTGATACATATCTCCAAGTTTTAAATACTCCTCCAGATTTTTAAGATTTTTCAAGTTGTATAATAATCTCAGAGTCAGGAAGATTCTTAACGACAGTTCCAGTCTGCATTTGAATACTTTCATTGACATGTAACTCACTACACCTCCCTTACTGTTCCATTTCACTTCCAGCACCTCTGCTGGAATACACTTTAATTAAAAATACACACACACATTGCTGCTATTTTTAGGTGCTGTCGAGTCTATTCTGATTCATAGAGACCCTGTATAGGATATAAAATTTCCAAGGAGCAGCTGGTGGATTTGAACTGCTGACCTTGTGGTTCACAGTCCAGTGTGGCGGTGTTATTTCTGATACGTAACAATCCTGCGTAGGGTTTGGGAAGTTTGGGGTTTGAACCCACCTTGCAATTACAAGTCCAGTGTTTTCTTACAACGCCACACCAGGCCTCATATTATGTATGTTGTTGTTATGTGCCATTATGAAATCCTGTATAGGATGTCTTAAGTTAGAAATCTTTACAGGAACAGAAAGCCTCATCTTTCTCCCACAGAGCAGCTAGTCGATTAAAATTGCTGACCTTTTGGTTAGTAACCCACTACCAGGGCTGCTTCTTGAACTACTTCTTGCTGTTATTAAGTGCTGTCAAGTCAGTTTCAACTCATAGTGACCCTGTATGGTGGTGGTAGTTAGGTTCCATGGAGGGGTTCCAACTCACAGTGACCCTGTATAGGGTTTTCGACACTGCAAATCTTTATGGGAGCAAAAAGCCTCATCTTTCTCCCAAGGAACCACTGGTAGTTTCAAACTGCTGACCCTGAGGTTAGCAGCTCATAACCACTACGCTACCAGAGCTCCTTGTGATCTTATATAGGATACAGGATTCCCAAGGAGCAGCTGGTGGGTTTGAACTGCTGACCTGGTGGTTCACAGTTCAGTGTTAATCTTACAATGCCAAAAACCAGGAACCCCCTGAACTACTTTGTTGTTGTTATGTGCCGTGGAGTCGGTTCCAACTCATAGCAACCCTGCATAGGGTTTCCAGGCTGTAAATCTTTACAGGAGCAGAAAGCTTCATCTTTCTTCTGCGGAATAGCTGGTAGTTAAGAGAGGTCATAATCTTTTGAAAAAAAAAGTTTCATAATAACATTGAGTTGCATAACAATAACACAGATTTCTGCATTAGCAGTCAGCAGCAGAATGATTAAGAGAAGTCTTGTAGAAAAGAAAACTTATTTTTAAATAGATAAAATTTGTTAAACTTTTTAATTTTGGGAAAAGATTAAGGAGTTTGAAAGCCACGTGTATAGAGAGCTTTTAGAGGATATTTAACTAATAATAGCATGGCTGGCTCAGTAACTGCTTTAGCTGTCTTGTTGTTAAGTGCTGTTGAGTCAGTTCTGACCCACAGTGACCCTGTATAGAGTTTTCAAGGAGCAGCTGGTGAGCTTGAACCACTGACCTTGCAGTTCAAACAGCTTTGCAGTCTGACATATTAACCCACAGCACCACACCAAGACTCCTTTAGCTGTCTCGTGCTGCTATAATAAAAATACCACAAGTGGATGTTTAACAAACAAATGTACTCTCTCACAGTTTAGGAGGCTAGAAGTCAAAACTCAGGGTTCCAGCTCTAGGGGAAAGCGTTCTCTCTCTGTTGACTCTGGAGAAAGAGTCTTGTTTCCTTTCAACAATGGGGGCTTGGCATTCCCTGCTATATCCATATGTCTTGGTATCAATCTTCCCCTGGTCTGGGAGGTTCTCAGCTCAGGGGCCCTGGGTCTAAAGGATGTATTCCATTCCTAGCTCTTCTTTCTTGGGGGTACTAACATCCCTCCATCTCTGCTCCTTTTCTGAATCTCTTTTTTATCTCAAAAGAAACTGATTTAAGATACAACCTGATTCTTTAGATTATATCCTGCCTCATCAACACAGGTGCCTCTAATCCTGCTTCATTAGCATCATCAATGGTTAGGATTTATAACACACAGCATAATTAAATCACAAAATAGAAGATAATGACGTAATATGGAGTATTATAGTCTAGCAAAGTTGACACATATTTTGAGCAATGATAACCCATAACAGTAACTCATGCAACTGATACAGAGCACAAACAGGAACAATGGGTAGAAGCTAACGGAATATATGTGTATGTGTGTCTAGAGGTACCTTGGGAGAAAGGCCTGGGGATCGGCTTCACACCCATGAAAACCCAATAAGTACACTTCTACCTTTGACACACTGAATCAAGTAAGTGGCTACTGGTTTTTTGGTTTTTCTGTTTTTGTGTATCTATATATTATACAAAGATCTCTGGTAACGTAGCGGTTATGAATCAGGCTGCTAACCTCAAGGTCAGCAGTTCAAAACTACTAGCTGTTCACAGGAGAAAAGTTGAGGCTTTCTGCTCCCATAATGATGATTTACAGCCTCGGAAACCCTGTGCAGGGTCACTATGAGTCGGAACCAACTCCAAGGCACAAAACCATCACCATCGTATATTAAACAAGGAGTTCTAGTAACACAGTGGCTTACAAGTTGGGCTGCTAAGCTCAAGATCAGCAGTTTGAATCCAATAGTCACTCAGCTGAAGAAAGAAGAGAGTTTCTGCTCCTAGAAACGCCGGTACAGGCTGGCTATGAGTTGGAACCAACTTGATGGCACAAAACCACCACCACTATCATAAAGTATATATATGGTGTGGCACTGTAGGACTGCTAACCTCAAGATTAGCAGTTCAAACTCACCAGCCACTCCTTGGAAACCCCTAATACAGGTTGCTGTAAGTCAGAACCAATGCAATGGCACTTAACAACAGCAACAGGACTGTGTGTCAAGCAAGGATCTACGAGAATAAGTCAAAAATTATCCACACTCTGGTTGTATTAAAATGTGCGTCCACATCCATGGCTAATGACATTGAGCATGCACGTGAACTTATTCTGTCGCATTTAAGAGTGGCAGTGGATTATGTGGCAAATCAGCCATGGCTCTGCCAATGAAATAATCCATAAGACGGGTTTCAAAAAGTTTGTGAAAGATGGGTACCAAAGCAACTCATGGAAGAGCATTAGCAGAAGCTTTTACAAACAAAATTTGGACCAATACTCAAAGGTATGTAAAAGTTTCTTTTTAAAAATCATTACTGGCGAAGAGCCATGGATCATCACTACCAGTCTGAGAGTAAATGGCAAAGTATAGGATAGAAACATCCTGAACTGCCAACCAAGAAAAAGTTCAAAAATCAACCATCAGCTGAAAATTGATGCTTACAGTTTTCTGGGATTCTTAAGGGCCAGTATTGGAACACTATCAGGAAAAAGGTTCAACAATCAACAGTGCTCATTATAGAGAGGTACTCACTGAAGAGCTAAAGCCTAGATTTCAGATTAAAAGCAGAGGATTGCTATACAAGGGCTCTGTGATCTTTCATGACAGTGCACATCCCCACATCTCTGTCCACACTGTTGACACTCTGCAAAATCTTCGTTCTGATGTGTTAAAGCACCTCCCCCATAGTACTGATCTTGCTCGATCGGATTTTCACGTGTTTGGTCCCCTGAAAACAGCCTTCAAGGACAAAGATTCACCTCCTGAGAATAAAGACAGTGGTGCATTCGTAGCTTGCATCTCAGTCTAATATGTGAATACAAAAGTTTTTTGACAGATGGACAAAGTGTATTAAAAAACAGGGAGATTATGGTAAAAAATATATTTGTCTTTTCTAAGAGTTGATTAAAATAAATTCTATAGCTAGAGTGCAGATAATTTTTGACTCACCTTCATACAGCTATTGGCCAAGTGGTATGACACATCCAAAGCATGAAACTCAAACTAACTCAGTTTTTAAAACTATAAAGAGCTTGTTGTGTCACTATAAAGCACTGTACTGCTAACCACAAGGTTGGTGGTTCAAACCCACCAGCTGCTCCTCGGAAACGCTATACAAAGTCACTATTAGAACATACTCAACAGCGCAACAACAAAAGATCGGGATTCATTTTTTTCCTCTTCAAAGATTTTGGACAATTATGTCAGACAAACACACAGACCACACACACTGGAAGAAGACATGAGAAGAAAGACAATAGCACATAATTTTAACAGTTTAAATTTGTGGTCTGATACAGGAATGTCACACTTGCAGTTAAATGCTATACAACCAAGTGAAAATGATGCTCCCTTCAATCACCTGTTTGCTATTTTTTATGTACAGCAATATAAAGTAGAACGTTTTGAAAATTATTCCTCCAATCTTGGGAGATTAATGCATTTACTAAAATTTCACCAAATGTAGAGCAACAACCTCTCACTACTACCTATCAAAATATTATTCTATATCATTACCTTTATCTAAAAGGAATAAAAAATGAAAACCTAGCTAATCAAAATGTCAAAAACTTCAAATAAAATAGCATTTCACAACATATTTCAGTTCTCACCACTATATTTTTTTGTAGTACACATTTTATAAAATAATATACTAACATTTCATCTTCTTTTTATTTATAAGCCCTGGTTTGGCTCTGTAGAATAAGCACTTGACCATAAGGTCAGTTTGAACCGCAACGTTGGTGATTCAAACTCACCAACCACTCGTCGGAAACCCTATACAGGGTTGCTATGAGTCAGAAATCAACTCAATGACATTTAACAACAACAAGAAGTCTTTCAACCATACAATAGTACTACGTTCATACAACTGGTTAACAAACAACAAAAGCAAAATATAACTCACCAGACCAAATCCCAGAAGATGTCAGTGTACAATTTCCAATGAATCCCAAGGGAACACAGGCATAATAAATTTTCTGTTCTACTCCAGACACTAAACAGAAAATATAAAAATAAACCTTTACACTTTGACAAATAATACAGCTTTTATTATGCGACTGTATCAATTTTAACTGCAAAACAGGATGATACTAGCAGGAGGTATGAAACAGGTACATAGGATACAATAACTAAATAAAGTAATTTTGAGTTTGTTTAAAGCTAAAGGAAATCTCATTCAACATGCTAGTTCATCTGTATTCTGCTACATAAACTCTGTACTAAAGATACAATACAAATTCAGGGTTTAAAGTTCATTTCACTATCCTCCTACTAAGGGTGTCGGTGGTTCAGTAGTTTCACAGTATCCTATGGAAAAAGTAATGGTGAGGATGAAGTCAAAAAAATGGATCTTGAACCTGGCCTTACCAAGCATTCTGACACTTGGCCTTACATGAAACTTTAAAATACGGATGATAATACAGCCCTCCTCCATCATACATTTGTTGTATGGATCAAATGAGATGAGGAAGGTGAAAGCTTTATATGCTGCAAAGCCTTTAACAGATATACCATGTTATTATGATGCAATTAATTATTAGGAGTCTACTCATTTTAGCCATAAAATAGCAACAATAAAAGTCCTTCATAAGACTGCTAAAAAACTAATGATTTGAAAGCTTCTGAAAAGAGCTAAAGGTGATGTGAGGGAGGTAGAGAGAACGACCAAGAGAAAAAGAGAGGAAAAACCCTAAAACACACTTCTTTATATTAGAGTTATCACACTGCTTAAGCTTTCCAGCATCTCACCTGTGTCTTCCCCCTCTTACCTGGGGAGTTACTGTGTAAGAGAATCTATCTTTATCTTCCACCTCCCCAGTTAATTGAGATAATTTGTTGAAACCAAGAAAATTCCCCAACGTCCTTTCCTCCTGTAAACGACTTCTCTGGTTATTGGGTTTCTGCTGTTGTAATGTTCAACTTTGTGAGAAATAGCTCGAAGGAGCTGAATGGATTCATTTTACCTAAACAGCTGCTCAAGGTGAAAAAATGCCAACTGTGTAACATGCTCTCAAACAAAATGCAAACAGCAAGGAGTTTGTCACTGGATTTCCTTTCCTTGCCAGTATATGGAAGAGTTTTACCCAAAGTAAACGAATAATTACTGAATTATAGTTATTTGCTTCCTCAGTTCCTTTAGCAACTTGCACAAAGAAATGTCATTCTGGGAAACAAACACATTATCAGCCTTTGGAACTGTTGTTAAATGTCAGAGAGTCAGTTCTGACTCATAGCAACCCTGTATAGGATTTCTTAGGAGTAGCTGGTGGGTTTGAACTGCCGACCGTAGCTAGCAGTGCTATCCTACAGCTGCTTTAGATTTTATGAAACAAGACAGTGTTTCTTTTCATTTCAATTTTCAAATTGAGTAATTATTGTTTTTGTTGTTAAGTGCCATCAAGTCGGTTCCGACTCATAGCAACCCTGTATAGGGTTTCCGAGGAATGGCTGGTGGGCTTGAACCTCCAACCTTGTGGTTCAAACCGACTTTACAGTCCAGCGCATTAACACAGTGCCGCACCAGAACTCCAAATTGGGTAATACAGACACCTAAATTTTAATTAAGAGTTGGCTCTAATATAAAGTAAGTGGTAATATTAACAAAAATTGCCACCTAAGAGTCCTAGTGTGGTACTTTTAAGGTAAACACTCAATCATAAGGCTGGTTTGAACATCAAGGTTGGTGGTTCAAACCCACTAACTGCTCCTCGGAAACTCTATACAGGGTCACTGTAGAGTCGGAATCAACACGAAGGCACTTGACAACACAACAATAATCTGCTAACAATATAATTTTTTATTTAACATTATTGTTAGGTGCAATGGAGTCCATTCCAACTCACAGCAACCCTGTAAAGGGTTTCTGAGGAGTGGCTGGCAGGTTTGAACCACCAGACTTACTATCCTACAGAGCCATACCAGGATTCCACTAAACATTGTTATTGATACTATGTGTCATTGACTTGTTAGTTTGATTCTTAGTTTCATTCAAACCCTGTATACAAGGTTTCTAAGCAATAGCTGGTGGGTTTAACTGTTGACCTTGTGGTTTAAAGTCCAGTGCTGATCATACACCAGGAGTCCCCATTTAATGGAGATTTGGTAGCGTAGTGGTTACGAATCGGGTTGCTAATCTCACAGTCAGCAGTTTGAAACTACCAACTGTTCCATGTGAAAAAGATGAGGTTTTCTGCTCCTGTAAAGATTTACAGCCTCAGAAACCCTATGCAGGGTCGCTATGAGTCGGGACCAACTCCACGGCACATAACAACAATAACAATCCCAAAGTTATCAAAAACTTCAATTTGCTCTGATCAACCATCAACACTCATGGAAGCAGCAGTCAATAAGTGAAACGAAGTACTGCACTAGGCAAATCTGCTACACAAGACCTCTCAAAAGTGTTGAAGAGCCAAGATATCAGTTTGAGGACTAAGGTATGCGTCACCCAAGTCATGACATTTTCAATAACTTCATATGCATGTGAACGTTGGACAATGCATAAGGAAGATCGTAGAAGAATTGATGCATTTGAGTTATGTCCTTGAAGGAGAACATTAAAAGTACCACAGACTGCCAAAAGAACAAACCAATCAATCTATGTTAGAAGTAGTACAGCCAAAATGCTCCTCGGAAGCCAGGATGGCCAGACTTTGTCTCTCATACTTCGGACTTATTATCATAACATCCTAGAGAAGGGCACATGTTTAATAAAGTGGAGGGTCAGAGAAAAAGAAGGGGATCCCTGAGACAGACTGGCACAGTGGCAGCAGCAATGGACTCAAACATAGCAACAGTTATGAAGTTGGCGCAGGACCAGGCAGTGTTTTGTCTGTTGTGCATAGCGTTGCTTTGAGTCAGTACCAACTCGATGGCACCTAGCAATAACAACAACCCCAAAACAAATCAACTTTTTATAGGGAAACTGATATAAGGACACCAGTATCTTTGAGCACCTACAGAGCCCTGGTATAGATAACAACTGTAATAATGGTAACTGCCGGGTCAGCAGTTCAAATCTACTAACTGCTCTCAGAAACCCTATACAGGCCCACTATGAGTCTGAACTGACTTGACGGCACTTAACAACAATTATGTGACAAGATATATTTGAAACAGATAATTCTAACTACTCCATGAAGAAAATAGGTCTCCATTTTAAGGCATTTGATCGAGCAATGTAAACCGCAACCCATCTGTCTCCAAAGCCCATTTACTTTGCTTTATATACACAGTTCTGTGGTAAGCCCTGCTGCAGATCTTCTAACAAAATTATGTCCCAAAAAGATGTCGATCCATCAATTTCTGCACACAGAATCCTGTTGTTGTTTTTTTAATGTGTGGGGAGGTATACTTTAAAGGTCTTACTATACCTCATCTGTGAAATGAGTAGGAGGACTTAGTTATAACTAGTAGCTTATTCCCTACTTGAAAAATGTCGACATCCTAGGCACATTGTGGAGAACCTTTTATACAAAATCTTTCTTAATCATGGACTCTTCTAAGAGCTTAGTATTTCTAAAATTAAAAATCATAGAGGCAGGATAAAATATGTCAATCAATACTTGCTAGTTATAGGATGCCCAATATACACATGTATTTCCACTTACTGTTTCAGGACTTTATCATACAGTGAGATATATTTCACCTGTACTTTTTACACTTTTTACTGAAAACATAGAAGTTAAAATATTAGAAAAACCTGAATCTCTTTTAAGTCGAAATACAGGTTGTCTAACAGTCTAAAATTTCATTCAAACTTTCATATAATTTGTATCACATATTTGGCAATATATTCTGCATATTTTGAGCTTTTAAATGCAGCTGAAGAGTATTTATACCTTCAAACATTTTTTTCCTCACACAGAGGAAAAAATCAGTCTAGAACGTCAATCTGGATTTGAATGTACAGGTGTCTTTTCCAACTCATGCACAGAAACTAGTATAGAAGTCTAGGAAATGGCATGTAATTTTATAGTAAACAATCCATGTTAAGCTGGTATGGAAGTCTCAGAAATGGCTGGTAATTTTATAGTAAACAAAGTGTAGTAACTGATTATCCCTGTTATGCCAGTGCCAAGTCAAAAATAGAATACAAACAGAGTCCAATAGAGTCACACAAGGTGAAAGCAAGGTGCAGTTGCTCCATCCCATTATGTCATGTTTTTATTGATTTTTAACTCTCCTTACTGTTCCATGCTGGTGCGGCACTATGGGTTAAAGCACCAGACTGCAAAAAAAACCATTTGAACTGCAAGGCTGGCAGTTCAAACTCACCAGCTGCTCTTTGGAAACCATATAAAGGGCTGCTATGGGTCGGAACCGACTCGACAGCACTTAACAACAACTGTTCAGTGCTACCAATGCTTAGCTCCAAAAAAAAGGGGTGTTGATGAAAAAAAAAAAATGAAGTCAGAAATTAGTATAAGAATATACTTTTAAAATTGCCTATAAAGAAATTTACAAGATGATGGTACAAGCTTTCCCCTCATTCCCATTAATAACGATTTTTAAATGTAACACAATACGAGTAAGTCTATACACCTCAAACACAAATGATCTAGCCAATGCTTTGAACATGAAGGCTTGGAAAGGTAAGACATAAATAAACTTTTTCTCAAGAACAGTCAGCAAGAGAGAAAAAAACACATGAAATTCTTATAAGATGGACTAAATTCTGTATAGAAACAAACTGAAATAAAAACAAAGAAGTTAAAAACTATAGGCTATAATGCTTGCAGCTATTATGTACTAGTGTATTCCTCTGCTCATGCAAATAGAATGTCCTGTAAGCAGTAAAAGAGAAAAAAATGAAGTATGGTCAAGATCTGCCAAGCAGGAATATGGAGAGGGAAGCTGTGGGTGACTAAGCAAAAGACACCGAGTATTCGACTGGAAGTGAAGCTTCTACATTTAGAAGGGTTTACAAAAATTATCTAGCGAGTGTGTCAAATTTCTCAGGTAAGGTGATAGAGCTCACTCATCACAGGCGAATAAAGAATGCCTTTCAAAAGCAGGTTGACCATAAGTCTCAATTCGTAACTGGTGCCCTGGCATAATTATTTACAGCACCCCCATTATCTCTCAAATGTGTCCCAGTGTTGCATTTATAGTTATCCTACTGGTGTGGCGCTGTGGGCTAATGCGCCAGACTGCAAAGCCATTTGAACTGCAAGGTGAGCGGTTCAAGCTCACCAGCTGCTCCTCAGAAACCCTATACAGGGTCGCTGTGGGTCAGGATTGACTCGACAGCACTTAACAACAACAACTTAAAAGTAATATATAACAATGGAAAGACAGTGAATTAATAAGGGCAAAGAGAAAGTCTGCTTGCATATTGGCTTCTCAAACAGATCTAAGATTTTATGTACATTCACTCAGCCATTCAAGTATTCACTTACTCAGTCATTCAAGACTATTTCTTGAGTCTTCATATCTCCCAGCACTGAAAAGCACTAGGGCAAATATACAGTCAGAGCTGAGACCAGACCAGAAAGGAAAACAGCCAAATGAGGAAATTAATAAATCTAACACATAACATGTAACAGAGAAGGCACTGAGAAACCAGAGGAAAGTGGCTATTCCAAAAACACAGGAAGCTCCATATTGTTTATGAATAAATGTAGATGTTCAACACAAAAACTCCTGCATTAAGCCATAAATCTCAAGCTTCAATATTAACTAAACAGCAACAATGAAACAACAACTTAACAAAATCTATCACACAAATCATAGGACAGACTAATAAACATGTAAATAAACATGAAGGCCAGCACACAGTTCTTCTGAATTTTGGTAAATGCATCCCACTAATCCTTAAGAACTTTATTTTGCAAAGCAAGGGAAATTTTAGGCAGAGTAAAAAGTTAGTTCAAATCTCACTCCCAAAACAGAAAAAAATAAAGGAAACTGGTAATAATTCTCAAAGTAACGATTTGAAGAGAGATCAATAATGAAAAAGCACTTTAAAAAACAGCAAATTAAAAAAAATTCCATTCAGACTAATGAAAATACTTGCAAATACTAATTTCAAAGATAACGCTAAAAAGTGAGTTAAAATGAAACAAGGAGTATGCTTTGTTGAATGTAAAACTGATGATCTGTCCTGTAAACTTTCACTTAATTCACAATAAAAACCTTAAAAAAAAAAAAAAAAAAAGTAAGTTAACGCCCAAACACATCTCAAATAGCAGAACGTTGAACAGAAACAAAACTGCCAACTTACAATACACAGAAAACAAAACACTAAGCTGTACCTACATGCTCATTTTCTAGGTTACTTTCAAACAACCTTATTTTACCGTTGGCAACAGCTTTTTAAGAAAAGCTGTTAAGGGTGCGCCTTTCTGAAACCATCCTTGACCTTTACAAATCACTAACCTTACCACCCTGATAAGACAACCCATATTGGGTGCTGTTAAGTGCCACAGAATCGATTCCAACTCATAGTGAACCTGCATAGGGTTGCCAAGGGGCAGCTAGTGGGCTGAACTGCCTACTTTGTAGTTCGCAGTACAGTAAAGATCCTGCAGTGCTACATCAGGAGGCCAAAATGTGTTTAATAACCATTCTTTTAACTCAGCAACTTCTGTAAAGTAAAACAATCATTTTATTCTGCTCTGGTAGCATAGTGGTTATGATTTGGGATGCTAACCTCAAGGTCAGCAGTTCAAAACTACCAGCAGTTCCACAGGGGAAAGATTATAACCTCAGAAACCCTATTCGTTATAAGTGGGAACTGATTCCACAACACATAACCAACCAACCAGTGACAATTAAAATTAGGTTATCCATGTTTTATCATTATGTGAAATCATTCATCTACTTTTAGAAAAGAAGAAATTCAGTTTCATTGAATATGATTGACAGTAGCTGGGATTGCATGTCTACATGCAGTCTTTACAAGAAATTTGCCTCTAAGGAGGCATAACCCAAATGAGACAGACGTACACGTGTGGAATTGGCTAACTTTTTCCAAGTGACTGCGTGAAACCAACTACTCATTCTGATAGGTTGATGATAAAACCTGAGTTCTCTCTGGAACTACATATCCCTCACCTCTTTCTTTTACCCTCTCCTGGAAGCTATAAATCAGCAAAGAAATTCTAAATCCTGTGCATGAAGTTTTTATTCGTTTCTACAAACTAAATAATTTTAAGGGTCAATGTGGACAACAGCGTTCCAAAATACACAAATAACACTAAGAAAATAAATTCGCTGACCATTCCTTAAGGTCAGTAAATATCATTTGAAATTAAATAAACTGTTTGCAAAATCACATTCTGCACAACTCCGGTTAACAAAAGCCCTGGTAGTCTAATAAGTTATGAATTTGGGGTGTTAACCACAAGGTCAGCAGTTCAAAACCCCGTAAGTACGTGGGAGAAAGATGAGGCTTTCTGCTCCCTTAAGAGATTTACAGCCTCAGAAAGCCTGCACAGGGGGTCACTGTGAGCCTGCCACCATCACCACCACCACCAACAACACGGAGAGGTCTCTGGGTTCATTAACTCATATGTCATCCTTTTCATTTTATATTAAAGTTTATAGTCTATACCAAACCCAATTCCGACCCTACAGGGCAGAGTAGAACTGCCCCAAACGGTTTCCAAGACTATAAATCTTTACTTGAAGCAGCCTACCACATCCTCTTCCCTCAGAGTGACTAATGGATTTAAATCAAATACTGCTTCAATCATTAAGTCCTTCTATAATACAGGTTGTTGTTGTTTACTGCCATCGAGACAGTTCTGACTCATGGCGAAATATGCATGGGGTTTCCAAGGAGCGGATGGTGGGTTTGAACCGTCAACCTTGTGATTAGCAGTCCAGTGATGATCCTACAGCGCCACACCAGGGCTCCATACAACGTTGAGCAGTTTTGTTTTTTTTTTTTTAATACCTAGAAATCTGTGAGTCACTCATTAAACATAATTGTGTATGCATAAATCGTAGCATTGAGATCATAAATTATCAACATTTTATTTTGAAGTGCCTGGGAAAATAAACTTCGGGAAGGGGTCATTTCCACCTCCCCTACTACCTGTCTTCTAACAGGGTTGCAGAAGGGAAAAAAAAGCAAAAAACAGCCCAAACTGAAGAGCAGCTCATCTGAGAAACACAATCTGCGTCTAGTAACGTCAGAAATGTGTAAGCACTGTTCTTTCAGCTAGGAGAAGCAAGGACACTACAAAAAGCTGCTGCCTACATTTTTCCTCCTCAAATGGTTAAAAAGTTCCTAGCCCGTTTTAGCTGCGCACCAATCATACACAGACACACAAAATCCCAAATCGACACAAATCACTAACCCATCCAAGTGTAAACTGACGTGGGTGGAGAAGCAGGGGTCACAAAAAATGCACAACACTTGCAAGGGGGAAAAGATGGGACCATCATCCTCTTCTTCCCATCTCCTTCTGGTAGAGATTAGCGAATTCCACCACTAGACTTTGGCAGCTTCACAATGGGTCCGACTGCCTGCTTCCAGTTTCGAAACCCTTTACCTCTTGCTTCCCACCCGACCCAAAGTACAAAGCTCAACGACATCTGCTGCTTTCGCTTTCTGGCCAGCAACCGGTCTGAATCCACGCGCGCGCAGTTGGTCACGGCTAGCCAGCATGCCTGCCTCCGCCGCACCCGCAGACACACCGCGGGTGCGGACAGCGGGAGCTTGGGGGACCTTCGCCCCCTAGATTAAAGCGGGGGCAAAAAGGACCAACGAGATAAGGACGCCAGGGCTTGCCATGCGGAGCCATCTGTTCAGGGCAGTCACGCCGCGCGCTTTGCGGGGGCATTCCAAGAGGCAGGCGCTGCAGGCCCTGGTAAGAGCTACTTCTCAGCGGGGATCCCAGGCCCGCTGCCTCGCGGTGCGGGTACGGCGGCCGAGGAAGCAAGAGAGCGTACGCGCCAACGCGCTCCGACTTCCGCACCGCAGCACGGTGGGAGAGGCGCTCCGGATCGCAGAGTCTCAGCACCTCCTAGGCGAACGCACGCCGCGCGCACACGGGGGCGCACGCCCCCGCACACTCACTTACACGCGCTGCACACTCACGGCGTCTCCGGCCCCACCCCAGTGCCTAGGAACCGCGACTCCCCGCACCCAGCCCAGGCCCCACCCAGCTTATCAGACCCCAGCAGTCTACTTGGGCTCCCAAAGACCACCTTACTCAGGTTACGCTGGACCCCCTAGTCTCACATCCCGGAGGTCGGCCTGTCCGGGGTTTCCCCGTGCACCGCTCTACGGGCCCCGACACGCGGCAAGGAGGAAGGGGCGGCGCCGCGTTTGGGGCTGGCACCGGGGATCAGTGACTAGGGCACCCCCACTCCCATCACCACCACCTTTTCTGCAGCACAAAAGGTTGCAGACGGAGCCGCCGTTCCCATGCAACCTACCGGTGTCCAGTGCTCCTCTGCCTCCACCGCTCCCGGGGCCGCGAAGCCAAAAACAAGGGCGGGAGAGGTGAAGGGCTGCGGCGCCGAGATCCTGACAGAGGCCGACAGCAGAGCCAGCGGGGTACCCTCTCTTTTCCCACCGCGCTCCAAGCCGGCTACCGCCCGGAGTAATCCCCGCCTCCTCCTCCGCCTCTTTCCCGCCCTCCTCCCTCTAGCTGCAGAGGCGCAGCCCGTCAGTTCTGGACCCGCCTCCCGCGCCCAGCTCAGACATGGGAGGAAGGGCGGGCAGGAGAAAGGCTCAAAAAGGCTTTAAGAAGTTAGATGTGTGGGCGGTGCCTGGGGAGGAGAGGAGGAGCCTTCATTTTCCCGAGTCCAAGCCCTGCACATCAACTATATTTCTAACTGGCAGGCCTGAGAACATTGTCTTTCCCAGTCTAGTGGTGTGCTGTTTTTTTTTTGAGTTTCCACTTAAAGAACTCGGCTCTGAGCGGAAACAGGAAACCAATGAAGTTACAAATTATGGTGTCAATCTTAGAAAACTGCTAAATATCCATGTAATTACAAAGTATAGGGTCAATCTTAGAAAACTGCTAAATAGCCAGTAAATGTGGGCGGGGCGGAGTAAAGTTCAAATTGAGTATTTGGGTTAGCCAATTTTGAATGTACAAAAACTTGAACTTTTCCATTCTTGTAAGACATTCTTTTCTTTCATCAAAATGTTATTTTCTCTATTCTTACTAATCTTATCGGCCAAACTAGCTAATCAATCAATTTAGCTATCAGGGTGTTGTTAAATGCCGTTTGCTGTCAAGTCAGTTCCGACTCACAGTGACCCTGTATAAGGTTTCCAAGGAGCAACTTTTGGTTTGAACCACTGACCTTTCAGTTAGCAGTCCAGTGCTTATCCTACAGCCCCACACCAGGTGTCCAAGCTATAAGACTGCCTTCATTTATTTAGCTGGAACTGGGTTCTGCTGTTCTTATAGGGTTTCTTTATGGAAATAGACTGCTACACCTTTCTCCTACAGAACACTAGTGGATTCTGAACCGTCAACTTTTGGGTCAGTAGCCAGCCAAGTGCTTTAGCCACTGCACCACCAGGGCTCTTTCATAGTTCTGAGGGAGTCCATTATAATTCACATTCTAAATATGTTGCTATTGTTAGGTGTCATATAATCAGGCATTTCCCTGACAACGTACTGCTGCAGTCATTTTTAAACTATCTTTAGCAAAAATTTACTTGCATGTGATATTAATTATATTGTCTGGTGATTTCCACGTTCTGTTAGGTCACCTCTCTCCGGAATGGGCACAAATATGGATCTCTTTCAATCAGTTAGCCAAGTAGCTGTCTTCCAAGTAAATTTCTTGCCATAGATGAGTGAAAGCCTCCAATGCTGCATCAGTTTGTTGAAAGATTTGAGTTTTCATTCCACCAATTGCTGGCTCCTTGTTCTTTGCCAGTGACTTCAATGCACCTTGAACTTCTTCCTTCAGTACCATTGGCTCTTGATCATATACTACCTCTTGGTGAAACATCAATCATTTCTTTTTGATACAGTAACTATGTATATTCTTTCCATCTTCTTTTGATGCTTTCTGCATTGTTCAATATTTTCCCCATGTTGTTGTTAAGTGTCATCGACCTGGTTCCTACCCCTAGAGGCCCTGTATTGGCTTTCCAAGGAGTGGCTGGTGAGCTTGAACCACCGATCTTGGAATTCAAACCAAGCTTGCAGTCCAGTACATTAACCCGCAGTGCCACACCAGGACTCCATTTTGCCCATAGAATTCTTCAATATTACAAATCGAGTCTTGAATTTATTCTTCAATTCCCTCACCTTGAGAAATGCTGTGTGTGTTCTTGCCTTTTGATTATCTAATTCCAGGTCTTTGCACAATTCATTCTAATATTTTACTTTGTCTCCTCAAGCTGCTGTTTGAATTTTTTTATTCAGCTCTTTCGCCTCCTAATTTTTGCCATTTGCTTTAGCATCTCTATGTTGGAGAGCAAGTTTCAGAGTCCCTTCTGACATCCATTTTGGTCTTTTCCTTCTTTCTTGTTTTCTTAATGACCTTTTGCTTTCTTCTGTATGCTATTCTTGATGTCATCCTACAACTCTTTTTGTATTCAGCCATTATTGTCTAATGCATCAAATCTGTTCTTGAGAAGATCTCTAAATTCAGGTGGGATCTGTTCAAGGTTACATTTTGATTCTCCTAGACTTGTTTTAATTTTGTTTAACTTCAGCCTGAACTTGCATATGAACAACTGATGATCTGTTCCACATTCTGCCCCTGGCCTTGTTTTGGCCCATGATATGAAACTTTTCCACCGTCTCTGTCCACACATGCAGTCAATTTGTTTTCTATATATTCCAGCTGGTGAGGTCCATGTTATCTTTTACGTCAAAAAAAAAAAGGTATTTGCAGTGAAGAATTCATTTGTCCTGCAAAATTCTATCATGTGATCTCCAACATCATTTCTATCACCAAGGCCATGTTTTCCAACTACTGATCCTTCCTCTCTGTTTCCAACCTTTGCCTTCCAATCCCCAGTAATTATCAATGCTTCTTGAGTGCGTGTTTGATGAATTCCATGCTGAAAAAGTTGGTATAATTCTTCAATTTCATCATCACTGACTTTAGTAGTTGGTGTGCATCCAGACATACTTCCATGTAGACGTATGGATGTTATACGACCACAGACAGTGTTATACTTCAAGATAGATCTTGAAATATTGTTTTTGATGATGCATATGACACCGTTCTTCAATTTATCATTCCTGGCATAATAAACCATGTGATTGTCAGATTCCAAATGGTCAATATCAGTCCATTTCATCTCACCAATGCCTAGGATATCGATGTTATGCATTCCATTCCATTTTTGACAACTTCCAATTAGCCTAGATTCATACTTCATACATTTTATGTTCTGATTATTAATAAATGTTTACAACTATTTCTCTGCCACTTTGAGTTACCCCATCAGCACAGGAAAGTTCCATTCGGGACATTATGGTCCACTCTACTATGAGGAGGCAACTCTTCCCCAGTGATATTTTGAGTGCCCTCTAACCTATGGGCCTCATCTTCTGACACTATATCTGACAATACTCTGATATTCTGCATCATTTTTCAGTATTCAATATTCTGGTGCTATCTGACAGTGTTCCACTACTATTCAAAAGGTTTTCAGCTGGTACTTAAAATACCGGTGTCATAGCTTCCAGAATTACAGCAACTTGCAATCCACCACAGTACACCAAAATGACAGATGAGTGGTGGCCCTCTACATTACCAAGTATGATAGCCTTCTCCAGTGATTGGTCCATACTCAGGACATGTCCAACAAATCTGAGATGAAGTCTTGCCATCTTTTCTTCTAAGGAGCATCTGACTATATTTTCCCTATATTTGTTTGTTCTTCTGGTACCTTCAATATTCTTTGCCAACATCACATCAATTATTTTTCATTCCCACTCATTCAATGTCCAGCTTTCTCATGCTTATGTTGTTGTTGTTTTTGTTAAATGCTATCAAGTGAGTTCTGACTCAGTGACCCCTGTATATAGTCTCCAAGGATTGGCTGGTGGGTTTTCACTGCCAACCTTTCAGTTCAGTGCTTATACTACAGCGCCATCCTGGCTTGGGTATGGCACACTTTACTCCTCAAAGTGCCCTCTTTGTTCTTGAACATTTTGAAGAGGTGTTTTACAGCAGGTTTTCCCATTGCAATGCTCATACATCCTTTGATTTCTTGAATGCTGTTTCCACAGTGTTGATTTTTGATCCAAGTAAAATAAAATCTTTGAGAACTTCAGTATTTTCTCAATTTACCATGATGTTGTTTATTGTTCCGGTTGTGAGGATTTCTGTTTTCTTTACATTGAGATGTAATCCTTACTAAAAACTTTGGTCTTCATCAATAAGTGTTTCAAGTCCTCTTCACTTTCAGCAAGCATGTCTATGTCATCTGAGTATGTGTCATCCTCCAATCCTGATGTCTCGTTCTTTTCCAAATAGCCCAGTTTCTCAGATTATTTGCTAAGCATACAGATTGAATAAATATGGTAAAAGGATACAACCCTGACCCACATTTTTCCTGATTTTAATCCATGCAGTATTCCCTTGTTTTGTTCAAATGATTGCTTCATGGTTTACATATAGGTTTCACATGAGTACAAATAAGTACTCGATGGAAATTCTGGAATTTCCATTCTTCACATTATGAATATGTTGTTATTAACAACAACAACATATTTTCACATAAGAAAATATGTTGTTGTTGTTAACTGCCTATGAGTTGATTCAGACTCATAGTGACCCTGTCTGTATAAGGTTTCCGTGGAGTGGTTGGTAAGCTTGAATCACTGACCTTACGGTTCAAATCAACCTTGTAGTCCAGTGCATTAACCCATAGCACCACACAAGGACTCCATAAGAAAACGTAAGTTACTTTATTTCCACCATAGATGTGTACATTACTTCTCAACTAAATTTCAAACCTAGAACTGAGCCTATACGTTGAATCATTTTATTTTCACCAACACTTTAGGGGAACACATTGAAAGTTATTTCAGATTATAATCTCTTTGACACCACAGTGCTTTGTTCTGATTATCACACTTATAAAACCACATCCAAATGATTGCATATTTTCTATTTAGAAACTTACTTTCATTTTGCTATCTTATAACCTTCTCAGAAGAATGCCTTGTACTTACCCTTTGCTCTGATAGTTTGAGAATGTTCTTTGGCCAAAAGAAATAAAACTCTGAGTTGCTTGAATTTTATTAGACTCAAGGCTAGCCCTCAGGAGAGGACATTGTCTCCAAACTGCCTTTCTCCTTGAATTATGGCTCCTGACTCCCATCCTAGCCCTAACTCCTCATCTAATCAAAACTTATATCAGTTACAAAGAAGACCTAATAAAACAATTCACCAGACAGGTAATGGCTGATAACATCTTAATGTTAAGGATATGTCTATGCTACCTAAACACTCTGACTGGGTGCTGTCTTATTTCAGATCTCTGTGTATTATAGGAATCCTGGTGTGGTGCTGTGGGTTAATGTACTGGACTGCAAGGTTGGTTTGAATGAAAAGGTTGGCAGTCCAAGCTCCCCAGCTGCTACTCAGAAACCTTCAACAGGGTCGCTATGAGTCAGAACTGACTTGACAGCACCTAACAACACAATAACAATGTACCACAGGGGTGTGACTGAAAAGGATATGGAGGGATAGGGTAAAATTACAGAAGCCCTTTACATTCTAGGAAGCTCTATTCAACATATAAAGAAAAGTGGTATGTTGATGAAGGATTAGACCCAACCATAGAATTGGCCTTGTGATCTGAAAGACCTTTGGAACCTGAGGAGTTAGACACTCAATCTCAAATACTCTTTGTAAGTTACATCTTTGCCTCAAGGTATCCCTTCCAGAAAATCACTTTAAAATGTCAGTTGTTTGGTAAAAACTATACACTCATACATAATATAGTGTCACCTAGGAAACAAACAGTCGCTGGAGAAGGATGTCATGCTGGGTAAGATGGAGGGTCGGAGAAAAAAAGGAAGACCCACAACAAGATGTATCGGCCAGGTGGCATCATTGATGCACTCAAGTGTGGCAGCGGTAGTGAGGTTGGCCCAGGATCGGACAGTGTTTCGTTCTGTTGTGCATATGTTCCGACTCGATGGTACATGACAACAAGCAAACAATTCAATAGAACTAGATAAGTGAATCTTGATAATAACATAAAAACCCATTGCCCTCGGTGTGTTCCAATTTATTGTAGCCCTAAAGGACAAAAAAGTAGTAGCCAGAGGGGTTCCAAGACTGTAATCTTTATGGAAGCAGGTTACCACATCTTTCTCACACATAGTGGATAGTAAGTTCAAATCACTGACCTTTCAGCTCATTGAGCACCTAACCACTGCACCAATAGGACCCCTTAGTTAAAACATTGTTGTTGCTGTTTAGTGCCCTTGAGTCAGTCTGACTCATAGTGATCCTAGTTAGAGTTTACGAGGAGTGGTTAATGGGTTTGAACTGTCAATCTTGAGGCCAGCTGTTGTTATTGTTAGGTGCTGTTGAGTCAGTTCTGACTCATAACAACTCTATTCACAACAGAAGGAAACACAGCCCTGGGCCATCCTCACAATCATTGTTTCACTTCAGACCATTGCTTCTGCCACTGTGCCAATCTATCATATTGGGGTCTACCTCTTTTCCCCCTTACCCTCCGCTTTACCTGTCCTTCTCCAGGGACAGGTCCCTCATGAGAATATGTCCAATCAGTGAGAGACGAAGTCTGGCCATCTTAGTTTCCATGGAGCATTCTGGCAGTACTTCTTCCAACACAGATTTGTTCGTTCTTCTAGCAGTCCATGGCACTTCTAAAATTCTTCTCCAATACCATAATTCAAATGCCTCAATATCAATTCTTCTATGGTCTTTCTTATTCATTGTGCCAACTTTCATATGCATATGAGATGATTGAAAATATCATGGCTTGGGTCAGGCGCACCTTAGTCATCAAACTGACATTTTTGCTCTTGAACAGAATTATTTGTTGAATGCAATATGTTGTTGACTTTCTTGATTGTTGCTTCCATTAGAGTTGATAGTGGATCCAAGCAAAATGAAATCTTTGACAACTTTAATCTTTTCTCTGTTTATCATGATGTTATTTATTGGTCCAGTGGTGAGAATTTTTGTTTTCTTTACATTCTTACCCCATACAGAAGGCTGTAGTATTTGATCTTCATCAGTAATTATTTTAAGTCCTCTTAGCATTCAGCAAGCAAAGTTGTTTCATCTGCATATCACAAATTGTTAATAAATCTTCTCCAATCCTGATTCCATGTTCTTCTTCATATAATCCACTTTCTTAGATTATTTGCTCAGCATACAGACTGAATCAGTATGGTGAAAGAATACAGCCCTAACATACATCTTTCCTATTTTTAAACCATTCAATGTCCCCTTGTGCTGGTTGAACACCTGCCTCTTGGTCTTTGCACAGTTTCCTCATGAGCATGAATAAGTAGTCTGGAATACCTGTTCTTCTCAATGATATCGATAGCTTGTTATGGTCCACACAGTCGAAAGACTTTGTTGTATAGTCAACAAAGCAGAGGTAAACACCTTACTGTTATTCTCTGCTTTCAACCAATATCCATCTTACATCAGCAATGATACCACTCATTCCATGTCTTCATCTCAATCTGGCTTGAACCTCTAGGACTTCCCTGTCAATGAACTGTTGCAATCATTTTTTATTTATTGTAGCAAAATTTTACTTACATGCAATATTAATGATATTGTTTGATGATTTCCACATTCTGTTAGGTCACATCTCTTTGGAATGGGCACAGATATAGATGTCTTCTAATCAGTTGTACAAATGGCTGTTTTCCAAATTTCTTGGCATTGATAAGTCAGTGCCTCCAGTGCTTCATCGTTTGTTGAAAGATTTCAGTTGGTATTCCATCAATTCCTGGAGCTTTGTTCTTTACCAATGCTTTCAGTGCACCTTGGACTTCTCACCTTAGTGCTATTGGTTCTTGATCATATACTATCTCTTTGTGTGTGTGTGTGTGTG
>NW_006408711.1:3801724-3820365 GCF_000296735.1 Chrysochloris asiatica
GTCATTGAGGGCAATGCCAGCCCCAGCATCAAAGGTGGAAGAGTGGGTGTCACTGTTAAAGTCATAGGAGATGACCTGGTCTTCAGTGTAACCCAGGATGCCTTTTAAGGGTCCATCGGATGCCTGCTTCACCACTTTCTTGATGTCATTGTATTTGGCAGCTTTCTCCAGGTAGCAGGTCAAGTCCACAACAGACACATTAGGAGTGGGGACACGGAAGGCCATGCCAGTGAGTTTCCTATTCAGTTCAGGGATGAACTACACAGCCTTGGCAGCACCAGTAGATGCAGGGATGATGTTCTGTGCAGCCCCATGGCCATCATGCCACAGTTTCCCCAAAGGGCCATTCACAGTCTTCTGGGTAGCAGTGATGGCATGGACTGTGGTCATAAGTCCCTCCATGATGCCAAAATTGTCATGAATGACCTTGGCCAGGGAGGCCAAACAGTTGGTGGTGCAGGAGGCATGGCTGACAATCTTGAGAGAGTTGTCATACTTCTTATGGTTCATGCCCATCACAAACATGTGGGCATCAGTAGAAGGGGCAAAGATGCCCTTTGGGCACCACCCTTCAGGTGAGCCCCAGCCTTTTCCAAAGTTGTGAAGACACTGGTGGACTCTACAACATATTCAGCACCAGCATCACCCCACTTGATGTTGGCAGGATCTCGCTCCTGGAAGATAGAGATGGGCTTTCCATAGATGATAGGCTTCCTGTTCTCAGTCTTGACAGTGCCATTGAACTTGCCATGGGTGGAATCATACTAGAAACTGTATACCATGTAGTTGAGGTCAATGAAGGGGTCATTGATGGCAACAACCTTCACGTTGCCAGAGTTGACAGCAGCCCTGAGATCAGGCACTCTGACCTTCACCATCCTGTCTCAGGGATGCAGCTGGTACTGCAAGAGAAGCTGAAGCTTCCTGTTGAACAGGTAGGAGCAGAGAGCCCATATGCTACCTCTTGAAATGGTTGAACATAGACCATTTCTCTTTGGTATGGTGACTATGTATATTCCTTTCATCTTCTTTTGATGCTTTCTGCATCATTCAGTATTTTGTCCATGTTGTGGTTGTGGTTAAATGCTGTCAAGTCATTTATGACTCATAATGATCCTGTAAAGCTTTATGAAGAGCAGCTGGTAGGTTTGAACTACCGACCTTGTGATTTGCAGTCCAGTGCTGATCCTACAGCGCCACATAGAATCTTTCAATATTGCAAGCTGAGGCTTGAATTTTTCTTTAATTCTTTCAGCTTGTGAAAATACTGAGCAGCTAGCCGTCCATTTCTTATTCTACAGTTCCATTCCAGGATGTACAAGAGGTACAATACCTTCTGTTTTAGATACCAACTTATTTCAGGCGGGGTCTAACCAGGAAAATAGGTACTACTTCAATATCTACAAAAAAAGATTTAATGCAGGGAATTGGTAATGTGGATTATGGAAGAACTCAGAAGCTAAAAAGAGGATGGTGAAGAAACTTTTAAATATCAACTTAAACTTTCAGTTGAAGAAACAAAGAGAGAGAGTAGGTTTACTGGAGCTGAGGATCCAGGAATCATGTCCAGCCTCTGGTGAGCGTTTCCACAGAGAAGTCACAGCTATCATCAAAGAAGCCCTCTATGGCAGAGATGAGAGGGAAATGTACCAAGATTCTCGTCTGCTTCTGCTCTCCAATTCCCTGCCAGTGTCTTCCATTGTCCAAACCTTGTGTCTACTGCCATGGGAGCCAAGGATACAGACTGCTATGGTCAGTGTCTCTAAAAGGCAGAGGAAAATAGAACAAGAGCAAGGAATGACTTGAGGGTAAACAGGTTCAAGATCTGTGTACAAACTTTTATTGTAGTTTTAAGATCTTAGCCTTTCTAAATGTTTTCTCCCGGCTCCCTTTGATAAGGTTAAAGTTCCAAGAATGTATGTCATGCTAGGACATGGGTGACTGGTGATGATGGGGGCAGAGGGGAAGTCCTTAGGTCTATAGTCTTCAGAGGATGCCGTTGGCCCAATGTATGGTTATATATAGCAGTGCACAACCTGTCCATATCTAGGATGGCCCTGCTCTACACATTTGGTCACACCCTTCAGTTCATACCTAACCCAGCACCACACCTAGCCCAAATAATATTTCCTTGGTTTGGGATCATCATGCTAAGATTCACACATTCCTAGTCATCATATCTAGTCTTGTTACTTACCTTATAATGCTTCCAGGATTTAAAGCTCAACCCCACTGCCCTGACACACCCAGAATTCTCTCCTTTCCTATTCTGACCCAAGAAAATATCATTTTTAAGAAAATGCCTTCCTCATCCTATTTTCTCCAGACACTCTGCCTTTACCAACAAATTTTATTCCTTCTCTGGTTATTAAACCTTTAGCAATAAGCCAGAAAGGCCAGAAAAGAGAATGCTCTGCAGGCTATTCCTTTCTGCCCTGCCACATACCTCCTTTTAGGCAATGAACAAAGGGCTAAGTACAAGATGAAAAGAAAAAAAGATAAATAATATCTCAAAATAGTATCCAGTTATAGAAGAAAGAAATGACAAAAACAGCAGATCAGGTCAAGGCAGAGAAGGTGGGAGAAGAGGAAAATATGAGTTTATTTTGAGACATACTGGATTTGGTGGTTGTGGCACATCCAAGTGGAGGTGTCCCTCAAATGGTGTTGGGACTAGAATAAGGAGGGTAATAAGGACTGCCCTTCAGACCCACCAAACCACTTCTAATTCCACCTTTGCATCCTACTTTAGTATCATTTGTACTTGTTCCCTTTTCATTGAGCATTCTTCTTCACCCCTGCCTCTCTGTCTTGGATAATTTCTACTCATTCCTTATATTTCAATATATCTATCCCCACCTTTGGGAGGAGTTTTCTGATTTTCATAGATGTCCCATATGTTGTTCCCACAATATGTATCATGCAGTACTGAAATCGATTATCTCTCCTAGTATATGCCTAAGTTCCCAGAAGGAATGTCCAGATCCCATAGTTAGTCCAGAGAACAACATATAATGGGTGCTCAGCAAATATTGAATGTATTTTACTAATTGTTGTTGTTGTTGTTGTGTGCTGTCAAGTATGTTCCAACTCATAGCAACCCTATATAGGGTTCCCAAGGAACAACTGGTAGGTTTTAACTGCTGACATTCAGATTGGCAGTCCAGTTCTTAGCCTCCAGTGCCACACCAGAACTCCATTTTACTAATAGTGAGGGCAAAGAGCGTGCAGACAGAGCTTGTTGGAGTCACATTTTATCTGTCTCAAGAAAACTGATTGCTAAATTTTTAGGAATTTGTCAAGCCAATTTTGTTAAATCACTGGTAGCTTTAAATCAGCTATAGTAAGAATATCTACACCATGGAAATCGGCAAATTCTTAGGGGCATTCTTTCCCCTCTGAAAAGCCAGTTTTCCAGCATACCACGAGTAAGGGTCAAAGGGACCCTACAGTGTGCAGAGAAGGGAAATAGGTCAGAGAATGAAAATCCGTGCTTTCAGAAATATTTATCATAGGAACAAAGAGCAATGGAGTTCCAAGGTTAGCATAGAAAAGTCTATTTAAGCCTTAGTTATGTCAGTAAAAAGAGGAAAGAGAGGAAGAAAGGGAGCATAAAAAATGGAGAGAAAAAAGTATAAAATCGCTGAAGCAATCATTTCTCAGTTCTAGCTTTTCCAGTGGTTTGTTGTGGAACCTTGGGCTGGTCACTGAATTATCAAGTTCTTGACAATTTTCCCAGAGTTGTAGTAATATTCCTATGTACTTTGCACAATACCCAGACTTGCATGTAACTAAACCTAACTCAGTGCCCTGGAGTCAATTCTGACTCATAAGACATATAGGCCATTGCAACAATGTAGAACAGAGTAGAGCTGTCCCACAGGGTTTCCAAGACTGTAAATCTTTTGCTGAAGCAGACTGACACATCTTTCTCTTGCAGATCAGTTGATGGGTTCAGATCACCTACCTCTTGTTAACAATCAATTACTTTAGCCACTGTGCCACCAGGGCTTTTTTGTGTATAACAGGTACTCAATATCTATTCAAATTAAATTAAACTTTACTTCTTTCAACCTCAGTTCCTTCAATTGTAAAACAAGAGATGATAGATAGGGTTTTCAAGAGGGCCCAATGAGTAGCATTTCAAGTTAAAGGTTAAATAAGACAAAGACAATAAGATAGAGCAAATCATTTGTGTAAAGTTGGAGGAGGTAGACTAATGTCTAATTTAAATAGGACTGCCAAGAAAATTCCAGAATTAAACTGAGGTACCCACCCAGTCACCTGAAGGCCAGATTGGGGCAGGCCTCCCTACATTCCACATCAGGAGCTTGTCCAGGTAAGACTTATGCTTTAAGGAGCAGAGAACACCACCTCCCATAAAGGTAACTCAATGCAAACAGCATAATGACAGTAGCTAGGTGAACCATGGCCAATCCAATCCTCCAATGAGAGACCCTCCTTCCACCTTGGGGAGGCATAAGCAAGGGAGATTGATTCAGTGGTGTTTCCTCCATTACAACAGAAATATCAGAAATAAGGAAGAAGCCTACCCCCTAACAATGAATAGTATTAGTCTTCAAGATCCCTTAGGTGGTGGTGATGGTTGTGTGCTATCTGGTCAGTTCCTACTCATAGTGACCCTATATAGGACTTCCGAGGCTGTAAGTCTTTACAGGAGCAGAAAGTCTCATGTTTCTTCTTCGGAGTGACTGGTCAATTCGAACTGCTGACTTTGCAGTTAGCAACCCAGCTCATAATGCACTACAACACCAGGGTTTGTTTCAGGATCCCTTTAATTCTGATTTATTGAAGGTGCCAGACCCTGTGCTAGGTGCTAAAACCACAATGACAGAGAAAAATACAATCCTTCCTTCAAGGAACTTAAAGTCAAATGACTAAGGCAGACAAGTAAGTGCACAATTATAATTTGTTGTAATATTTTCTGATCTTTCTATGATTTTCTGAAGATGTGTCTCTGCAAAAAAATGTGACTCCAAACAACTGACGCGCAAATAAATAGAATTTAATCCCATGTTCGGTTAAGGGGAGATTAGGGAGCTTTCCTTCCATGGGAACAGAGAACCCCTTGACACTACTAAGTTACAAAATTCCCCTACCATGGAAGCAATCGAGATCTAAAAATTGTCATCACTACTGCTTGTTCTTAAAGTGTGCCAAGACCTCTAGCCTTTTCTCAGAAGCTTGCTAAATATCAACATGTAGAATATGTTTAGAAGTCCTTCTTGCTTTTTTAGGTTTCTATTAAAAAAGAGGGGAATATTTACTCAGCTGTGTTCCAAATGAGGAAAAAAGTGTGTTTGCATATCAACATGGGCCTGCAATTTCTACCCTGGGGAAAGTCAAAACAAAACAAAAAAAAACCCATCCCCTTCAAACACACACATAGAGACACCACAATATACAGACATTAGCCCAGTCAAGCTCACAAAACTCAGCAAGCAGTACAGCTGTGCATTGGTTCTTCCTGATGAACCAGACCAGCTTAGACCCTAAAACCCTTCAGAGAATCGAATAATTTTTCCTGTAAGCAGAAGGCTGGAACCATAAGGAAGCTATCTGGATATTCCTTGGCACTACATGAAATGGAAATCAAGAGGAAAATTACTTGATTTGACTTTGTTTGCAAGAGTCCTGTAATTTCTATTTCAACTGCCATTAAAAAAGAAAGAAAGAAAAGAAACAAAGTGTGGTAATTTTATTGGACCTCCAAAAGGGACAACTTGTACTGCATACTACAAGATACAGTAGCTGTGTATAATATCCTCTAAGCTTTTATTAAAAATGTTGTGACAAAATAAAATATACAAAGTCACTTGTTGCAGCATTATTATAAAAGAAACAGCCTAAAAATACATTAAATAAGGACTGGTTAAAGACCTAATGATATGTCTACTTAATGAAATATTATGCAAATATTAATAAGACAATGAAGAAGCACTTTATGAATTGATATGAAATGATAGAGCAATGTGTTTTATACCCTATTGTGCAAAAGTGTGATGAATGAAAATCTTTCATTTAGTCAAAATTACATGGCATGGGGGACTTTCAATTCGAGGAAGACAGAATGTCATCTATCTATTTCTTCTGCAAAAAAACAATAAAAAAAAACCCCTCAATATTATATTTTCAAACCCTGAACATTATATATGAAACAAACACAAGGAAAGACTAAAAGGAGTAGAGGAAAGGCAAAATAGCTACAGACCTAAAACTTTGAGAGAGTATTTAAATCCCAGGGTTTTTCTTGGTTTGTATTGGATATGATTGCTATGAACTATTTGCACATTTATGAATCAGTTGGAGCAGCCATGGCATACTACCTTGTCCTGAATTACTTTGCAAAAAAAAACCATTGTGATGAAATAGAGATAACATGAACTTTGAAATCATAGATCCAGAATTTCTAGCGTATGATCTTAATTAAATTATTTTAGTTTATTTAACCCTGCTTTCTTGTCTATAAAATAAATGTAAAATGATCCATTATTCCACATTGCTTTGAATATCACAGATGATCTTTACTCAGTGCATGGAACATGGTAAGGATTCAAAGGAGAGTTAGTTAGCATTGTTGAGAGCAAAAATTTTAGTTGCAGCAGAAACTAAAACAAAAGATGGGAATATTTTATGGACACATATCTCATATTGAATTGGGCAAATCTGCTGTACAAGATCTTTTATTAAAGTATTCCAGAGCCAAGATATCCATTTGAGGACTAAGGTATGCCTGAGCCACGCCATGATATTTTCAATAGCCTCATGTGTATGTGAAAGTTGGAGAGTGAATAAAGAAGGCCCTAAAAGAATTGATGTATTTGAGTTATGGTGTTAGAGAAAAATATTAAAAATACCATGGATTTCCAGAAAAACAAACAAATCTGTGTCAGAAAAAGCATAGCCAGAATGTTCTTTTGAAGCCAAGATGGCTAGACTTCATCTTTCATACTTCAGATATATTATCAGGAGGGGCTAGTCCCTGGAGAAGGACATCATATGAGGTAAAGTAGAGCATTAACAAAAAAGGAGACTCCCAAAGAGATGGATGGGCATAGTAGCAGCAACAATAGGTTCAAGTGTAACAACAATTATGAGATTTGCACAGGACCAGACAATGTTTCATTCTGTTGTACATAAGGTCACTATGAGTCAGAACCCAGTTGATGACGCCTAATAACAACAGCATCCTAGAAAACAAGGGCAGGAAACAGTATAGTCAAACCGTTTTGAAACTTAAAAGGAACCAGGAACTTAGATAACCTTTCTATCTACCAATGACCTCATGGTCTATTTCTTTACTACTATAATCAACTTCTCCTCCAAAAACAATGCTGTGGGGTAATAGCTACTACAACAGAGGAAGTGGAAGGTGCTGTGGGAATGCGTAGGAGGGAGACTGTCTTAGTTATGTAGTGTTGAGGCAACAGAAATACCACAAGTGGGTAACATTAAAAACAGACATTTATTTTTTTCCACAATTCAGGAGGCTAGAAGTGTGAATTCAGGGCAGGATTCTAGGGAGATGCCTCTCTTGTCTATGTCAGCTTCTAGCTGCTAGCAATCTTTATCATTCTTCCTGGACTTGTAGATGCAGCTGTCTCCGTGGTTTATCTTCCTCTTATTTCTGTGTGTATACTTTTAACAAGCATGGTATTCTTTTTTAGAAACTGGTCCTTCCTGTCCAAAGTAAAAAAGACAAATCTCACTATCCTTCCTTCTGAGGACTAGTCCTTAAATTTGTTCATTCTTCTGTCTGTCCATGGTATGTATATTCCATATTCTTCACCAACTTCATAATTCACAGGCATCTCTTCGTTGGACAACCTTATTCATTGTTCAGATTTTGCATATATACGAAATGATTGAAATTACCATGGATTGGGCAAGATGCACCGTAGACCTCAAAGTGACGTCTTTGCTTTTAATACTTTAAAAACAGTCTTTTACAGCAGATTGTTGTTGTTGTTGTTAAGTGCCATCGAGTCGGTTCCGACCCATAGCGACCCTCTACAGGGTTTCCGAGGCTTGTAAATCTTTACGGGAGCAGAAAGCCTCATCTTTCTCCCGCGGAGCGGCTGGTAGTTTTGAACTGCTGACCTTGCGGTTCACAGCCCGATTCGTAACCACACGCTACCAGAGCTCCTTTGCAATATGGCATTTAATTTCTTAACTATTACTTTCATGATGTTAATAATTGTTGTTGTTAAGTTGTTTCCAACTCATAGCAACCTTGTATAGGGTTTCCAAGGCTTTAAATCTTTATGGAGGCACAAAGCTTCATCTTTCTCCTGCGGAGTGGGGTTTGGACTGCTAACCTTGTAATTTTCCATCCACTGCTTATTGTATGGAGCCATTGTGCTCCCCAATGTTGATAATGGATCCAAGTAAAATGAAATAATTGATGACATCAATATTTTATCTGTTTATCATGATGTTTATTGGTCCAGTTGTGAGGATTTATTTTTTCTTTATGTTGAGGAGTAAATCATACTGAAGGCTGCAATCTTTGATCTTCACTAGTAAGTACTTCATATCCTCTTCACTTTCGGCAGGCATATCTCTGGTTGTTAATGTGCCTTCCTCCAATCCTAATACCACTTTCTTCTTCATATAGTTCATTGTCTCAGGTTATTTGTTCAGCATACAGATTGACTAAGTATGGTGGGTGAATGGATACAACACTATTGTACACTTTTCCTGCTTTTAAACAATGCAGTATCTCCCTGTTCTACACAAACAACTACCTCTTGGTCTATGTATAGGATCTGTATGAGCATAATTAAGTGTTCTGGAATACCCCTTCTTTGAAGTGTTTTCCATAATTTCTTATGATTCATACTGCCAAATGCTTTTATGTAGTCAATAAATACAGGTCTTATGGTATTGTGTTTTCAACGAAGATCCCAATGACATCAGCAATGATATCTCTTGTCACACATCCTCTTCTGAATCCAGCTTGAATTCCTGGCAGTTTCCTGTTGATGTACTGCTGCAACTGTGTTTGAATTCTCTTCAACAAGATTTTATTTGTATATTATAGTAATGATATTGCACCACAATTTCTGCATTTTATTGGGTCACCTTTCTTTGGAATGGGCACAGATATGGATCTCTTGCAGTCAGTTGATTATTAGTCTTCCAAATTTCTTTGTATATTAGTGAATGTTTCCAGTTTTGAATTCTTTTGTTGAAACATTTCAATTGGTATTCCATCAATTCCTGGAGACTTGATTTTTGCCAGTGCCTTCAGCACATCTTTTTTTCCCCTCCTCCTTTCTATCAATTTTTATTTATTGCAAAACTAACATTATACAGCATAATAATATAACATAAAAATTAGCACATCTTGAACTTCATCTTAAATACCATTGGTTCTTGATTCATATGCTACCTTCTGAAATGGTTGAATGTCTATAAGTTATTTTTGACTCAACTCAACATGAGAAGAAACAGCTACATGCATCCATTAGTAATGGAAATGTAGAATGTATGATGCATAAATCTAGAAATATTATAAGTCCTCAAAAATGAAATGGAACACTTGAATTTGGATATCCCAGGCATTAGTGAGCTGAAATGGACCAGTATTGGCCATCTTGAATCAGATAGTCATATGACCATCTATGCTGGTAATAAAAAATTAAGACGTAAAGCGCCACATTTACTGTCAAGAGAACACTTCAAAATCTGTCCTGAAATACTATGCTGCCAGTGATAATATCCATAGACCTAAGGAAAGACCAGTTAATAAGACTAAGCCTGTTGTTGCTACTGTAGTCAGGTACTCTTGAATTGGCTCATATTCATAGTGACCCTATGCTCAACAGAATGAACACTACCTGGTTCTGCTCCTTCCTCACAATTGTTCCTATGTTTTCATCCGTTCCTGCAGCCACTATGTCAGTCTATCTCATTGAGGCTTTTTCTCTTTTTCACGGATCCTCTGTTTTACTAAGCATGATATCCTTCTCCAGGGACTGATCCCTCCTGATAACATGTCCAAAGTCTCCCCATCCCTGTTTCCAAGAAGCATTCTGGCTGTACTTCCTTCAACACAGATTTGTTTATTCTTCAGACAATCCATGGCTCATTCAATAATTTCCACCAACACCATAATTCAAATGCACCAATTGATCTTCTCAGGTCTTCTTTATTCATTATTCAGCTTTCACATGCATATGAGGCAATTGAAAATACCATAGCTTGGGTCATGTATACCTTAGTCTTTAAAGTGACATCTTTGCTTTATGATATGTGAAAAGCATCTTTTGCAGCAGTTTGCCCCGTGTAATACATTATTTGATTTCCTGACTGCTGATTCCAGGGGACCTTGATTATGGATCCAAGTAAAATGATATCCTTGCCAACTTCAATTCTTCCCCTGGTTACTATGATGCTGCTTATTGGCCCATTTGTGAGGACTTTTATTTCTTTATGTGAGTTGTAATCCATACTGAAGGCTGGATTCTTTTATCTTCATCAGCAAGTGCTTCAAGTCCTCTTTACTTTCAGCAAGTAAGATTTTTCATCTGCACATCTCAGTTGTTTAATGAGCCTTCTTCCAATCCTGATGCCATGCTTTTTTTTTCATATAGTCCAGCTTTTTGTAATATTTATTCAGTATACAAATTGAATTATTAATACAAAAAATTATGGTACAGCCCTGACACACACCTTTCCTGATTTTAAAGCATTCAGTATCCCATTGTTTGTTTGAATGACTTCTTTGTCCATTGACATATTCTACATAAACATAATTCAGGTTTCTGGAATTCCCAAATTATGTTATCCATAATTTGTTATGATCCACCCAGTTCAATGGCTTGGCACAGTCAATAAACCACAGATAAACATCTTTCTGGTATTCTATGCTTTCAGCCAAGATCCATCTGATATCGGCAATATGTTGTTGTTGTTGTTGTTAAGTGCCATCGAGTCGGTTCCGACCCATAGCGACCCTATACAGGGTTTCCGAGGTTGTAAATCTTTACGCGAGTAGAAAGCCTCATCTTTATGGAATTCAGCCCAGCGTCAGAGAAATGGGAGGAGGCTGCCACGAAGGTTACACTTGGTAGAACAAAGCGACACACACATGAAAACCACTTGAATAAACACAACTGCTGGTGATGTAGGATAAGCACTGGATTGCTAACAGAAAGGCTGATGATTCAAATCCACCAGATGCTCCTCAAAACCCTTGTTGTTGTTGCTAAGTGCCGTCGAGTCGGTTCCGACCCATAGCGACCCTGTACAGGGTTTCCGAGGCTGTAAATCTTTACAGGAGCAGAACGCCTCATCTTTCTCCCACGGAGCAGCTGGTAGTTTCGAACTGCTGGCCTTAAGGTTCGCAGCCCGATTCGTAACCACTACGCTATGCAATGTTAATATGAGTCAGAACCAACTCGATGACACTTAAAAAAAGCCACAACAATACAGTTGCCATGGGAGTACTGGTGGCACTGTAGGATAAGCACTAGACTGCTAACCACAGTTCAATGCCAGCAGTTCAAACCTACCAGCTGATCATGGGAGAATGGGCGACTTTATGCTCCTGTAAAGATTTATAGCCTCCAAAACCCTATACAGGGTCGCTGTGAGTCAGAACTGACTAAAGGGGACCTAACAACAACACAATTCCTACAGGAGCATTGTAGGATAAGAACTAGACTGCAAACCACAGTTCATGGTTAGCAATACCATCTGCTCCATGGGAGAAAGATGAGTAAAAACCAACTAGATGGTATTTAACAAAAACAACAACAAAAGATACATAGCCTCAGGAACCCTACACAGGGTCACTATGAGTTGAAAACAGCTCGACAGGACCTGACAACAATAATTCATTTCCCACATGTGCCTCTCACTTTCTTTGTTTAACTTCATTACAAACACAATTCCAAGGTGAGAGAATTATCAGCTATGTAGCCACCTAAGCACATAAGAGAACAAATCATTTTGAACCCATTTTAACAGATTACTGCATATTGAATCAGTAATTAACACAAGTAAGGTGCTGTTTCTACATGTGCGTCATTTGTTCATTGAGGAAGGCATCAATTGAACCCTTAGTTCCATAATATAGCAAGCTAGTATACATTAGAATTAATTTAAAATTATGTTACATTTCTTTGGTATTTCTATATTGCTTCAATAGATGTGTTTCTGAAATATTGTATATGAAGAATGCATTGTAAAAATAAGTCTTTTATACTAAATTTCCTGTTTCCATTTTTAATTTCCTATAATAACATATAACTCTTATCATCTACTCCCAAAATATTCTGTCTTTGTCAGTGTAAAATTTGCATGTATTGAGTTCTTAATTTAAATAATAAATTAGTCAAAAGAATAGTCAAATCAGAATTTTCATATTGTCATTTCAATAAAAAGAACAAAACACATATATTAGCGTGCACTACACATGGGCTCAAACATAGCAATTGTGAGGATGGCATAGGACGAGGCAATGTTTTGTTCTGTTGTGCATTGGAAGCTATGACTTGAAACCAACTTGATGGCCTCCAACAATAGCACATAAATATAATTTCTTCTTCTAACTCTAAGAGTTTATTTATTTATTTATTAATGTTTAAGCAATCATCTTCCTTAAGTATTAAACAGAATCCATGTGAGTAAAAGTCTTACAGATATATATTGGGTATATTTGGGTATGGAACCCAAAATTCACTAATCTTAATCTCACGACATACGTTTATAAACAAAAATAGTCGTTTTATAAAACAGTGCTATCTTTCTTCTGTTATACATGACATAAGCTTTGGAATGTTGTTGTTAAATTAAGTGCTGTTGAGTCGGTTCTGACTCACAGTGACCTTGTATATGTTTCCAAGGGGTAGGTGGTGATCTTGAACTACTGACCTTGCAATTCAAGCCAATGTTGTTAAGAGATATATATTCATGAAGAATGAACTAATTATTTAAGAAGTAATTTCTGGTTGCTTTTCTCTGTTATCCTATACTAAAATTTGTGATTGACATATCCATCCCTTAGAAAAATTCATACTTTCTCAAAGTCACAAAACATGTATTTGTAGTAGAATATTCACTTGCTGAGAAAAATAGTTCTAAGTTGTTGTTATTGTTAGAGTTAGAAACCTGCTTATTTAGAATTCAGGTAAGAACTGAACATAACTCAGTAGATCTGAGCAGATTGTCCAAGTCCTTTGTTAGCATGACAGGACCCCTCTTTCCTGGGCATTACTGAAGACAAAAGTCCTAAATTGTTTTCAAATACCAGGTTTTCCCACTTTCTATTCTTTTAACATGAAAATATTTACTTGGAAAAGATTCCTGACTGATTTACAGAGAAAACTCCTTTGTGTTAACCTCTCTTTTAACATCAGAAATTTTAAGGAAGTGGTACCTCCACCCACCACAATTTATTGTGCGTAATCAGCATGTTATGCTAAATATCACACAAATAGCAGGATAGCTATGACTTTCTTATAAGGCATTGTGATTATGTATCACTTTAGCGATTACTTTTCTAACTTAAGCCCATCCTTAATAACTCATCAGCCAGAAATCACAAATCTGCTCTTAGGTTCCTGTGTCCTTCAGAAACATGGCTATTCTAGGAACACCTTACACTTTAACTTTTTCATAGTCATTAGTCATAAGGCAAATGAAGTGTCTCTCAGTGATAAATCATCATAGAGTCAGGCAGATGTGTGTATTTAAAGGTGAGTGTATGACTGAAATCTACTCTGTGTGTTTGTGTATGAGAGAGAGAGAATGAGTCTGGAATGGTTATTTACCATTCCTTTTCTTAAGCTTAGCATACCTTTATCATATCCTGTGGTCACATTTCACACTCTTATTTTTCTATTGCTATATATTCTGGACTAGCCACTTCTACATTTTCATATTCCCGTAACACATGATCACTAGTTTCATGTCCAGATTCTCTGCTCCCTCAGATCTGCTACTGCTGGTGGTGAACTGTCAAGTCGGTTCTGACTCACAGTAACACTGTATGTCATTTCTGAGGCTGTAAATCTTTACAGAAGCAGAAAACCTTATCTTTCTTCTGCTGAGCCATTGGTAGCTTCCCAATTGAATACTAGGCTACCAGGGTTCCCATTCATACCAACTAGGCCCCAGGATAGTAAACACAGGACTGCTAAGTATGGAGCAATTGCTCACCAGTCCTAGAAACCCTGTGAAGAGCATAGGCAAGATGAATAACTTTTTTTTTCTTTCTTTCACTTTTTACTGTAATTTAGGTGAATGCTTACAGAGCAAATTGTTTTTCCATACAATTCACACCTGTTTTGTTTTGTGACACTGATTGCAATCACACAATATAACCACACCCTTCCCATTTCTTCCCTGCATTTTTTTTTTTTTGTCCTTTTTTCCTATCCCTTCCCACCTTTCGGCAAAGATGCTGCCCTTTTTAATCTCACATGGTTGATATAACCAGTGTGTACCTCCTTGGTGTTATTGTTAATCTTATTGGTCTGTCATATGGCTGAAAGTTGGATCACAAAGATAAGTTCAGTTCCAGGCTTGAAAAGTCCTTAAGGGCTAGAGTCTCGGATGTTCCACCAGTCCCTATCAGACCAATAAGCCTTGTCTTTTATTATTATTATTATTTTGCGTTTTGTTCCACGTTTTTCTCCCACTCTTTTCAGGATTTCTTATAGCAATCACTTTCAGAGTGGTCCGCAATGGTAGCTGGGCACCATCTAGTTATTCTTGTCTCAGGGTCCTGGAGGCTGAAGTCATATGGTTCATTAGTCCTTTGGGCCAATTATTTCTTTGTGCTTTTGGTTTTCTTCACTCTTTTTTGGTCCAGATGGAGCGAGGCCAGTACTTGAAACTTTAGATGACCACTCAACTATAACTTTTTATTTCTCTTTCATCTCCAACAGCATTTAGTGCTGGCACATATTAAGTGCTCAATAAATGTTGAAGGATGGAAGAGAGATAAGGAGGGGAGGAAGGAAAAAGAAAGGAAGGAAGGAAGACCCATTCTACAAGTAGTTTGGTCAAAAAAAAAATTTTGGTAACTTATGTTTTTAAGGCACAGTACAAGGAGGGAGTCCTAGTGTGGTGCTGTGGGTTAATGCGCTGAAATGCAAAGTTGGTTTGAACTACAAGGTCGGTGGTTCAAGCTCATCAGCTGCTCCTTGGACACTTGTACAGGGTCAGAACCAACTCAATGGCAATTAACAACAACAACATAAGGAAGCCGGTGGCAAGGAAACTTCAATATTGAAACAATACAAGACTTTGTCCTTGTGTGTGTTGTGTGTGTGAGAGAGAGAAGAAAAGAGAGAAAGACATGAGGATGAGGAGAAAGAGGAAGCAGAGAAGGAGAAGAAAGGGGAGAGGAGGCAAATGGAGGTGACTAACACCCATGGGGTAGTGATGATGGTGACAATGATGATAATTCTATAAACAGACTTACTGATTATTAACAGTGGGAGACCAAAATAAATAAAGTTTTTAAAATGAGAAGAAAACAAAATCATGGGTTCAGATACAATGTTGTTGTTGTTAAGTGCCATTAAGTGTGTTCCCACTCAGAGTGACCCTGTGTAGGGTTTCTGAGCAGCAGCTGGTGACTTTGAACTGCCGACCTTGAGGTTCAAACCAACCCTTGTGGTCCAGTACATTATCCAATAGTGTCACACCATGACTCCTCAGCTATAACATGCTACTTATAATAATGTACATGAACTGCTTACTATCTAAGTCAGATTACTTTGTAGTATAATAATGATATAGGAGAGTACTAAACGTATATGATTACTTTTATTATACTTTTAGCCTATTATAACATTAATCTGTATGTGTTGTTTTATAGATGCTCATATGAAACGGTGTCATAGAAATCATGCTAGAGATCTCATGATAGAATTTTGCAAGACCAATGGTGTCTTCATTGAAAAGACCTTTTTCAACAACATAAACAGCAACTATACACATGGAACTCTCCAGATATAATACACAAGAATCAAGTTGACTATGTTGTTGTTGTTAAGTGCTATTAAGCCAGTTCTGACTCATAACAACCCTGTATAGGGTTTCTTAGGAGCAGCTGGTGAGTTTGAACTCCTGACCTTGTGGTTTGCAGTCCAATGCTGATCCTACAGCACCACACCAGGAGTCAAACCTGACTATATCTGCAAGAAAAGACAGGGGAGAAGCTCAATATCATCAATACAAACAAGACTCAGGGTGACTGTAGAAGGGAACATCAATTTCAAGTTCAGGTTGAAGCTGAAGGAAATTAAACTTGCTCAAGAGAGTTAAAATATGACTTTGAATATATTCCACCTGAATATAGAGACCTTCTCAAGAACAGATATGATGCATCGAATACTGATGACTGAAAACAGGAAGAGTGTGGGATAACACCAAGAAAATTATAAAGGAAAGAAAAAGGTCATTTAAAAAGACAAGAAAGAAAGAAAAGACCAAAATGATATCAGAAGAGACTCTAAAACTTGCTATTAAACATACAGTAACTAAAGCAAATGGAAGAAATGATGAAGTGGAAGAGCTGAACAGAAAATTTAAAAGGACACCTTGAGAAGACAAAGGAATGTATAATAATAAAATGTGCAAAGACCTGTGGTTAGAAAACCAAAAGGGAAGACTACACTCAGCATTTTGCAAACTAAAAGAACTGAAGAGAGAATTCAAGCCTGGAATTGCAAGGACTGAAAAACTTACAGGGTTCTGTGTGTAAAATATTGAACAATGAAGGAAGCATCACAAAAAGGTGGAATAAACAGAATCACTGTAACAAAAACAATCAGTTGATGATTTCAGGAGGCAGCATATGATCAAGAATCGATGGTGCAGAAGGAACAAGTCCAAGCTGCACTGACAGCACTAGTGAAAAACAATGCTCCAGGAATAGATGTAGTACCAATTGAAATGTTTACTTGTGTTTTGTTGACAATGCAAAGATATTCAACTGTTTGGATGATAACAAACTATGGATAATATTACAAAGAATGGGAATTCCAGAACACTAAATTGTGTTCATGCAGAACAGGAAGCAGCCATTAGACCAGAAAAAAGGATACTGTGTGGTATAAAGTCAGGAAAGGTGAGCATTATGGTTGTATCCTTTACAATATGTATTCAATTTGTATACTGAGCTATAATAAAAAAAAAGCTGGGCTATATGATGAACTTGGCAACAGGTTTGGAGAAAAGCTCATTAAAAATTAGTGATATGCAGATAGCACAACTATATAGCTTGCTATAAATGAGAGAATTTTAAGCACTTGCTGATGAAAATTAAAGACTATAGTATTCAGTATGTACTATGACTCTTGTCAGTCCACCACTCATCTGTAAGTTTGCCATATGGCAGTGGAATGCATGTTGCTGTGATTCTGGAATCTATATACCTTTATTTTAAATATAGCAAGGTCACCATGGTGGACGGGTTTCAGATGAGCTTCCAGACTAAGACAGGCTAGGGAGAAAGAGAGACAGAACACTGCCAGATATTTAGCCACTGAAAACATTATGCATAGCAGTGAGACACTGTCCTCACCAGAATATTGAATACTGAAACATGATGAAGAGCACCAGAATATTGTCAGGTATAGTGCCAGAAAATGAGCTCCTCTGTTTGGAGGGCACTCAAAATATGACTAGGGAAAAGCTGCCTCCTCAAAGCAGAATTGACTATGATAACACAAATGGAGTAAAACTTTCAGGACCTTCATTTACTCATGGTGAGCAAATCAAAATGAGGAGAAACAACTGTAAACACCCAATAATAATCGGAACATGGAATGTACAAAACATGAATCTGGGAATATTTGAAGTTGTCAAAAGTGAAATGGATCACACAAACATCAATATCCTGGGCATTCATAAAGTGACATGGACTGATTTTGGTTGTTTTGAAGATGACAACTACATGGATCACTATGCTGGAATGACAAATTGAAGAGGAATGTCACCTCATTAGTCATCAAAAAGAGCATTTCAAGATCTATCTTGCAATACAACACTGTCTGTGATAGGATACTAGCCATATAACTACAAGGAAAACTAGTTAATATTACTATTATTCAAATTTATGCACCCACAACTAAAGCCAGTGATGATGAAATTGAAGAATTATACCAATTTCTTCAGTCTGAAATTGATAAAAATATACAATCAAAAGTTATTGATAATTACTGGTGACTTGAATGTGAAAGTTGGAAACAAAGAGGAAGGATCAGCAGTTGAAAAATATGACCTTGGTGGTAGAAACGATGCTGGAGATCACATGATAGAATTTTGCAAGACCAATGACTTCTTCATTGTAAATACCATTTTTAAACAACATAAAAGACTACTATACATGTGGACCTCACCAGATGGAATACACAGAAATCAAATTGACTACATCTGTGAAAAGAGATGGTGAAAAAGCTCCATATCATCAGCCAAAACAAGGCCAGGGGCAGATTGTGGAACAGACCATCAATTGCTCAAATGCAAGTTCAGACTGAAGTTGAGGAAAATTAAAACAAGCCCATGAGAGTCAAAATATGACCTTGAACATATACCACCTGGATTTAGAGACCATCTGAAGAACAGATTTGATGTATTAGACACTAATAACCGAA
>NW_006408711.1:3821630-3823646 GCF_000296735.1 Chrysochloris asiatica
CCTGTGCTTTATTGACTATGCAAAGGCTTTTGATTGTGTGGATCATGACAAGGTATGGACAACATTGCAGAGAATGATTATTCCAGAACACTTACTTGTGCTCATATGAAACCTATACATAAACCAAGAAGCAGTTGCTTGAACAGAACAAGGGAATACTGAATGGTTTAAAATCAGGAAAGGTATGTGGCAGGATTGTGTTCTTTCACCATACTTATTAAATCTGTATGCTGAGCAAATAATTCAAGAACCTGCATTATATGAAGAAAAACATGGTATCAGGGTTGGAGGAAGATTTATTAACAACCTGGGATATGCAGATGACTCAACCTTGCTTGCTACAGACATCTTCTCAGGATCAGTCTACTCTACCCGAACTGAAAGAGCTTTAAGGGTGAACAAAATGCTCCTAAAGGAAATTATCCAATGATTTTGGTTACCCTTAAGCCTTCAAAATGATAATGGGCCTGCTTTTACAGCTAACGTGACACAAGGAATAGTCCAAACCTTAGGAATCAAGTGACATCTCCATACTTCCTGGAGGCCTCAGGTCTCAGAAAAGTTGAAAGAGCTAACTGAGCTCTGAAAAGAACCCTAGCTAAACTGTGTTAAGAAACTAAAAGAAGTTGGGTAAATATTCTACCAATTAAGAATAAGAACCTCCCTTAAGGGAAATCTAAAATAAAACCATTTTGAGATCCTTTATGAGCGACCTTATTTATAAAAAATCCTGGACCAATTCTCTGAAGACACATATCTCTTAAAACACATTGTCCGATTGGGTCAAGAACAAACAGCCTTGTTGTCTATTTCCCGAAAGCATTAGAGTTTCCTGTTATCTTAGAGGAGAGTGTTATGTAGGTAGAATAGGGAAAGGAAGAGGATCTCAATTTACTCTCTGTGTAGCCTGTCTCAGCAGAAACAAGCCAGCCTCTGCAATAAGGAAGTACTGAGAAGAGGATTGGGTGAGAGGGGAAACCACTGCAAAGGGGAAATAAAGTTAGTCAATAATAAGCTGGAACCTGAAATAAAAGACTCCTCGGAAACCCTATACAGGGTCGCTATGGGTCGGAACCAACTCGTCGGCACTTCACAACAACAACAAGGAAAATATATATGCACAATTTCCCCAGAATGGCCACTTGGATACTTATGAGTACAGCTCATGCCCCAGAGGATATAAAGGAAAAGTAATTGTATTCAGGGCTCCTCTTCATCTGCATTCGAAAGGTGTAAACCTGATCTTATTCCTCTGTAAGAATGTCTATGCTTAATAATTTCTGTCTATCTTTCATCTGCCTAAGACTCTTGTCCTTCTAAACTCTTTGGTGAGGTGTAAGTGTGTCACATCTTCTTTGGAAAGACAGTAGCGCCATTCCGGGGAAAACACTTCAATTGTAATAGGAGGAGAAGTAAGGGACAGGAACTTGGGTGGTATGTTCTCCTGGGGTGGTAAATTCTTAATGTTGATTGTTTGTATGTTGTTGTTGTTAAGTGCCGTCGAGTCGGTTCCGACCCATAGCAACCCTGAACAGGGTTTCCGAGGTGTAAATCTTTACGGGAACAGAAAGCCTCATCTTTCTCCCGCGGAGCAGCTGGTAGTTTCGAACTGCCTGATTCGTAACCACTACATATAGTGTCTTCTTTTTCTTCACAGATATTGCTACCAATGTCCTCTGACTATGTGATTCCTCCTTCATACTGCGTGTGTCTCTCTGGCCATCCATGTTCTTTGTAAGTATCACATTGCCCTTCCAGACAGTGGTTCCTGGTATCCTCAGTGTTCACATCTGGTCCATGGACAACACTTGTGTTTTTTTTTTTTTTTTTTTAAGCCAGAACACCAATAGAAGTGTACCTTGCTTCCAGCATAGTTCTTTTTTCTTTCCTCTACCATCCCAGGCCTAAAGAAGCTCTGGTAGCACAGTGGTTATGAATTGGGCTGCGAACTGCAAGGTCAGCAGTTTGAAACTACTAGCTGTTCTGCAGGAGAAAGATGAGGCTTTCTGTTCCCAT
>NW_006408711.1:3830279-3833141 GCF_000296735.1 Chrysochloris asiatica
TATTTTTCAAATTTTATTTTCAAATAAGAAAACTCAGTATTAGAAAAAGAAAAGCAATTTGCCCAAGACCTTTGAGCCAGGATTTGAATAATTAGTGAGAGAAAGCAATGAAGTGTTTTTTATTTAAGGTTTTCTTTGTATGTGTATTACTTATAACATTATACAAGCTAGACAGAGGTTTTTAATTTATCATATATTTTGGTAGAAATTTGCTCAAATTTGGATACCCTGTATTTCAAATATTTGTGCTAGTTTATCAACCTGACTTTGTCTACCTAAACCTTGGATGGTTACACTGCCATCTGGTGTTGCCTATGTGAATGGGAAGTTCAATGCTACTGAATTATGAGTTGGAATCAACTCTATGTCAATGGTGCTTAAAGCTGTAAAATGGCACCCTGATGGCGCTGTGGGTTAAGCACTGGGTTAAGAACTGCAGGTCTGCCATTTGAACCACCATCCACTCCTCAGGAAAATGATGAACCTGTCTGCTCCCATAAATATTTATAGTCGCAGACAGTCTATGGAGTAGTTCTACTTTATCCTATAGGGTCACTATGAGTTGGCATCAACTCAGTGGCAGTGGATTTGGTTTGGTTTGGTTTGAGGAATACTGTAAAAAAAAGGAAGCCTGGTGGTGTGGTGGTTAAACACTCAAATGCTAATCAACGGTTGCCAGTTGAAAGCCACCAGTTCCTCTGTGGGGTAAGATAAGGCAGTCTGCTTCAGAGATGATTATAGCCTTGGAAACCCTATAGGCCAGTTCTACTCTGTTGGAATTGATTTGATGAAAATGTAATTTGTTTTGTTTTTTAAGATTGTGAAGGTGCCCTGTTGGTGCAATGGTTAAGCACTCAGTTGCTGACTGAAAGGTCAATGGTTCGAACCAACCAGATGCTCTGTGGGAGTAAAGACCTAGCAATCTGCTCCCATAAAGAATACATTTTAAGAAGCCCTGTGGGGCAGTTCTATCGTATAGGATTGCTATGAGTCAGAATTGACTCCACAGCACACAAAAATGACAATAAGGCTGTAAATATGGGGTTCCTGTGTGATACAAATGGTTACTGAAAGGTTGGATGTTTGAATACTAGAAAGTCTCCAAGAAAAGTGTGGAGATCTACTTCTGAAAAAGCAGCCACTGAGAACCATATGGAACACACATGGATTCACTATGAGCTGGAATTGACTCCACAGAAACAAGAAAAGCTATAGACATTTGCTCATTTAATATTTCAATAATTCTAAAAAAATAGATATTACTATTTTTTATGGATAGCTTTATACAGTAGTAGAACCAGGACTTGATCCCAGTTGTAACTCCAAACTTATTTGTAACCATTATGTTCTACTCTCTAAAGTAGAAACAGTTTAAGACTTGCAAAATCAGAAATCCACTTCTAATTAAGCCACATAAACTTTTTGAAAACTTATATTATGATGTAATGTATATTCATAAGCAGATATTTGTCACGGTAACCACTTTTATGTGCATATAAACCTTTATTAGATTATGATGGTATATTAAGTTGGTAAATTTTATATTCATATAAAACATGAATCACGTATAAGCATACAAAAGAGTTTTTTATATCATTTTCTTTAGTCCTTGGTCCATAGGAGTGCTATAGTTTTGGAATGTAGTTTCAAGGCAAGTAAACTAAAAGTTTACAGTTCTATTCTATTCTACGGGATTACCAAACATATCATTGTATTTCAGTAGTGCTATATGGAGCTCTGGTAGCATAGTGGTTACGAATCAAGCTGCGAACCTTAAGGTCAGCAGTTTGAAACTACCAGCCACTCCGCAGAAGAAAGATGAGGCTTTCTGCTCCTGTAAAGATTTACAGCCTCGGAAACCCTGTACAGGGTCGCTATGGGTCAGAACCGACTTGACAGCACTTAACAACAACATGTCTTAGGACCCCTGCTTCCTCAATCTCCTAAGCCTGTTCAATGTTATTTTATGGTGTTATTAATATCTCCATCCACCATCTAGCCAATTATAAAAGAAGAAAGGAGAATCTCCAAATAACTTCATTATTTACTCACATAATTTTCCTTTTCATTTTTTAGCTGTTGTTGTTGTTAAGTGCCGTCAAATCGATTCCAACCCATAGCAACCCTGTATAGGATTTCGGAGGAGCAGCTGGTGAGCTTGAACTGCCGACCTTGCTGTTGAAATGGCTTTGCAATCTGGCGCAATAACCCACAGCTGCTAACCCAAGGGAGAAGAATGATAGCCTGGTATTTCACCAACTACATGAAATCTACTCTTAAACATTTATTATCTTTAGTTCAATAAGCATTATGTAAAATGTATATGTAATACTGTTATATAAAAGAAACAAAATGCTATATGGAAACATTGGCCTTTTTACTTTATAGTATTTCTCCAGTAGTTCATTAGCTGAATGGTTTGTACTATTACTCTCCTTTATTACATGAGAAAACCTGATTATCTCAGATTGTAAATCTAACTATCAAAGCACAACTTTTTCAAAATGAATGGAATAAACATGCTTGGTGAGACCAACTTCCAATGTTGTACCCATTATCTTGATAAGAACTTTCATCTTTAAAGGAGGAAACCTAGTGGCATAGTAGTTAAGTGCTCGGTTGCTAACCAAAAGGTTGACAGTTTGAACCCACTCAATCACTATGAAGGAGAAAGTTTTGGTAATCTATTTTTTTAATCTTTTTTATTTTTTAAGGTTTTTATTGTGGATTTAGTGAAAGTTTACAGGGCATATCATCAGTTTTACATTCAACAAATCATATACCTTGTTTCATTACATTGATTATAATCCCTTCCATGTACCATCAGTTAACAGTATTTCTCTCTATCCACTTTAGCTTTTT
>NW_006408711.1:3834483-3839575 GCF_000296735.1 Chrysochloris asiatica
TATTTTTTTGTGAATATTTACAACCTTGGAAAACCTAAAGGATAATTCTTTAAGGTGGCTATGACTTTAAATCAATTCCATGGAAACAATTTGGTTTTGAATGTTAATACATCTTTAAAATTACTTGTAATTTACAGAATATGTTCAACATAGTTGTTTTTTATCCTTACTATTAAAGTTTGTATGAGCTCAAATGTACATATTTTGAGGATGACCAGGACCCAGCAGTGTCTCATTCTGTTGTGCACAGGGTCACTATGAGTTGGAGCCAACTTGACAGCACCTAACAACGACAGCATTATGGTTTGCAGTAAGAATACCTATTCGAATTTTGCAGATGAGGAAATTGAGACACACAAAGGTTTTAATCTTTAGGGTCATAGCTAAGAAGTAGAAAAGCTAGGACTGAAACTCTAATCCAGAACCAGTCTATTTGAAAGGTTTTGCTAATGTGTACACTATTGCCAATTTCTAAATTATCTCTTTTTCCCCAATAGATGAATTCATAAGAGAATAATCCTGTAGTCAAGGAAGTTTAGGAAATACTGCACATTAATTTTTCCACTGGAAGAACCACAATATTTACCATTTTTAAAAGCTAGACAGAATCTTACATTGATAAAGCTTGTTTACCTGTGCTTAATCTGGTTTCATTTCTCAGATTTACTTGATATTTGAAGTTTTCTTCTCAAGTAATTGCTCTATCATCCCAAGAATCTGCATGGATAGCTGCTCTAATGAATAGTTTATCGACTATTTAAAAAGGTCTGGGTACTACAAACGCATGAATGGACAGTAATTAGCGTGAGAGTTTAGCAAAAATTAGAGGAACAAAGTGTTCTTGAAAGTTCATGCTTTTGTTTTTAGTTCTTCCCCAAAAGGACTTGCTACACTATTGTTATTGTTAGTAAGTGCCTTGGAGTCAGTTCGGACTCATAGAGACCTTGTCTAGGGTTTCTAAAGAGTAGCTAGTAGATTTGAACTGTCGACCTTGTGATTCAAGTTGACCTTGCAGTTTAAACCAACCTTGTGGTCTAGTGCATTATCCTGCAGCGCCACACCAGAACTCCTGCGACTCTATAAATGCAATGAAAGCAAGAACTGTTTCTAAAAAATTTTTCTGAGATAGACATGTTTGTATACAGAAAACATATTAATTTTTCAAGTCAGTTTTACTAAACATAAGCCAATGTTTAAGGAGAAATTGAACAAATTAAGATTATTTTACATTTAGCGAGCAACATAGCACTGGGATATTTTCCTCAGAAAGACCATTGGAAAACCTTTCTTTATGATTATGGAATTTCTCAACTTCATCACTCAATGACTTGATCAGTGTTCCTGACAGAATTTTCTTAAAGGATCAAATGCATGTCGATACTATACTAGAGGTTCTACAGATATGTTATAAGATAAATGAACCTTAAAAGTGACTGAGCAGTAATTATATTCCATGGTAATTTTCGGACATTAACAAAATCAATCCTTGTTAGCTTTTTTTTTTTGGGGGGGGGTGTCTTTTCTATTCACTTTCATTCTCACTTTTTTTATTGATCCAAATTTCTTATGCTAGATCTATATGGTACCAGAATCTCAGAAACTGAGAACAGTGAAAACACTGGAATATTTAGAATTGACAAATGCCATCCTTCACTCAGAAGGATGTTGCTTTCTGTTTCCCCTCTTTCCCTGCCCTCCTGAAATGAAACCTAAAATTTAAACCTAGACTCTCTATTGTACCCTATTTCAGTAAGGTCTTAGATTAGCATTCCATGTTGGGCACTAGATTAGACCCTTAGTTCCCCATGAATAACAACCATGCTTGTAATAAAGGTCAAAAACAACATTTGAGCTATGTAGTTTTCTTTTAAACATTTAACTCCTATCTGCATGTGCACCTATGCACCTATCCCCCACCACACAAAACAAACAGACAAACACATGTATGCAAAATATTTACTGAATTAGTTATTTTTCAATAAATGTATGATTTGATGAATGAGGGACGGATGATCTGTTCTGTAAACCTTCACTCAATTCACAATAAAAAGTTAAAAAAAAAAAAAAGTATTTTATTACTAAGAAAATGTAAAGATCCAGCATGCCTTTCCCAACTGGTAAACTATCAAATTAGTGTCACCTTTCATTTCACCCTACAATTTTCTCCCTATCACTTTTATTATGAAAGTTCTTGCTGTTGTTAAGTATCATTGAGTCTGTTCTGACTCATAGCGACTCTACATAACAGAATGAAACACCACCCGCTCTTGTGCCATCCTCACAATTGTTGTTATGACTGAACCCATTGCAGCTGCACTGTGCAAATCCAGCTCATTGAGATCTTCTTTGTTTTTGCTAACCCTCCACTTTACCAAGCATGATGTCCTTTTACAGGCTCTGGTCCCTCCTGATAATATGTCTGAAGTATAAGAGATGAAATCTTGACATACTGGCTTCTAAGGAGCATTCTAGCTGTATTTCTCCCAACACATGTATTTTTCCTTCTAGCAGTTCATGGTACTTTCCATAATCATCTCCAAGATCGAGACTTGTCTGTCAGTTTGTCGTACTGTGGTTGTTTGCATGTTGCTGTGATTCTGGAAGCTATGTCATGGGTGTTTTAAATAACAGTGAGGTCACCAATAGTGGGCAGGTTTCAGTGGAGATTCCAGACTAAGACAGACAAGGAAGAAGGAGAGACACACTACCTCTGAATGTTTAGCCGTTGAAAACCTTATGAATAGCAGTGGAATGTTGTCAGATACAGTGTTGGAAGATGAAAACATTATGAAAGACACAAGAATATTATTGGCAGATATGGTGATGGAAGATGAACCCCTCAGATTGGAAAACATTCAAAATACAACAGGGGAGGAGTTAACTTCCCAAGGTAGAGTTAATAGTGATGATGTAAATGGAGTAAAGAATTCAGGATTTTCATTTACTGATGGGGCATAATTCAAAATGAGGAGAAACAACTGCAAACATCCATAAATAATAAGAACAGAAAAGGTACAAAGTATGAAAATTCCTGTGTGGTACAAAAGATTAACATGATGGACTGCTAACTGAAAGTCTGAAGGTTTGTGTCTACAGAAAGTTACCTCAGAAGAAATGCCCAGAGACCTAGTCTGAAATCAATTCCATTGAAATCTTGTTAAGAACAGTTTAACTAACTCTGAAAGACATAAGGTTATCATGAATGAGAACGGACTATACAGCAACTGGAACTCTCATTACAGAAGCCTAGAGATTTGTTTTGTTCTAATTCTAGTACTCTTCTATACTTCAGAAAGAGATTCTTGCATTCATTTCATAGTGGAAAATTTTTACTAAATGTCATCTTGTATTTTGAACAAATAGAATCCTAGCTACTAAAGTTTAAATGTCATAAATGACCTTCACATTCTCCTCTGAATTAGTCTAAGACTTATACTTTGATGTGTTCTGTGGTATTGAGAAAATAATAGTATCTTTTCTTCTGGGGTGCATTACAATTTACCAAGCACTTTCTTATATTTTATCTTATCATTGTTTAATCACATATGAAACTGGTAAAGGAAGATGTCATTACTTTTTTTTTTAACCAATGAGGCAACCTAAGTTAGAGGGAGAATGACCCATATTACCAAGGTCACCAATAGTTGTTGTTAGGTACTGTCAAGTCAGTTCCAAGTCACAGTGAGTGGCCCAATGTATAACAAAATGAAGCACTACCTGGACCTACACCATCCTCATAGTCTTCCCTATATTTTAACACATTATTGCAGTCACTGTGCCAATGTATTTCACTGAGGAACTTCTTCATTTTTGTTGACTCTTTACATCTACCAAGCATGATGTCCTTCTCCAAGGACTGGTCCCTCCTGAAAGCATGGCCAAAGTCCTTAAGACAAAGTCTCAACATCCTGGTTTCTAAGAAGAATTCTTCCTGTACTTTGTCCAAGACAAAATTGTTTATTCCTCTGGAAGTTCCTGGTATATTCAATGTTCTTCACCAACATCATAATCCAAAGGTACTGATTCTTCTTTGGTCTTCCTTATTCATTGTCTAGATTTCAGATGAATATGAGGTAATTAAAAATACCATGACTTGGGTCAGGAGCATTTTAGTTTCCAAAATGACATCTTTGCTTTTTCAAATTTTAAAGAGGTCTTTTACAGCAGATTTGCCCACTGCAATACATCTTTTGATTTTTTGACCACTGTTTCCTTGTGTCTTGCAAGTAAAATTAAATCCTTGACAAATTCAATCTTTTCTCCATTTATCATGATGTTCCTTATTGGTTCAGTTGTGAAAAAGCTTGGATTTTGTTATGCTGAGGTATAATTCATATTGAAAACCACAGTCTTTCATCTTGATCAGTAAGTGCTTCAAGTCTTTTTCACTTGCAACAAGCAAGGTTGTGTCATTTGCAGATCAAAGGTTGTTAATGAGTTTCCTCCAATCCTAATGCCTCTTCTTACGATTATCAAGTTTCTCAGATTATTTGCTCACAATACAAATTAAATAAGTATGGTAAAAGAATATGATCATGTCACATACCTTTCCTGATTTAAAACATTCACTACCCTTTGAATAACTGTTTCTTGGTCTAGGTACAAATTCCACATGAATACAAGTGTTCTGGAATTCCCATGCTTTACAATGTCATCCATAACTTGTCATGATCCACATAGTCAAATGCCTGTGCATAATCAGTAAAACACAAGCACCATATTTCTTGTAGTCTTTGTTTTCGCTAAGATCCATAGGATATCCTTTGTTGAACTTAGTAAAATTTTTCTTAGCTATGATATTAATCCAACACTCATCTGTCAGTTTGTCTTACTGTGGTGGTTTGTGAGTTGCTGTGATTCTGAAAGCTATGCCACCGGTATTTTAAATACCAGCAGGGTCACCAATGGTAGACAGGTTTCAGATGAGCTTCCGGACAAAGACAGACTAGGAAGAAAGTGTGATGAACTACTTCCAAATCTTTAGTGACTGAAAGCCTTATGAATAGCAGAGAAACACTGTCGGATATAGTGCCAGAAAATGAACCCCTCAGGTTGGAAGGGACTCAAAATATGACTGGGAAATAGCTGCCTC
>NW_006408711.1:3840515-3842293 GCF_000296735.1 Chrysochloris asiatica
ACAGATTTGATACACTAAACACTAAAGACCAAAGACCAGAAGAGTTGTGGCATGACATCAAGAACATCATACATGAAGAAAGCAAAAAGTCATTGAGAACACAAGAAAGAAGGAAAAGGTCAAAATAGATGTCAGAAGAGACACTGAAACTTGCTCTCCAGCGTAGAGATGCTAAAGCAAATGGAAGAAATGAGGAGGTTCCAGAGCTGAACAGAAAATGTCAAAGATCAGCTCAAGAAGATAAAGACAAATATTACAACAAAATGTGCAAAGTTCTGGAATCAGAAAACCAAAAAGGAAGAACATGCTCAGCATTTCTCAAGCTGGGGAAACTGAAGAAAAAAATTCAAGCCTCGAATTTCATTATTGAAAGATTCTCTGGACAAATTATTGAATGATGCAGAAAGCATCAAGAGAAAATAGAAGGAATACACAGAGTCACTGTACCAAAAGGAAATGGTTCACGTTCAACTTTTTCAAGAGGTAGCATATGATCAAGAGCCAATAATACTGAAGGAGGAAGTCCAAGGTGCATTGAATGAATTGGCAAAGAACAAGGCACCAGGAATTGATGGAATAAAAATTGAAATCTTTCAAGAAAGTGAGGCGGCACTGGAGGCACTCACTCACTCATCTCTGCCAAGAAATTTGGAAGACAACTATCTGGCTGATTGATTGAAAGAGATCCATATTTGTGCCCATTCCAAAGAGAGGTGACCCAACAGAATGTGGAAATCATTGGACAATCTCTTCGATATCCATGCATGTAAATTTTTGCTAAAGTAATACAGAAGTGGCTTCAATCATACATTGACAGAGAACTTCCAGAGATTCAAGCCAAATTCAGAAGAGGCCGCGGAACTAGGGATATAACTGCTGATGTCCAACGGATCTTGGCTGAGAGCAGAGAGTATCAGATAGATGTATACCTGTGCTTTATTGACTGCACAAAGGCTTTAGATTGTGTGGATCATGACAAGCTACGGACAGCATTGCGAAGTATGACTATTCCAGAGCACTTAATTGTGCTCATATGGAATCTGTACCTGGACCAAAAAGCAGTTGTTCAAACAGAACATAGGCACACTGAATGGTTTAAAATTTAAAAAGGTGTGCGACAAGGTTGTATTCTTTCACCATACTTAGTCAACCTGTGTGCTGAGCAAATAATCCTAGATACTGGATTATATGAAGAAAAACATGGCATCAGGATTGGAGGAAGACTCATTAACAACCCTTGATATGCAGATGATACAACCTTGCTTACTGAAATTGAAGAGGACTTAAAACATTTACTGATGTAGATCAAAGAGCACAGCTTTCAGTATGGATTACATTTCAATGTAAAGAAAACAAAAATCCTCTCCACTGGACCAATAAACAACATTCTTATCAACAGAGTAAAAATTGAAGTTGTCAAGGATTTCATTCTTCTTGATCAACTATCAACACTCACAGAAGCAACAGTCAAGAAATCAAATGACGTATTGCATAAGGCAAATCTGTTTCTTTCACAAGACCTTTTTAAAGTGTTGAGGAGCAAAGATGTCAGCTTGAGGACTAATGTGTGCCTGATCCAAGCCCTGGTATTCTCAATAACCTCATATGCATGCGAAAGCTGAGCAGTGAATAAGGAAGAATGTAGAAGAATTGATGCTTTTGAGTTATGGTGTTGGAGAAGAATATTGAAAGTGCCATGGGTTGCCAAAAGAACCAATAAATCCATTTTGGAAGAAGTGCAGCCAGACTGCTCCCTGGAGGCCAGGGTGGCCAAACTT
>NW_006408711.1:3842823-3858193 GCF_000296735.1 Chrysochloris asiatica
GATACCATCAGATCTTGAGTCTATGCTATATCTTGATAATGGTTGCGCATCAACCAACTATTATTGGTATGTTGTTGTTAAGTGCCATCGAGTCAATTCCAACCCACAGCAACCCTCTAGAGAGTTTCCAAGGAGCAACTAGTAAGCTTGAACCACCAACCTTGCGGTTCAAACAGACTGTGAAGTCTAGCACATTAACCCACAGCACCACACTGTGTATTTCTTCTATTTTCTATTGATGATTCTTGCATCATTCAATATGTTGTCCATAGAATCCTGCAACACTATGATTCAGTGCTTGATTTTTTTCTTCAGATTTTATTTCTAATTAAATTACTTCTTTTAATTTGGAAAATACATTTTAAATAACTTCACCACAAGTTACAACAACCAAATTGTATAATTCCCTGAGAGCCATCACCAAAAAGCAAAGTTATAAAGTGAAACATAAATTTTAAAAACTGATACAGAAGAAAAAGTCAATATTATTATGAAATGTGCAAAGATCTGGAGTTAGAAAAACAAAAGGGAAAAACATACTGACCATTTCTTAAGCTGAGATAACTGAAGAAAAAATTCAAGCCTAAATTTGCAATATTAAAGGATTCTTTGGGCAAATATTGAATGATGAGGAAACCATCAAAATAAGATGAAAGGAATACACAGAGTCACTGTACCAAAAAGAAATGGTCAATATTCAACCATTTCAAGAGGTAGCATATGATCAAGAGCCAATGATTCTGAAGGAAGAAGTCCAAGGTGCCTTAAAGATACTGGTAAAGAACAAGGTGCCTTAAAGATACTGGTAAAGAACAAGAAATTGATAGAATACAAATTGAAATCTTTCAGCAAACTGATACAGCACTGGAGGCACTCATTCACTTATGCCAAGATATTTGAAATATAACTACCTGGCTAACTGACTGGAAGAGATCCATATTTGTGCCCATTTCAAAAAGAAGTGGCCCAATAGAATGTGGAAAACATCAGACAATATCATTAATATCGCAGGCAAGAAAATGTTGATAATGATAATCCGAAACCAGCTATAACAGTACATTGACAGAGAATTTCCAGAGGTTCAATCCAGATTCAGAAGAAGACGTGGAACATGAGATATCATAGCAGATGTCAGGTGAATCTTGGCTGAAAGCAGAGAATATCAGAAAGATGTTTATCTGTGCTTTATCAACTACACAAAGGCTTTCGATTGTGTGGATCATGACGAGCTATGGACAACATTGAAGAGAATAGGTATTCTGGAACACTTACTTGTGTTCATGAGGAACCTGTACATATACCAAGAGGCAGTTGTTTGAACAGAACAAGGTATCACCGAATGGCTTAAAATTAGGAAAGGTGCACACCACGGTTGTGTTCTTTCACCATACTTATTCAATCTGTATATTGAGCAAATATTCAGAGAAGATGCATTAGATGAATAAAAGCATTGCATCAGGATTGGAGGAAGACTCATTCTAACAACCTTTGATTTGCAGCTGATACAACCTTGCTTGCTGAAAGTGAATAGGACTTAAAATACTTATTGAAAAGATAAAAACCACAGCCTTTGCTATGGATTTCACCTCAATGTAAAGAACACAAAAATCCCCACCATTGAACCAACAAACAACAGCCACATAAATGGAGAAAAGATTGAACTTGTCAAAGACTTCATTTTGCTCAGATCAGCCATCAACACTCATGGAAGCAATAGTCAAGAAATCAAGTTATGCATTTCATTAGGCAAATCTGCTATGTAAGATCTCTTTAATATGTTGAAGAGCTCTAAGATATCAATGTGAAGACTAAGGTGTGCCTGACCTGTAATATTTTCAAATACCTCATATGCATGTGAAATTTGATAGTCAATAAGGAAGACTGTAGAATTTATGCATTTGAGTTATGGTATTGGAAGAGAATATTAAAAGTACCATGGACTGTAAAACAAAACAAAACAAAAAAAAATCCCAAACCAAACTGTGTTAGAAGAAATACAGTCAGAATGCTACTTGGAAGCCAGGACGGCCAGACTTCATCTCTCATACTTTGGGTATATTATCATGATATCCTGGAAAAAGACATAATGTTTGGTAAAGTAGAGGGTAAGAGAAGAAGAGGAAGGCCCCCAACGAGATGGATTGACACAGTGGCAGCAGCAGTGGGCTCAATCGTAGCAATGATTGTGAGGTGGAGCAGAACCGGACAGTGTTTTGTTCCATTGTGCACAAGGTCGCTATAAGTCTGTACCTATTTGACTGCACCCAACAACAACAACAGCAGCAATCACAGACAGATGACACCATGAACCAACAGTGCAGTATGGTTGCTGTTGTTGTTAAGTGCCATAGAGTTGGGTTCCAACCCATAGTGACCCTGTATAGTGTTTCCGAGGAACAGCTGATAAACTTGAACTGCCAGCCTCCCGGTTCAAGCAGACTTTACAGTCTAACAGTGTAACACTAGGACTCCTTAATCCCTTGTTCTAGTTTGATCACTTTAGCTATATAAATGGTATGTCATACACAAATGACACAAGTTGCCTGCTGGTAGTAAAGAGGATTTGAAGCAGTTACTGATGGATATAAAAAATTATAGCCTTCAGTATGGACTATATACTCCAATGTAAAGAAAACAAAGATTCCTACAACTGGTCCAGTAAGTAGCTTCATGGTAAATGAAGGAAAGAGTGGAGTTGTCAAATATTTCATTTTACCAGATTCAAAATCATTGCCATGTAATAAGCAGTCAAAAATCAAACATCATAGTGCATTGGGCAAATCTGCCACAAAAGACGTATTTAAAATGTTAAGAAACGAAGATATGAGGACTAAGGTGCACTGACTCGAGACTTGGTATTTTCAGTCATCTCATATGTATGTGAAATCTAGACAGTGAATAGGAAAGACCATAGAAGAATTGATGCATTTGAATTATGGTGCTGGAAGTATATTGAATATACCATGGAATACTAAAAAGGAAAAAACAAACCTATCTTGGAAGAAGTATAACCAGAATGCTTCTTAGAAGAAGGGATGACAAGACTTAATGTCACATACTTTGGACGTATTATCAGGAGGGATCAGTCCCTGAAGAAGGACATCATGCTTGATAAAGTAGAAGGTCCATGAAAAAGAGAAAGGCACACAATGAACTGGACTGATGCAGTGACTGTAACAAAGGGTTTTTAACACAGGAAAGATTGTGGCTGGCATAGATAGGATCAGGTAGTGTTTCATTCTGTTGTCCATATGGTTGCTATAAGTTGGAAACGACTCAATTGCACCTAAGAACAACAGCAACAAAGTTTTGTCACAAGTGACATCACTAGGGAGATTCAGTGACTGTGGACTGTACCAAGTGGCACTGCCAAAGGAAGTGACACAAGCATCCCCCTTGCAAACAAGGGAAATAGACAAGGATACCCTATATGTTTTCTTATATAGAGAAAATTCCAGAAAGAAAATAACTGGAACTAACCACAAAGTTGGCAATCAAATCCACAAACTGCTCTTTGGAAACCCTATGCAGGGTTGCTATGAGTCAAAACTAACTCAGTGGCACTTAACAGCAATAACAACAGTTGAAAGATTCAGCAACATGGCAGGGTACAAGATCAACACACAAAAATCAGTGGGATTCCTTTACACTAATAAATCGAATCAGAGAAACAAAATACCTATGCAAATAAAACTACCACAAGAAACTTACACAATGGAAGAATATATCATGTTCATGAAGGAGCTCTGGTAGCGTAGTGGTTACGAATCGGGCTGCAAACCGCAAGGTCAGCAGTTCGAAACTACCAGCGGTTCCATAGGAGAAAGATCAGGCTTTCTGCTCCCGTAAAGATTTACAGCCTCGGAAACCCTGTGCAGGGTCGCTATGAATTGGAACCGACTCCACGGCACATAACAACAACAACCATGTTCATGAGTGGGAATATTTAACATTGTAAAAATGCCAATACTACCCAAAGCACTATACATATTAGTGCAATTCCAATCCAGATTCTAACATCATTCTTAAACAAGATGGAGATTCATCAACTTTATATGTAAAGAAAACAGACCCCGGAAAAGTAATGCACTACTAAAGAATAATAAAGTAGAAGAGCTCACACTTCCTGATCTCAAAACGTACTACATAGCCACAGTAGTCAAAGCAGCCTAGTACTGGTGAAATGACAGACACTTATACTAATGGAAACAGAATTGAAAACCTAGAAGCGTAGTGGTTATGAATCGGGCTGCTAACCTTAGGGACAGCAGTTTGAAACTACCAGCTGTTCCGCGGGAAAAAGATGAGGCTTTCTGCTCCCGTAAAGATTTACAGCCTCTGAAACCCTGTACAGAGTCACTATGAGTCGGAACATACTCCACGGAACATAAACACCACCATGGACAACACTCATTCAATGGGAAGAAATAGTGTTTTTAACAAATGGTGCTGACAAAATTGGGTGTTTGTTTACAGGTAAATGAAACAGGACCCATATATCAGACCATTTACAAAAATGAACTCAAGATAGATCAAAGACCTAAATGTAAAACCTAAAACTATAAAGACGATTAATGAAAAAATGGAAAAATTTAGGGGGCCTAATAAGGAGCCCTGAACAGGATCGCTATGGGTCGGAATCGACTCGACGGTACTTAACAACAACAATAAGAAGTTTTGGTAGTGTAGTGGTTACGAGTCTGGCTGCCAACCTCAAGGTCCCAACCTCAAGGTCAGCAATTCCAAACCACCAGCAGTTCCGCCGGAGAAAGATGAGGCGTTCTGCTCCCGTAAAGATTTACAGCCTCGGAAACCTTGTGCAGAGTCACTGTGAGTTGGAACTGACTCCACGATACTTAACAACAACAACAACAATCCTCACCAGCTGCTCCTTGGAAATCCTATAGGGTCACCATAGGTAGGAACTGACTCGATGGCACTTAGCAACAAAGTATACACAATTCAGCAAAAACGTAATCATATAATTTTATGTTTCTTTTGATGTTCAAACGACTTTTAGCATTACTCTACGATTTGCTTGTATTTTTCTTTTAATAAAGTTATCATTGAAGGACATTTTAAATGGCTTATCTTTAGTTTGAGGCTAGTGAAGACTTAATTTTAAATTGGGCAGGTTTCAAATGAAACAGTTTTTGTATTAAAACTATTGTATTAAACTATTGTCTTCAACTAAGAACAATAGCAGAAAAGTTGAGGCTATATCCTGTGATGTTTCAGCTATAAACTTTCTAGTGACAGAAGTAGAACAATGAATGGAGGAACACCCCCCCCACCAATTTGTGCTAGTTTAATGCCATTGTGAGAAAATTGGCAAGATTCCAGAAAGGTATAATAACTTCATACAAAAGACTGTTAGTGAGAGAACTCATTTTTATTATAATACCAATTACTAAGCTTTTATTAGGTAAAAACCACTGTTCAGATACCTGCCCTAGATAAGCTCTAACTAAGCATGTGTGCCCACCACTTGTCTGTCAGTTTGACCTACTGTGTAGCTTGTGAGTTGCTGTGATTCTGGAAGCTATGCCACCGGTATTTTAAATACCAGCAGGGTCACCCATGGTGGATAGGTTTCAGATGAGCTTCCAGATCAAGACAGACTAGGTAGGAGTGATGAACTACTTCCGAATATTTAGCCACTGAAAACCTTATGAATACCAGAGAACCACTGTCATATATTGTACCAGAAAATGAGCCCCTTCAGGTTGGAAGGCACTCAAAAGGTGATGGAAGAGCTGCCTCCTCAAAGTAGAGTTGACCGTAATGATGCAAATTGAGGAAAGCCCATGGGAGAAAAGCCTGTGGAACCTTCATTTTCTGATGGGGCACAACTCAAAATGAAGAGAAACAGCTATAAATACCCATTGAAAATCAGAACATGGAATGTACGAAATATGAATCTGGGAAAATTGGAAGTTGTCAAAATTTAAATAGAATGCATTAACATTGATATCTTAGGCATTTGTTGTTGTTGTTGTTAAGTGCCTTCGAGTCGGTTCTGACCCATAGCGACCCTGTACAGGGTTTCCGACTTAGGCATTAGTGAACTGAAATGGACTGGTATTGGCCATTTTCAATCTGACCACCACATAGTTTACTATGCCAGGAATGACAAATTAAAGAGGAATGGTGTTGCATTCATTGTCAAAAAAGAACATATCCAGATCAGTCATGAATACAACGCTGTCTGTGATAGGATAATATTTATGTGCCTACTATTATTCAATAATGTGCCACTATTATTCAAATTTATGCACCAACCACTAAAGCCAGTGAGGGTGAAATAGAAGAATGCTACCAACTTCTTCAATCTGAAGTTGATCATAAATGCAGTCAAGATACATTGATCATTACTGGTGATTGGAATGCAAATGTTGGGAGCAAAGAGGAAGGGGTCAGTAGTGGGAAAATATGGCCTTGGTGATAGAAATAATGATGGCGATCACATTATATTATTCTGCAAAACCAGTGATTTGTTCATTCCAAATACCTTCTTTAGACAGCATAAGAGATGACTATACACATGGACCTCACCAGATGGAATACATAGAAATCACATTGACTACATCTGCTGAAAGAGACGACGGAAAAGCTTCATATCATCAGTGAAAACAAGGCCAGGGGCAGACTATGGAACAGACCATCAATTACTCATATGCAAATTCAAACTGAAGCTGAAGAAAATGAAAACATGTCCACGAGAGCCAAAATATGATCTTGACTACATCCCACCTGAATTTAGAGATCATCCGAAGAACAGATTTGATACATTAAACACTAAATACAGAAGACAAGAAGAATTGTGGCATGACATCAAGAACATCACACATGAAGAAAACAAAAAATCATTAAGAACACAAGAAAAAAGGAAAAGGTCAAAATGGATGTCAGAAGAGACACTGAAACTTGCTCTCCAGTGTAGAGATGCTAAAGCAAATGGAAGAAATGAGGAGATCCAAGAGCTGAACAGAAAATTTCAAAGATCAGCTTGAGAAGAAAAAGACAAATATTACAACAAAATGTGCAAAATTCTGGAATCAGAAAATCAAAAAGGAAGAACACACTCAGCATTTCTCAAGCTGGGAGAACCAGAATAAAAAAATACAAGACTCAACTTTCATTATTGAAAGATTCTCTGGGCAAATTATTGAATGATGCAGAAAGCATCAAGAGAAGATGGAAGGAATGCCCAGAGTCACTGTACCACAGAAGGAAATGGTTAATGGTCAACCATTTCAATAGGTACCATATGATCAAGAGCCAATGATACTGAAGGAGGAAGTCCAAGGTACATTGAAGAAATTGGCAAAGAAAAAGGCACAAGGAATTGATGGAATACAACTTGAAATCTTTCAAGAAAGTGAGGTGGCACAGGAGACACTCATCTCTACCAAGAAATTTGGAAGACAACTATCTGGCTGATTGGAAGAGACCCATATTGTTGCCCATTCCAAAGAGAGGTGACCCAACGGAATGTGGAAATCATCAGACAATATCTTTGATATCCCATGCATGTTAAGTTTTACTAAAGGTAATACAGATTCAAAAGAGGCCGTGGACCGAGGGATATCATTGCTGATGTCTTATGGATCTTGGCTGAAAGTAGAGAATATCAGAAAGATGCTTATCTGCGCTTTATTGACTACACAAAGGCTTTCAATTGTGTGGAGCAGGACAAGCTATGGACAACATTGCAAAGTATGAGTATCCTGGAACACTTAATTGTGCTCATGAGGAATCTGGACGTGGACCAAAAGGCAGTTGTTTGAACAGAACATGGGAACACTGAATGGTTTAAAATTAAGAAAGGTGTGTGACAGGGTTATATTCTTTCACCATACTTATTCAACCTGTATTGTTGTTGTTGTTAAGTGCCATAGAGTCGGGTCCGACCCATAGCGACCCTGTACAGGGTTTCCGAGGGTGTAAATCTTTACGGGAGTAGAAAGCCTCATCTTTCTCCCGCGGAGCGGCTGGTAGTTTCGAACCACTGACCTTAAGGTTTGCAGCCCGATTCGTAACCACTACGCTACCAGCTGAACAAATAATCCAAGAAGCTGGGTTATATGAAGAAAAACGTGGCATTAGGATTGGAGGAAGACTCATTAACAACCTGCGATATGCAAATGATACAACCTTGCTTGCTGAAAGTGAAGAGGACTTAAAACATTTACTGATGAAGATCAAAGAGCACAGCCTTCAGTATGGATTGCATCTCAATGTAAAGAAAACAAAAATCTTCACCCCTGGACCAATAAACAACATTCTTATCAATGGAGAAAAGATTGAAGTTGTAAAGGACTTCATTCTTCTTGGATCAACTATCAACACTCACGGAAGCAGTGGTCAAGAAATCAAATTATGTAATGCATTAGGCAAATCTGTTGCACAAGACCATTTTAAAGTATTGAAGAGCAATGATATCATCTTGAGGACTAAGGTGTGCCTGACCCAAGCCATAGTATTTTCAATAACCTCGTATGGATGCGAAAGCTGTACAGTAAATAAGGAAGACCATAGAAGAATTGACGCATTTGAGTTATGGTGTTGGAAAATACTGAAAGTGTCATGGGCTGCCAAACAGATCTGTGTTGGAAGAAGCCAGAATGCTTGTTGGAGGACAGGGTGGCCAAACTTCGTCTCTCACACTTTGGACATATTGTCAGGAGGGACTGGTCGCTAGAGAAGGATATGATGTTTGGTAAGGTGGAGGGTCAGAGATAAAGAGGAAGACCCCCAGCGAGATGGATTGGCCAAATTGCAGCATCAATGGACTCAAGCATGGCAACAGTAGTGAGGTTGGTCTAGGATCAGGCAGTGTTTCTTTCTTCTGTGCATAAGGTTGCTATGAGTCAGCACCGACTCGGTGGCACATAACAACAACAGCAACAAGCATGTGTGCAGTTTGAGAAACTTAAAATGACATTCTTAACAGAAAATTTCAGAATCTAGAAACTTTTAAAGCGTGAAAAATGACAAGTTGTGGAATTAAATTTGTCAACACTGACACCAAACAAGGCCATAATTGAGTCTCTATTTTTTTAACTTCAGCTAGGCAAAATTTACTTCTGCATAAGGGTGTGTGCACATACCTGTACAGGAACAGACTAGTGAGAACAACTGATGGGCAGTCCTCTCGGGTTTTATCCCTGACGCAAGTCTTAAGGCTGTGTCTCAACCCATTTGCTAGGGCTTGGACCGTACAGTCTTTTCCTACTGGTTGTCTAATTCAAATTTCTAAGGTGCGCATTCTAGTCCCTACTTTCTTCAGGCAGTAGCAAAAAGTAAAAGAAAGGTCATACAGTCCCTAATCACTTAAGAAAGTAGCAAAAAGTAAAAGAAAGGTTACCTGAAAACAATAAACAGGATTACAATAATTTTGAACAAAAGACACTCATTCCCACACTTCTTCCTTTTTCTTCTTGTTAGACTTCTTCATTCCTTTCTTCAAACTCTGCAAAGAGACGTTGACTTCGGTGTTCATATGTTTCTAAAAGGAAAGGTTATTTTGGTATGGAGGTGAGGGTTGTTGGATAAGGCTGTTAGAACTAATCCTCTTATACAGGGTATAATACAGCATCCCATTATTGTTAATATGCCAAATATGATAATTAGAGAGGTGAGGACCGAAGTCATGAAACCCTTCCATTTTCCGAACCATTGTTACATGAGACTGGAAAAGGGATAATGTATGCCTGAATTTTCAGCAAGTTCATTAGCTAAGGTGGCCAGCCCTTGTAATGCTTTGGTAATGGTACCATCAGGAGCTGTGTTATTGGGGATGAAAGTACAACATTGGACTCCGATCATAACACATACTCCTCCTTTTTCTGCTAATATCATAACTAGGCCTAACCTGTTTTCCCAGGTCATTTTGTTAGTAGGGCCTAATTGCTCTGCTATTCCTTTTATAGCATCCCTGGTATAATTTACAAATCTTTGTTGATTATAATAGATGTAATTTACCCAGTCCACATTTTTGTTAATGGCTGACCACCAGAATAATACAAATTTGGTTTCTAGCTTTAAACTCATTCAGCACTCCCCTGGGTATCCCAAAGGCCTCGATATAGACGTGAGGGTCAAAGGAATCTTAAGGAGTGGCTGCACACATCTGGGTTCAGTGTTTTTCTACTGAGCTTGTGGCTGGTCTGAATGCCAAGGTGAAAGGTATGGCCAATTGTACCAGGGTACAAGTGCTGCTCCACTCTGCTGATAAAACTTCAAATAGTTGCTTCCCACAGTATCACCAAATGTCTACTTACTGAAAGGTAAGGAGGACTGATTCTGGAGCTGCTCAAGACGCTGATACTCACTGCGTCCCATTAAGTTTCCCAGGAAAGTCAAATTCTCCCCGAACCTAGAGAGGCATGAGGTGAAATTATTCAAGGCTGGAGGCATAATGGTCCTCGGGGGCTAACCCACAGGATCCCTAACTTCAGGTAACACCAGTGACAATGATTGGTAAGTTTCACTGGTCCCCACTTTGGGGTCTTGGAAGAGAGCAATCATATAGTACATACCCTTAGGATCCAACAACCATCCCAGTGGAAAGGGAACAATTTGGGTTTCCGGTCTTCCTGTCACACATGTGTAACAGTCACTTTTATTTAGGGTGCAAACAGAATATTTAATCCATTCCACCCAAGCATTCACATCTTTATATCCTGTTTCTATTGCTACAGTTTGTTTCAGGTCTTTTAACTCAATCACTTCTAGTATTTTAGGGTCATTTTCAGCCCACAGGGTCCCATCTAGAGATGTGAGCACCTATTCCATAGACCCGGATTGCTACTCTTGACTCCCTGTCACTAACACTGGGAATATTAATTGAGATAATCACTAGGTCCTCCAATTTCCCCCAGGTTAAAACTTGGCAAACAACTAATTTGATAGTTTGAGGAAGAGATGCTATAGTTACATCTAATATTAACTTGACTGGCTGGTCATAGGCAAAAGTACTTTGTACCTCCCCCATGGTAATGATACATTTTAGCCAGCCCATCTTGTCAGGGACAGGTTAGAACCCCTGGGCCCTATACCTCTCTTAACTCTGGCTTCATATCCACTCCTTTACCCTGAATCCTCTCCTACTAAACAGGGATCAAGGAAGTGGGTAGGACATTTCTAGTCCAACAAGAATAGTAATACTGAGAACAGCCTTGAGACAAAGATAAGGATATCAAGACTTGAAACCCTAATAGAAGCAGCTGGCCACAGGCAGACAACCCATGAAGATAACACCTAGAGCTGACAACAGCAGAAGGCACTCCATTTCCAATAAGCCTGCACCCCTTTACTAAAAATTGATGAATACTCTACATACCACTCCTCCTAATCAATATGTATTAGCCTATTCTTAGAAGAAGAGACCCCATACCTTTATAAGCCCCAGTGCACCCCAATTCTACCAGGTCTTCTAAGAAGCAGCAACTTGGGGGACTAATTCTTTACAGTGAGAGGGACCAGGGGAAAATGTGACAATCTGGCAGAGGTATGGCAAGGCAGCCTTTCAGATTCTCTTCAGGGTCACTTTGAGAGGTTCCCTAGGCGAGGGATGTGCTTTCCACCAGTAACTACTTTTCCCTTGAGAAGAGTCCCTTTTCACTGGTCCCGTTACTTGAGTCTAGTGCTTCCACTCCTTCTCCATGGTCTGTGGTCCAGACAGCTATCTCAATGGTCAACTGCACCTGGGAAGGGTCCTCACAGTCCAGCAGGAGTCTGTCTTCTTTGGGAAGTGATTAATGATGAATTTGAAGGGATGGGTTTGGACCAAGAGTTCTTTTAACATCTACAGCACAATACCCCTTTCCTCCTCTTAACAAGATGAAATGCATACACACAGGTGGCCTAAATTTTAACCAAAAATAGTTTTCAATTCAGAAAATATCGGTACACCAACTATTCTTTAAAACAGTATTATGTTTTCAGAGGATCTGAAACATTGATACAAAAATAAAACACAAAATACAAAAATAAAGTCTTGAGCAATGTACAGTTTTAAAAATTGCTATCACACCAACCAAACAAATCCTAAAGCACCTTTTAAATGGTTTAATTTATACCATTTTAGTGCAGAAAGAATATCAAAGATATTAAAGCAGAACAAGACAGCTTCTCAGAACCCAATTCACATTTAAGTTTCACCTTGCATGTGCAAATTCAGAATTTTGCATTGAAAGCTCAAATAGCCTATGTCCGCGGGAGAAAGATGAGGCTTTCTGCTCCCATAAAGATTTACAGCCTTGGAAACCCTGTACAGGGTCTCTATGAGTCGGAACCGACTCCACGGCACATAATCACCACCACCACATTTACCTTAAGAATTATATTTGAAAAACTACCATACTGACTGAAGACCCTTTCTCCCTTCTATGGGGATAGGGCAATGTCTTCTACCGACCACCTCCCCTGGTTTGTTTGGGTTTTGTTTTTTCTGTTTCACCCACAAGGGTAGAATTTCCAGTTTTCGATTTAATACATAATCACCAGGGTGATAAGGATGCACCAGGAGCTCTAGGGGTACTGCTGTACCAGAAGACCCGTTTTCCTAAGACAAAGTAGAGTGGAGGACAAGCCAAGTATATAGTTTTTGAGAAATTAATCCTTTGTCTCAAAAGTGGGAAGGTCTGTAGTGGGGCTTAAGTTGTTGTTAAGTACTGCGGAGTCGGTTCCAACTCATAGTGACCCTGCACAGGGTTTCCAAGGCTGTAAATCTTTACTGGAGCAGAACGCCTCATCTTTCTCCCGTGGAACCTATGGTAGTTTCAAACCGTTGACCTTGAGGTTGACAACCCAACTCTTAACCACTATGCTACCAGGGCTTAAGTAGGGTAACCCATAAAGCATCTCATGTGGGGATAGGCCAATGTCTTTTCAAAGGGCCATTAGGATTCTTAAAAGGGCTATAGGAATACATTTAATCCACGGTATCCTTCCCCTTCCACCCTGAGATTAAGAGTTCCTTGGGTGTGTAGAGATCAGAGGGTTGACTGCAAAGGGAAGAGCTGGATGCCCCTGATTCAACTAAAAAGGTCACTGTTTCCTCATGTGTCTCCACTTGTAAATTTACTCGGGGATCCCGGTGAGACCCATCAATATAAAAAACTCCCGACCCTCCCTACTCCTCTTGAAAGGTCATAAAGGGGATTATTCCCCTTTCTTTTTCCCATTCTGGGCATTCCCTCTTAAAATGGCCTACTTTTCCACATTAAAAGTACCCGTTTTCTCCTCTGGGTTCCCCTCCCCTCCTGTTTTGTCCTGACTGTGGGGGTCGAGATCCCGAGGGGCTTCAGTTAATCGTCCTCCCCTGAGTCGCCTGGCCGAAGGTGGTGGTGTGCCATGGAGTCAGTTCCTAGTCATAGCGATCCCCCGTAAAGAGTTTCCAAAGCTGGAAATCTTCACCGAGCAGAAAGCCTCCTCTTTCTTCTGCAGAACAGCCAGTTGTTTCGAACTGCTAACCTAGAGATTAGCAGCCCAATTCGTAACCACTACGCTACCAGAGCTCCTTGTAGGAAGGAAAGCAACACAATTTTGGCCTTCTGTTTCTGTTTCTCTTCATCCCGCCTTACAGAGATAGACCTTTTCAACTTCCCTTAACAGTTCTTCCATAGACCTGTCTTTCCAGTTTTCTATCTTTTGTAATCTTTTACAGATATCAGTCCAACTATTAGTGACAAAAACGGAGCTTTAACATTCCCTAGCCAAAGATCTTTTGGGTCTAACCTGGCATATTTTCTCATTTGCCTTTTTTTTTTTTTTTTTTAAATGTCTGTCTAAAAACTCTATAGGTCCTTCATCTTTTCCATAGAGATATTTTGAGACCAGAGAATTGATTCTCAGATTCTTTTAATTATTATCTTCCTAAGGTCTCTTAAGTGATCCTGATGGGCTGTTACATTATTGTCCCCTTGGGGGTCTTGGTTAGAGAACTTAGCATCAGCTGCCCGGGACTCCTGGACCGGTGGGAAGTCTGTGTTCCCATGCAACCATCACTGCCCTGCAAATCATGGTCCTTTCTTCTCCTGAGAAGAGGATTCCTAATATTGACTTAAGTTTTGCCCAGGTGTATATTTGGGAGCCTAGAAATTGGCCTACCTGGTCAGTGACACCCATAGGGATCATTAGAGTGGTTTTAGTTCCCCACCTTTTTTCCCTCTTCCCCTAAACCAGTTAGGGTGTATTGATGAATGTAATCTCTTCTCCTCCTAAGGGACTTTTCTAAGAGGAAAAGGGGGTTCAGGCTGACTCTTGGGGGAAGGGGGAAAAGGAAGGTTTTGTATATCTTTTTGGCACTATGTGATTTATTTTCTAAGTCTCTGCAGGGAAGGATATTGTACTAGTGTGGGAAAATTGGCCTCCACAGGGGGAGCATGCTCAGGGAAGGAGGGCTCAGGGTTGCCAGTCAAGGGTGCGGGAGGAAGGGCCGAAGTAGAGAGAAAAGGGGGTCCCAAGGAAAACAAAGTTTTTCTTTCTCTGTCTTGTTATCCTTTGTCTTAAGTGCAAATAGGACAATAGGACCCGGTCTCCCTCATATGGCATAATCTACTTCCTCCTGAGAGACAGGACTTCTATCGTTAGCATATTCAATGAAAACTTGACAGACTCAGTCCTGTCTGAGCCAAATTTAGGCCAAAAGACAGTTTAAGAATTGATTCCTGTGTCCAAATAAAACAGCAATAACTTATCATTTGTTATTTCTTTTTCCCTTTAGTTCATTCACTATCATTCCAATATTTTAGCATTAATCTTAATAGACTATTAGGGGGAATTTTGTCTTTGGTTTCATTTTCTCTAGAGATTATTTTACTGGTGTTATTTCCCATCCCAGCTACCTGGCTGCGTCTTTTTACTAAAAGGCTCTACCCCCTTCTATACTTGGATGTTTCTTGCTTTTTTACTTTAGCTTTGTCTGTCTCTGGCCTCTTCCCTCACTGGAACATTTGACACCTATTAGCATTGGTGTGTTGGTATAAACCCCCAATTTAGATCGAGTCTTCCACTGGATACTGCCCTAAGCCATATGAGGTTGCCATGTAACTGCAGATCAGGACAGATTGGGACTAATCAGGACTCCATACTCGCTTTGTACACAGGGACACATCTCATTTATACACACACAGCCTTTGGAATGTCCTGACCACCAAGGAAATATTTGCGGCCCCATGGTTATTCTTACCTTGGTCCATGCACCGAGTTACCCGGTCGCCATGTGGTAGTGCTCGAGTAGGTCTTTTACCCGCTTTGTCATGAGTTTGGATTTATTAGTTTCCTTGGGAGACGACAGCCAATCTCATCTGAGGGCTGCCATGATTGTTGTTGTTGTTGTTGTCAGGTGCCATCGAGTCGG
>NW_006408711.1:3866333-3868470 GCF_000296735.1 Chrysochloris asiatica
GACTAAATATTCGGAAGTAGTTCGTCACTCCTTTTTCCTAGTGTGTTTCATCTGGAAGCTCATCTGATAGCTGTCCACCATGGGAGACGCTGCTAGTATTTAAATTACTGGTGACACAGCTTCCAGAATCACAGCTACTCACAAGCCACCATAGTACGACAAACTTACAGACGAGTGGTGGGTGTACAAATATAGATCTCTTCAAATCAGTTGGCCAGGTAGCTAGCTCTCTTCCAAAATTATTGGCATAGATGAGTGAGCACCTCCAGTGCTGCATCTATTTGTTGAAATATTTCAATTTATATTCTTTCAATTTCTGGAGAGTTTTTTTGTTTTTAACCTATGCTTTCAGTGCACCTTGGACTTCTTGTTTTATTGGTTCTTGATCATATGCTACCTCTTCAAATGTCTGAACATCAACCATTTCTTTTCAGTACAGTGACTTTGTGTATATCTTTCAATTCCTTATTTTGTAGGAGGGTGGTGTACACCAAAACACTCAGGAATACATAATTATTTAAACAACCAAAGGGCACATTCTACAAGCCTGCCTTCTGGCCACCAGCAAACAGTCTTTCTCTTTGCATGGGTCTGGAGACCTCAGCTGCTCTATCTCTCCATGTCCTCATCTCTGCTTCCATCTCTGGTGTCACTGCTTCTCTGGATAAGGTTCCACATTCTGCTTCTGCTCTTCTCCCTTGATGGTCCTAGGGTCCTCTGTTCCTGGAATGTAAGATTAACTCCTCCCCCTTCATGTTACAAAACTTGTATATTTACAGTTATAACTATCTATAGTCATGATACCAACCACTCACTATTGAATCATGATAATCTGATCCCCATCTCCTTGTCTAGACCAGACCTGTCTAGACAAGATCTTTCATCTTCTTTTGATGTTTTCTGCATCATTCAATATTTTACCCATGGAATCCTCCAATACTGCAAGACAAGGTTTAAAATTTGTCTTCACACCTTTCAACTTGAGAAATGCTGAGCATGATCTTCCCTTTTGGTTTTCTAACTCCAGGTCTTTACACATTTTATTGTAATACCTTACTTTAATTTCTTGAACTGCCTGTTGAAATTTACTGTCCAGATATTTTACTTCCTCATTTCTTGCTTTAGCTTCTCTATACTCAAGGTTAAGTTTTTTAGTCTCTAACATTCTTTTTTGTGTTTTCATTCTTTCCTGACTTTTTAACAGTATGATATTCTTTATGTCATCCCACAACCCTTATGATCTTCCATCATTAGTGTCTAATGCATTGAATCTATTCTTGAGATGATCTCCAAATTCAGGTGGTATATGTTTAAGGTCATATTTTCTTCCTATTGGCTTGCTTTAATAGCTACATTTAATTATATTTCTTTTTATAGTTTAATTTTGTTTTATTTGCAGACTATTTTTATTTTTGGAATAAATACTGTGACTTAATTTGAATTTGGGTACTGAAACATAGATAAGATAAGATTTTTTTTTTTTTTTTAGTTCAGTATCACCCACTTAACCATTAACTGAACTTGTTGTACTGTGGTGGCTTGTGTGTTGCTGTGATGCTGGAAGTTATGCCATTGATATTGTAAATACCAGGGTATTTAGGGTCACCCCTGATGGACAGGTATCAACAGAGCTTTCAGACTGAGACAGACTCGGATACCACTTCTGAATAGTTAACCACTAAAAACCTTACAAATAGCAGCAGGAAACTGTCTGTAGTGCCAGAAGATGAGCCTCTCATGTTGGAAGGCACTCAAAGTATGACTGAGGATAAGTTGCCACCTCAAAGTAGAGTTCATCTTAATGATGTGGTTGAAGCAAAGGGTTTAGGACTTACATTTGCTGATGGGGCACAACTCAAATGAGAAAAAAGAGCTGGAAACATCCCTTAATCATCTGATTGTGGAATATATGAAGTATGAATCTAGGGAAATTGTTGCTGTTGTTAAGTGCCATGGAGTTGGTTCCAATTCATAGTGACACCCCTGTATAGGGTTTCCAATGAGTGACTGGTGGGGTTTCAACCACCAAACTTGCAATTCGTAGACCAGTACTTATCCTACAGCCCAGTACCAGGACTCCTGGAGAAATTAAAAGTCATCAAAAATGAAATGGAGTGCATGAAGATCAATATACTAG
>NW_006408711.1:3868860-3879248 GCF_000296735.1 Chrysochloris asiatica
GTCTGGATCTTGCATCTGGTTCATCATTTGACCTCTGGTTCTTTGGACTTGAGCCAGTGGTCTGCTTTATTGCCTGCTGATCCTGGGAGTCATGAGCAGCCTGCCTTCCTATCATTCGTACCTGTCTACCAGTCGTCTGACTTGCTGGTCTTGATTTATCAGCCCTGCAGCTACTTGAGTCAGAAGCCTAAGCTTGACAACTGAGCCAAGGACTTGGTACTTGTCCACCTCTATAACTGTGTGAGCAATTTCCTTGATAGAAACCTTTCTTTATACGTACGTATACAAGCTTCACTGATTTTCTTCTCTAGAGAACCCACACTAAAACAGCTAGGAATGACAAATTAAAGAGGAATGTGATGGTGGTGGTGGTGGTTATATGCCGTGGAGTCTGTTCCAACTCACAGCGTAAATCTTTACGGGAGCAGAAAGCCTCATCTTTCTTCTGCGGAACAGTTGGTAGTTTCAAACTGCTGACCTTGTGGTTCACAGCCTGATTTGTAAAAAGAAATGGTATATTAATCATCTAAAAGAACATTTCAAGATCTGTATTGAAGTACAATGATTATCTATGATAGGATAATACCCATATGTGTTCAAGGAAGATCAGATAATGCCACTATTATTCAAATGTATGCCCCAATCACTAAAGCCAGTAATGATGAAACTGAAGACTTCTACAAACTTTTACATTGTGAAACTGTTCAAATATCAGACTACATATGTGGGAAGAAACCATGGAGAAGCTCAATCCCATCAGCCAAAACAAGACCGGGAGCCAACTATAGAATAGACCACCATTTGCTCTTATGCAAGTCCAAGCTGAAGCTAACGACTTTTTCATTGTAAATGCCATTTTATAGCAGCATAAATGGCAACTGTATACATGGATCTAGCCAGATATAATACACAGGTATCAAATAGACTACATTAGTTGAAAGAGACAATGGAGAAACTCAATATCATCAGCCCAAACAAGGCCAGGAACTGACTATAAAACAAGATTATCAACTGTTCATATGCAAGTTTGGGCTGAAGCATTAGGCAAATACCTCTTTCAAGTATTAAATAGAAAAGAGGTCAGAAGTACAAACAAATCTGTCTTGGAAGACATATACCAGAGAGTGTTCCTCTCTCGTACTTTAGACATGCTGTCAGAAGGGACCAGTTCCCTGAGAAAGACATCATGCAGGAGAAAGTAGAGGGTGAGTGAAAAAGAGAAAGACACTCAATGATATGGATTGACACAGTAGCAACAACAATGGACTCAAATACAACAACAATTGTGAGACTAGTACAGGATCATGCTGTGTTTTCCTTCTGTTGTACATAGAGGTCACTCTAAGTTGGAACCAACTCGATGGCACCAAAGGACAACAACTTGTTACAACCTGTTTGAATAGGATCTAGTTTGAGATACCAAGAAGGATTATACCTCAGTTTAAAAAGAGCCTATATCAAAGCAACATGAATTCCGCTAAAATTGAAGCAAGAACAAACATGAAATTCATGCTGAAGCTTGGGTGGAAGCATAGTCAAATCATTGATGCTTTATAAATGTTTATGAGTATGATGCTCCAATGAAATTACCTTGTTGTTGAAATTGTTGTTGCTGTTGCTGTTAAGTTCCATTGAGACACTTCCTTATAGCGATTCTATATAGGAGGAGTGGCTGATGGATTTGAACCACCAACCTTGTGGTTCAAACTGACCTTGCAGTCCAGTGCATTATCCTGCAGCACCACAGCAGGATTCCACTATTGAAATTTACATTTTAAGAAAGGACTAGACAATGTTGAAGATGAAGGCCTCATTTTCAGACCAACCACATCAATTTTTAAAGGAAACAATAAATCTTGTTTGTGCCCTAATTGAAGAGGATCAGTGAAAAATAATAGCAACAATAGTCTACACTGTAGACATCTCAATTGATTCAGCTTACACATTTCTGCCTGATTAATTACAGTTGAACAACTTTTCTTTTCCATGGGTGCCAAAACTTTTGCACGCAGATCAACAACAAACAAGAGCAGAGCTTCCAATAGAAATTTCAAACAAGTAGGATCAACATCCTAAAGCATTTTGTGGGTGAATTGTAACAGGAAATGTAGTAGGGTTTTATCAAGCTGATCCTAAAGACAAAGCACAATCAAAATAAATGTTTTAGCAACATTGTTTATAGCAATAATATTTTGGGATTCTCAAAGCACTTTGCTTTTTGATTTGCTGGAGATCCAAAGAATGATAACATTTGCTTATTATGAAAGTATTTTGAGAAAGTTGGCCAAAGCTTATGAGAAATACACCCAGAAAAACTTTCTGTGAGTCTTTAGCCAGCATGATAACCTTCCTACTCTTTCTTCTAATCAAACAAGAGCAATTTTGTCAGAGGTTTGATGGGAAATTATTAGGCACCCACTTTGCAGTCCTGGTTTGATTCCTTCAGACTTCTTTTTGCTTCCTAATCTTAAAAATAATAATAAATAAAAATAAAGGACATTCAATTTTATTCAGTTAATAGTGTAGAAAATACTGCATTGACATGTTTAAATTCCCAGAATCCTTGGTTCTTTGGGGGTAGATTACATGGCTGCTATCATTAATTACAAAAATGCCTTGGCCTTGATGAAGTTATGTCTTAAAGGTTACACTTTAAAATTTTTCTTTATTTCCATTTTTTCACAAAATTTTCAAAGTCACTTCATAAAAAGTGTTAACAGATTTTAAGAGAAGAGCTAACTGAAACCTAACAAATTGTATATGGAGATCTTCAATAAGAAGCAAACTTATTTCTGACAAGAATTGACTGAGGGGTTGGGGCATATAGTACAGTGAAAAGTACTGTTCTGCAAGTAGATCTGCTAGACCAGTTAAATTCAAGTCAGCTCAATTCAAAAGATGATGCCCATTGATTCTGGGATTGCAAAAGGTTAATCTTGATAGATTTTCTTGAAGGACACAGGCTGATCATGGGAGTTTATTATGAGGAAACTTTAAGAAAATTGAAAATTACAATGATGAGAAAAAGGCCAGAAATTCTAAGCTGAGTGTTTTCCATCATGAAAATACACTTGCTTAGTTTCTTAAGGCTGCCTTATGGGAATCCACTGGGAAACCTGATCTTGACCCTTAAGACTACTTTTTGTTCCCAAACCTCAAATAACATTTAAAAGGAATACTATCTGAGTCCCTCAAAGATGCCAAAATTTCTGCCTTGGTTTGGTCTAAATAAAAAAGCAAAGAATTCTTCAGGAACATGTTAGAGAGGTGGAAACATTACATTCGAAAGTGTAGAGACCTAAATGAAAGATGTATCAAAAAACAAAAGCTTCATATTTTTATATTTTTGCTTAAGGTTTCTATTATTTTGTAGCAATACTTTTTGGCTTACCCTCATATCTATCCTGTGTTTGTATAAGTGTGTGTGTGTGTTCATACAAATGTCTTAGTCTTTTTAGGGTGTCTTACACATGCATACACATAACATGTATATGTTTCCCCCTCCTTGAGATCAGTGTTTACTCTATGCAAAGACTCTGGTTCTTCTTTAGTTCTGGAAAATACTCAGGCAATAGTGCTTTGAATATTGTCTCATACTTTAACTGCTTCAAAAGCCATGTGGGGACCATGTCTGGCTTCCTCTGATGCCACAAGGGGGAAAGAGAATCAAACTCAAATCAGTCCAAGGCCGACTCCTTGGACTGATTTGAGTGGAGGACAGACATGCCTCTACTCTACAACCTTCTGTGCCCTATTCTTACACCAAGCATCCCTCCCACAGCACTCCATTTCACATCTGCGTTCAATAATTCATTGTAATGGCCATACAGAACTCACAACAATAATCACGATTATGGGGTCATGAAATTCAGGATAAAAATCAACTCAGGACGCAGCAGTTATCTAGTCAGAAATGCCTCTTGTCTGCCATACTGCAGTCATGCCTAACTCTTGTCTTCAGTCTCTCAGCCATGTGGCCCATATCATGGCCTCTTCCTCAAACCATGGCCTAGAGCCCACAGCTGCTCTGTCTCTCCATGCCCCCACCTCTGTTGTCATCGCTTTTCTAGGTAGGGATCTCACACTATATTCATGCTCTTCCTTCTAGATGGTCATAGAATCTTCCATTCTTGCTTCTGAGATGGCTCCTTTTAAATCTAGTTGAATGGCAAAACTAACCAATCCCAGCATTAGAGTCCTGTATACCTTATTTGTGGCACTGTGGGTTAATGCACAAGACTGCAAAGCCATTTGAACTGCAAGATCGGCACTTCAAGGTCACCACCTGCTCCTCAGAAACCCTATACAGGGTCACTGTGGGTCAGAATCGACTTGACGGCACTTAACAACAACAATACCTTATTTGCATGGTCCTACCCAGTCACTTGGTGGAAATTAAGGCATTGGATAGAAAAGCCATATCAAATAAATTCAAGATCCACACTTGCATTTATTTTTCCTTCTGGATTTCCTGTTTAAAATATATTGGAGTTTTTCTTTGTCTTAAGTTTTTCTCTTTGATATTTCCAAGTACTTTATATCTCTCTTTGCTATGATTTAAGTGATTCTTTTAGACCTGTTTTCCAATTCATCAGTTTTCTTTTCAATATCAGTCCTCCTCTGTTAACTTCTTTTTAATTTAAAAAACAAACAAACATGGTTTTTAAAATACAATTTTTGTTAACTTATTCTTCAAACCAGTCTGATTTTTTTGCCTGAATTATTGTATTTTTAACTTCTTTTGTGGAACTCTGATGGTACAATGATAAAAGTGTTTGCTATTAATCTAAAGCTGGCAGTTGGAACCCATCAGTTGCTTCAGGGGAGAAAGATACAGCACTGTGCTTCCATATAGATTATAGGGGCAGTTCTACTTGAAGACTTGAAGACCATATGGGGAAATTCTACTCTGTCTTATGGGGTCGCCACAAGTTGAAATCAGATTGGTGGCAATATGACTGTGGGCTGTTTTTGCTTATTGTTTTTATGTCCTTGGTTTTTAAAAAGCATTTCTTTTAAACAAGACCATTTCCAATTGCATCATTAGTTCTGGTTCTTCAGATAAGAAGTCTCTTAGGACACTTTCTATTATAGTTATAGATTATCTTATGGGATTTGCAAGTTTGTTTGTTTTAATTGTGGGAATCATGTGTATGTCCTTTATTGTGAAAGTGTCCCCATAGACCTATATGATTTATGAAGATAATGAGTAGGCAGAAGATGTTACAGTTCTGCTTCACAGACAGTGCCGCACCTTTCCTATTCCCTCTGTTACAAATTGAGCTCAGTTTTGGCAACTTGCCGTGCATATAGTCTGCAGCATCCATCCCTATTCTGCTCTCTACGGGGTATGTGTGATTATAACTCATGTTGACAACAACAAAAAAAAAATCCTAAAAACTAGAGGTTGAGGAACAATTATGCCTCTGTGGACAGAAAAACTTTGACTTTGATTTGGCTGTTGTTTCACTTTTACATTTCTGACATCTTCAGAATTTATTTATTTTTGAGTTGTTATTTTCATTTGCAAAATAAACATTTTATGTAGAATATTTAAGTGCTTGGAATGGGAGAGCTAGTTACACAAGGATGATAATTTTTCCATTTTGCTCTGGATTTTGTGATTGCTTTTGAGCATGTGGTCTGTCAACTAGACAGAAAATTCCTTGAAAACTGGCTTTTCCTATTTGTTTCATAAGAGCTTAGCACAGTAACTGTTACAGATTTGGGGAAAAACTGTTTACCGATGACTATGAGAAAAATTCCAACTAATTATTAGGTTAATGACTAGATAGATTAATGATGTATGTCTCCCAAGAGTCTTATTTTAGAAGGGATTTCTGTGTTCATGGAACTTCCTTACTAACGGCTTTTTTAGGCAGGTTTTCCAATGTTAACATTTTAAGCTATGACTATAGTATGTGGGTGAGTGAGATATTTTGAGCAGACAAGGGTGTTGCCTCTCAAATTCCCACATCTCTGGCAACCAAATTTTCTGCTTATGCAGCTGTTGTGAGGAGCTGTCAAGTCAGTTCTGACTCATAACAACCCTACACAAAATAGAACCAAATACTGCACAGTTCTGTTATTCACACCATACTCATATTTGCTGTTATATTTGAACCCACTGTTACAGCCACAGTTTCAATCGATCTTATCGAGGGTCTTCTCTGTTTTGCTGAACCTCATATTTATAAAGTATGATGTCCTATTCCTGGGCCCGGTCCTACCTGATGACATATTCAAAGTATGTGAAATGCGGTCACACCATCCTCACTTCTAAGGCGCATTATGGCTGTACTTCTTCCAAGACAGATTTGTTTTTCTCAGTCTTCTTATTCATTGTCCAGTTTTAACATGTATACTTGCTATTGTTAAACACCATTGAGTTGGTTCTGATTTATAGTGACCCTGTATAAGGTTTCCAAGGAGCAGCTGGTGGATTTGAACCATTGATCTTGTGGTTCTCAATCCAGGGCTTATCCTACAGCACCACACCAGGACTCACATATGTATAATGTTGTTGTTGTTGTTAAGTGCCTTCAAGTCAATTCCAACCCATAGTGACCCTGTATAGGGTTTCCAAGGAGCGGCTGGTGAGCTTGAACCACCAACCTTGCAGTTCAAGTGACTTCGCAGTCTGACACATTAGCCCACAGCGCCACACCAGGACTCCATATGTATAACAGGTGATTTTAAAAATCCATGCCTTGGGCCAGGCATACCTTAGTCTTCAAAGTGACATCTTTGCTCTTTGATACTTAAAGAGGTCTTTTGTTACTGTTTAGCACAATTCAATAAATCTTGAATTCTTGACTGATGCTTATGTGTTCCACCACTTGTCCATCAGCTTGTCTTACTGTGGTGGCACATGTTGCTGTGACACTAGAAGCTTTGTGACCAGTAACTTAAACACCAGCAGGTCACCCATACTGACATGTTTCAACAGAGCTTCCAGACTAAGACAGACTAGGAAAAAGGGTAGACACACCATTTCTGATTGGTTAACCACTGAAAATCATGTGAATAGCAGAGGAAAACTGTCATATATAGTTCAGGAAGATGAGCCCCTCAAGTTGGAAAGCACTCAAAACACAACTGGGGAAGAAATGCCTCTTCAAAGAAGAGCTAACCTTAATGATGTGGATGAAGCAAAGAGTTCAGAACCTTCATTTTCTGATGCAGCACAACTCAAAATGATGGTTATAATTGAAACGTCGAATATATGAAGTTTGAACCTAAAAAATCGGAAGTCATTAAAAATGAAATGTAATGCATAAAAATCAATATTCCAGGCATTAATGATCTGAAATGGACTGGTACTGGCCATTTTGAATCAGCCAATCATATATGGTTTTACTATGCCAGGAATCCACCAATCTCCTGTCAGCTTGTTGAACTGTGGTGGCTTGCATGTTGCTGTGATGTTGGAAGCTATGCCATGAGTATTTTCATACCAGCAGTGTCACCCATGAGCAATTGATAGTCTGTTCCACAGTCTGTCCCTAGCCTTGTTTTGACTAATGATATGGAGCTTTTCCATCGTCTCTTTCCACAGATTAAGTCAATTTGATTTCTGTGTTTTGTATCTGGTGAGGTTCATTTGTATAACCATCTCTTATGCTGTCTAAAGAAGGTATTTGAAATGAACAAATCATTGATTTTGCAGAACTCTATCATGTGATCTCCAGCATCATTTCTATCACCAAGGCCATATTTTCTAACTACTGATCCTTCCTCTTTGTTCCCAACATTTGCATTCCAATCACCAGTAGTGATCAATACAGCTTGATTGAATGTTTGATTGATGTCAGATTGAAGAAGTTGGTAGAACTCTTCTATTTCATCCTCACTGGCTTTAGTGTTTGGTGCGTAAATTTGAATAATAGCGGTAATAACTGGGCTTCTCTGTAGGCCCATGGATATTATCCTATCATAGACAGCGTTGTACCTCATGACTGATCTGGATATGTTTTTTTTGACGGTGAATGCAACACCATTCCTCTTCAATTTGTCATTCCTGACATAGTAAACCATGTGGTTGTCAGATTCAAAATGGTCAATACCAGTCCATTTCAGCTCATTAATGCCTAAGATATCGAGGTTTATGTGTTCCATTTCACTTTTGGCAATTTCTAATTTTCCTAGATTCAAACTTCATACATTCCATGTTCTGATTATTAATGGATTTTTACAGCTGTTTCTCTTCATTTTGAGTTGTGCCCCATCAGCAAATGAAGGCCCGGTGGGCTTTACTCCCACGGTCTTTACTCCATTCACATCATCATGGTCAACTCCACTTTGAGGAGGCAGCTCTCCCCCAGTCGCATTTGGAGTGCCTTCCAACCTGAAGCGTTCTTTTTCTGGCACTATATATGACAGTAGTTCTCTGCTATTCATAAGGCTTTCAGTGACTAAATATTTCTAAGTAGTTCATCACTCCTTTTTCCTAGTTAGTCTTCTTCTGGAAGCTCATCTGAAACCTGTCCACCATGGGTGACCCTGCTGGTATTTCAAATACTGGTGTCATAGCTTCCAGAATCACAGCAACTCACAAGCCACTACAGGATGACAAACTGATTAACGAGTGGTAGGTGATGGTAATGTGAATTACTGGTAATGGTAATGTGAAAGTTGGCTAAAAAAAAAAAGAAGCAACAGTAGGTGGAAAATATGGCCATTGAGAGATGCTGGAGATCACATAATAGAATTTTGCAAGGTCAAAAATTTACTCATTGCAAATACCTTTTTCAACAACATAAGTGGTGACGTACACATGGACTTAACCAGATGGAATACATAGGAATCAAACTAACTACATCTGTGACAAGAGACTATGAAGAATATCCATATCATCAGCCATAACAAGGACTAAGACCAACTGTGGAATAGACCTTCAATTGATCATATGAAGGTTCAGATGGAAACTGAAGAAATTAAAACAACTGCACAAGAGCCAAAATATAGCCTTGAGTATATCCCACCTGAATTTTGAGACCATCTCAAGATGAAATTTGATGCATTAAACACTAATGATTGAAGACTGGAAGAGGAGTGGAATAGCATCATTATGAAGACAAAAAATAAGGAAAAGACTAAAATGGATGTCAAAACAGACTCTGAAACTTTCTCTTACTTAAACATAGAAAAACTAAAGTGACTCGAAGAAATGATGAAGTAAAAGCTGAACGGAAAATTTCAAAGGGCAGCTCGAAAAGAAAGAGTCAAGCATTAAAATGAAATGTGCAAAGACCTGGAATAAGAAAACAAAAGGAAAAAAAATAATGCTCAGCATTTCTCAAACTGAAAGAACTGAATAAAACATTCAAATCTCAGGTTGCAATATGGAAAGATTCTATAGACACAGTATTGAAAGACATAGGAAGTATCCAAAAGAAGATGGAAGGAATACAGAATACAGAATACCCAAAATAAGTGGACTATGTTTACTACTTCACAAGGTGGCATATGATCAAGAACTAATGATATTGAAAAAAAAAGTCCAAGCTGCACTGAAGGTATTGGCAAAAAACAAGGCCCAAGGAATTGATAGAATGCAGTTTTTTGTTTTAAAATTTGTCCATGGGTATCAAGGACTCATGTATTAAGTTAATATCAAACATAACTGAATAATTTGATAAAGAACAGTTTGGACGAGCTTGCCCAGTGGCCAGAGTTTGTTCCTCAGAGAGATTTGTTCCTAGAACCTTAAACACTGCCAACACAGTGGAGACATTAAGAAGGGCACATAAGAAACCATTTTCTCAGAGGCTACAGTTACAGGAGTTTGAAGCATAGCATGAATTAATAGGACTAAGGAGAATTATACAGAGCTAGCCCAACAGTGAGTTCATAAAAGCCAATGAACCCGGGACGTCCGGAGGTTACTTCCTTGAGCCCTTAGGGTCTCTGGCCAGCAAATCTGAGTGTGGCCACGTGCTGGATTTTCGTCCATGACACCGGTCCTCAACATCCCAGTACCTGCGGTCTGCAACAGCTAGTGAGTTTGAACCACCAACCTTATGGTTCAAGCAGACCTTGCAGTCTACTGCTTTATCCCACAGAGCCACACCAGGACTACAGCCTATTACAAACAAAATGGTTTTAAAACATACCTCTGTGGTTAGTGCATGGCTACAGACAAGTTCTCTTAATAATAAACTTGCCTCACTCTCTTTGTTGTTGTTGTTGTTAAGTGCTGTGAGTCGATTCCAACCCATGTTGTTGTTGTTGTTGTCAGGTGCCATAGAGTCGGAACCGACTCATAGCGACCCCATGCACAGCAGAATGAAACAATGCTCGATCCTGGGCCAACCTCACCACCGCTGCCACCCCCGAGTCCATCAATGATGCCACCTGGCCGATCCATCTCGTTGGAGGTCTTCCTC